>NC_072010.1:88674651-88991901 GCF_027791375.1 Indicator indicator
CCCTATGAAGAGAGACTGAGATCCCTGGGGCTATTTAGTCTGCAGAAGAGAAGACTGAGAGGGGACCTGATCAATGTCTATAAATATCTGAGGGGTAGGTGTCAAGTGGAGGGGGCCAGGCTCTTTTCAGTCTTCACAGTGATAAGACAAGGAACAATGGGTTCAAACTTGAACACAGAAGACTTCACCTCAACATGAGGAGAAACTTCTTTACAGTGAGGGTGACAGAGCACTGGAACAGGCTCCCCAGGGGCTTTGTGGAGTTTCCTTCTCTGGAGACTTTCAAAACCCATCTGGATGCATTCCTGTGCAGACTATCCTAAGTGATCCTGCTCTGGCAGGGGGGTTGGACCTGATGATCTCTTGAGGTCCCTTCCAACCTCTGATATACTGGGATACTGTGATGTAATTATTTGGCATGGTAGTAGCACTGCATGCTTGGGACTTGTTCCATAAGTTTGCCCAACTCTTTCTTTACTTGAAAAGAACAACTGGAAAGCACTGCTGCCATCTGAGCAGGATGACCACCAATTACATGCTCTCCTTTAATGTCTTAACAGTCCCATACAGCAGTCTAGTCCCATACAGTGATCAAGAACCCCATCATGCTTTTCCATCTACTGGCCTGACAGTTCAAGTTGCCTCTATGATGTATACTGAAGAAAGATGCACATTCAAACAGGAAGGATGTCTGTGTAGGTAAGAGAAACTGAGCTAGGAATTGAACTAGAAACCAACATCCATATGTTCCTGGGACCTGCTACCCATGTTTCCACTTACCTATTTAAATGTTAGAAAAAGGCCAAAACCAATTGCTTACAGTGGGTGGGAGACTGGAAGGATTGACATATGCATGTGAGTATTTGTGCACAGACAAAGTCTCCTGAATAACATGGGGATATAGGGGGGCAGATGCTTCATTTAGTCCAGTCCTTCCCCTGCAATGGAGGCCAAGAACACACATCCAGAAGGAAAGGTATAAAACCAAATCAAGCCCCTTGTCATACCTTCCTAGAATTTTTTCTTTCTCTTCAGTAATTTGACTGATGGGCTTGTACCATATAATCATAGAATACCTCAAGTTGGAAGGGATCCATAAGGATCATCAAGTCCAACTCCTTGCTCCACACGTGACTACCTAAAACTAAACCACGGGCTCAATTAAACCTGGAGGTGGGGTGAAATTGAACCAATAAAGCTAGTAACCAAAACCATAAACAATATCCAAAAGTGGTAAAAAAACAGTCACAACTGTAAATATATTACAATGTCATATTGAAAACATGCTTTGAAAAGGCAGTGGGTAGTGCTATGCCATCATACTCATGCCACTTCTCATTTCTTAAGGTGGTTTGCTCCCTGCTAACATGGGTTCTCTGAACTGTGCTGGTAGTGCCCAGTTTTCTAATATCTCCTGGACTAACTCCCCCAATAGCAAGATCAGGTTGGTCTTGCAGTATCTAATAGCAAAATAAATAAATAAAAAAAAACAAGAAAACAAAACAACACTGGAAAAATAGAGGATTTCTGTACTATCTGTGGGTCTGATCACTGCCTGAGTTAAAGGTTCCTTTTGGTTAATCAATGCCAGTTCATGGAAAACCCAACAGGAAAGCTCAAATGATGAAGACACCTGCTATAACTTTTCTGAACACATCCAAGTGAGGTGATGTTGGGGAGAATTCAACTCACTTATTTTAGCTATCTGTAAAGTCTGCACTTTGCCAGGTATCCTTGCTAATCAGTGGATAGAGACAGGAACCTGTAAAGATATTTGTCCCATCATAACAGATCTGTTGAAGGAGGAGAAAAATTCACATTCTGGAAAGGCCCATTTCTCTTCAGTTACTTTAGAGAAAATTCTGAAGTGCTGACTTTCAGATTTCAAAGGTTAAGCAGGAAGGATTTTTAGCCTTAGCTGTGACTTCAACACTGTCAGTGATGCATTGGACACAAATGCTGGATTCCAGAACTTCAGAGTTTGAAGGAAGTTTAAACCCCAGCTCACACCAAACTTGACAGACTTTTCCTGTATGCACATGCTTCTGTTTTGCTGCAGGGGAGCTGTGTGTTGGGGGAATTCCGCTAATACTTTTCTGCTGTAAACTGGTACTCATTTCTTCCTTCCCATCTGATGGCATTCCCAATATACAGATGGGAAGAATAAATCATTTGGGATCTCTTCCTCTACACCTACAAAAGCAATTTATGTACAAATCCCATTAATGGTAGCCGGAGTGTTGTGAAGAAATCTGCACTAAGAAGAGAACATGACCCTGAGTTTAAAAAAAAAAAAAAAAAAAAAATCAAAGCTCAGACATCTGGGGACCCCTGGTCACAAAGACAAAGAACTAAAAAACGTAGCACAGCTTACTTCCCCAACAACAGGACGTCTAGCCTGATGAACTTAAGTTGCCTTTATTCAGCAGCAGAAATTATTAAAAATGAAACATTTTCGAGGTCATTTTGCTTTCACTTATCACTTGTTCGGATATTCAAAAATCAAAACTGGAATAACTCATGTAGGAGGAAAAGCAACCCAATTCCATTCATTGTTTTAAATACAACAGAAAGTAGTGTTATTCCCGTTAGTAGAAATGAAGCAGGATGCTTCACTCAGTCAAGTCTCTGTCATACTGGGAAGAAGGGTACAGAGAGGATCCCTAACCATACTCTCCTGGTTTTCTCATTCCACCTGGAGAAGCAAAACACAAGCCTGTGCACAAGTTACTCCCAGTACATCCGAAGACACTGCCTGTGGGGTTCTGCAGCAAATTGTCTGCCTTCAGGGAAACCTTAGGAAAAGCTTTTAACAGATTCCTGCAAGAAGAATTAAAGAGTTCTTCAAAGAACAGATGGGAGGAGAAAAGAACATTTTTCCATAGCCTGCACCTGCTCCAGTCTCATATAACTACATGATTATAGCACTCCTATCTTAAATCATTTTCAAAAGGGGACCCAGTTTAAACTTTACAAGCCACAAAGCCTAATTTAACCAGGTAAAATTCTACTCAAACCTGTTGAATGCTTTATACAGACTCTTAACTAAAGGGGGTAAGATCTGCTTGAGGGAGGTATCGTATTTAGTCTTTAGACCTCACTGAAATCCTGCAACTTGTGAATAAGAAAAAAGGCATTTCAAGTGTGCTTGCCAGATTCCAAACTGGGTAAATACAATTTTCTCATTTCAGTCCATTTTGCAATTTCAACAGCCTAAGTTTTCTCCCTCTCTACTTTAGGTTAGAGAATGTTCTTATTTATAATTCTTGAAGTGGTCCTGGGTTTTGTTTTTAGGTTTTTGGTTGGCTGGGGTTTTTTTGGCTTTTTGTGGTTTTGGGGTTTGTGAGGGTTTTGGGGCTTTTTGTTTGTTTTGCTTTTTCTGTTGTTGTTGGTTGGTTTTTTTGTTTGTTGGGTTTTTGTTTTGTTTTGTTTTGGGGGGGTTGTTTGTTTGTTTGTTTGTTTTTAAAGTAGATGGTAAGATTCCTGTGCAGTTTCTTTAAAAATTTTAAATCCTGATTATGGAAAGTTCACTGATGATACAAAACTGGGGGGGGTTGGCTGACACCTGTCAGGCTGTGCAGCCATCCAATGAGATCTGGACAGGCTGGAGAGCTGGGTGCAGGCAAACCTCACGGAATTTAACAAGGACAAGTGCAGGGTCCTGCGTCTGGGGAGGAATAACAACAGGCACCAGTACAGGTTAGGGGCTGCCCTGCTGGAAAGCAGCTCCACAGAGAAAGACCTTGGAGTGCTGGTGGACAGCAAGTTCTCCATGGGACAGCAATGTGCTCTGGTGGCCAAGAGAGCCAATGGGATCCTGGGGTGCTCCAAAAAAGGTGTGTCCAACAGGTCTAGGGAAGTTCTTCTACCTCTCTGCCCTGGTGAGACCACACCTGGAATACTGTGTCCAGTTTTGGGCTCCCCAGTTCAAGAAAGACAGAGACCTGCTGGAGAGAATCCAACGGAGAGCCACGAGGATGATTAGGGGACTTGAGCATCTCCCCTATGAAGAAAGACTGAGATCCCTGGGGCTATTTAGTCTGCAGAAGAGAAGACTGAGAGGGGACCTGATCAATGTCTATAAATATCTGAGGGGTGGGTGTCAAGTGGAGGGGTCCAGGCTCTTTTCGGTGGTTCATAGTGATAAGACAAGGAACAGTGGGTTCAAACTTGAACATAGAAGATTTCACCTCAACATGAGGAAAAACTTCTTTACAGTGAGGGTGACAGAGCACTGGAACAGGCTCCCCAAGGGGTTTGTGGAGTCTCCATCTCTGGAGACTTTCAAAACCCATCTGGATGCATTCCTGTGCGGACTATCCTAAGTGATCCTGCTCTGGCAGGGGGGTTGGACCTGATGATCTCTTGAGGTCCCTTCCACCCTCTGATATACTGTGATACTTGTTAAAAATGCACTCACATATTCAGCTATCCCTCTGAATTTTGAGCTCTACAGGACTAGTCACATACTTAAATAGTAAGTAATGATCAATATTCACAAGAAGACCTAAGTTTCAAAGTTTTGTTTGAATTTTTTGAGGTAAAGAAACCTACCAAAATACAAAATACTGATACCAGTGTTTATATTACTGTCACTGCTCTGAAATCATAACAAATACATAACATAAAATGCGTATGTGATGGTTTTCTAATTATTTGGATTGAGGTTAGATTATGAAGTTAAGCAGTATGTAGGGGTGGTCAGAATTTTCGTGGGATTATATTTATGGAAGATTAATATGAGAAGTGAGTGTGAATTTAGAGAGTGGATTTTGGATAGGGGAAGATTGGGTTGTTGGGGTAGGTGTATGGGGGGGTTGTGTTGTGGGTGGGGTGGGGGTGTTGTGTGTGTGTTGGTTGGGTTGGGGGTGGGTGTGGGGTGGTGGGTGTTGGGGTGGGTGGGGTGGGGTTGTGGGGTGGTTGGTGGGTGTTGGTGTTGGGTGGTGTGGGTTGGGGTGGGTTGGTGGGTGGTGGTGTTGGGGTGGGGGTGGGTTGGGTGGGGTGTTGTGGTTGGTGGGGTGTTGGGGTGGGGTGGTTGGGTGGTTGTGGGGGGGGTATTGGGATGGTAGTTGTGTGTGTTGGTGTGTTTGGGGGTAGTGGGGGGGGGTAGGTGGGGGTGTGTGTTGTGGGTTGGGAATGGTTGTGGTGGGGGGGGGGGGGTGTAGGGGGGTAGGGGAGTGGTGTGTGATGGGGGTGAGTGGTTGTGTGGGGGTGTGTGGGATGTTGGGTGGGTGGTGTGGGGGGGGATTTGGTTTGTGTGTGTTGGTAGGTTTTGGTTTGGTGGGTGGGGGGGTGTGGTGGGGTTTGTGGGGGGTGGGGGGGGTTGGTGGGTTGGAGGTGTGTGTGGGGTTGTGGTTGTGTGGGTGGGTGTTGGGGGTTGTGGTGGGGGGGTGGGTGGGGGGGAGTGGTGATTGTTGGGGTGGGGGTGGGGTGGTTTTTGTGGTTGTGTTTTGTGGTGTTTGTTGTGTGGTGTGTGGGGTTTTGTGGGGGGGGGGGGTGGGTGGGTTTTGTTGGTGGGGGGGTTTGTTGGGTGGGTGTTGTGTTGAAGGTTGGGTAAAGGAATATTATGATTGAATGGAAAAGATGAAGGATAGTATTGATGTGTTTTTTAAATAAAATAGTTGATGGTTTAAAAAGAAGTTATGAAGGAATATTTATTGGGATACCCCTAGATTCTTTTATCCAGCTGAGATGTACAAAGAGGGCAGTTGCTCCAGCCCTCTGATCATCATCGTGGTCCTCCTGTGGACCCACCCCAGCAGTTTAATGTCTCTCTTATGCTGGGGACACTAGAACTGGATGCAGTACTCCAGGTGGGGTCTCACAGGAGCAGAGTAGAAGGGGAAAATCACCCCCCTCATCCTGCTGGTCATACTTCTTTTGATGCAGCCCAGGACACTGTTGGCCTTTCGGCTGCAAGAGATGATTGCTGGCTCCTGTTGAGGTTTTCATCAACTGACAATGATTGCATTTTCAGTAGGAAAAGGTGTATGCATTTCATAGAAATGTTTGTATGTTCCAACAAAAGGATTAATATATATACTAAAAAATTAGATGGCTTAGTCTCCAGCCTATGATGGAGTATACCTGATACAGTTCTAGTGTTTATACACAGGAAGCAAAAAATGCACATTTAAATCACTAGAGTTCTACATAAATTTCATAATGACAAAGATAATACACCTTTGTCATGAAGGGACAAGAAGAGCTGCCATCAAGGAAAGGTTGTTGAGTAGCACTTGTCTCCCGTGGCCTAAAGTTCATCTGAAGATTAGAGTGATATCTAATCTGCAAAGGGAAAGAACATGAAATAAGCAGAAAATTTCTACATACAGTCTTATTTCTCTGTATCAAAATGAAGACATTATAAGCTATAGAAAAGAGTTTATGGGAACAAACTGTCTCTAAAATATGAAGCAAACTGTCTAGAAAAGATAATAGGGTTTCCACTCTTTGTCTCTGGAGCTTTCCTGTCTACCAGGACTTGAAACCTATGCTACCCACAGAAAAATTCCATACAGCAAAAAAAATCACAGCATCACAGGATCATTTAGGTTGAAAAGACCTTTAAAATCATCGAGTCCAACCATCAACCTAACATTACCAAGTCCACCACTAAACCATGTTCCTAAGCACCACGTTGACAAATCTTTTAAATACCTCCAGGGATGGTGACTCAGCCATCACTCTGGGCAGCCTTTTCCAGGGCTTGACAACCATTTCAGTAGAGAAATTTATCCCAGTACCCCATCTGAACCTGCCCTGGTGCAACTTGAAGCCACTTCCTCTTGCCCTATCAATCATTACTTGAGAGAAGAGACCAACACCCACCTTGTTCCACTTTCCTTTCAGGGAGTTGTAGAGAGCAAGAAGGTCTCCCCTAAGCTTCCTCTTCTCCAGGGTAAACAATCCCAGTTACCTCAGCTGTTCCTCAAAAGACTTGTTCTCTAGACCCTTCACCAGCTTTGTTGCCCTTCTCTGGACATGCTCCAGCACCTCAATGTCTGTCTTGTATTGAGGGGCCCCAAACTGAACACAGTATTTGAGGTGCGCACTCACTTCCCCAAGCCTGTAGTTTTGCATGCGGTCGTTGTGACCAAAATGCAAGGATCCAGCACTTAGGCCTGTTAAACCTTGTACCACTGTCTTTGGCCTATTGATTCAGTTTGGCCAGATCTCCCTGCAGAACCTCCCTATCCTCAATCCTGATTAATACTCTTGCCCAACTTGATGATATCTGCAAATACCCTGAGGGTGCACCCAATTCCCTCATTAGATCATTGATAAAGATATCAAAGAGAACCATCCCCAATACTGAGCCCTGGGGTACACCACTTGTGACCTGCTACCAACTGGATTTAACTCCATTCACCACCACTCTTTGGGACCAGCCATCAAAGGGAATGCTGTGGGGAATGATGTCAAGGTAGACAACATTTACAGCCTTTCCCTTATACACTATGTCAGTCACCTTGCCACAGAGCCCATGCTGACTGGGCCTGTATGTGCCACAGGATGGCACTCAAGATGATCTGAGCTGGAACAATCCTCACCATCAATACAGGCTGGGGGATGAGGTGATAGAAAGCAGCCCTGCAGAAAAGGACTTGGAGGTGCTGATGGATGAGAAGCTGGACACGAGCAGACAGTGTGTGCTTGCAGCCCAGAAGGCCAACCACATCCTGGACTGCTTCAATAGAAGCATGGCCAGCAGATTGAGGGAGGTGATTCTGCTGCTTTTACTCTGCTCTGGTGAGACCTCACCTGGAGTACTGTGTCCAGGTCTCAATACAGAAAGAACATGGACCAGAGGAGGACCACGAAAATGATCAGGGGGTTGGAACACCTATTCTACAAAGACAGGCTGAGGGAGCTGGGGTTGTTCAGCTGGGAGAAGAGAAGTCTCCAGGGAGACCTAATTGCAGCCTTCCAGTACTTGAAGGGGGCCTACAAGAAGGATGGAGAGAGACTGTTTGCAAATGTCTGTAGTGATAGGACAAGGGGCAATGGCTTCAGACTAGAGAAGAGCAGATTTAGGTTGGATTCTAGGAACAAGTTCTTTACCATGAGGGTGGTGGAACACAAACAGTTTGCTCAGGAAGGTGGTTGAGGCCCCATCCCTGGCAATTATTCAAGGTGAGACTCAACAGGGCTCTGGGCAACCTGATCTAATTGAGGACCTCCCTGCTTACTGCAGGGGGTTTGGACTAGATGACCTTTGAAGGTGCCTTCCAATTTAAACCATTCTATAATTCTATGATCTTTTCTGGCACAAAGGTCAGGCTGATAGGTCTGTAGTTCTCCAGATCCTCCTTCTGGCCCTTCTTGGGCATCACATTTGCTAATTTCCAGTTCACTAGGACCTGCTGGCAGGACTGCTGATAAATGACAGAAAGTGACTTGGTGAACACTTCCACCAGCTCTCTCAGTACCCCTGGGCAGACCCCACCCAGCCCCATAGACCTCTGTGTGTCTATATGGTGTAGCAGGTTGCTAAACACTGGATTATGAGGACTTCCTTTTACTCCCTATCCCTGTCTTCCAGCTCAGGGGGCTGGGTGCCCCAAGAACAACTACATTTGTCATTAAGGACTGAGGCAAAGCTCTAACACCACATCCAATCAGGCAAACAAGGATTCTTTGCTTTCATGAGAATCAGCACCTTCTTCACTATAATCTAGAACCCTGACTCATTGTTTGTTGTTCTCTTACACCTATTTATATGTGCAGCTGTCACCTTTTTTTCTCAGCAGACAGGGCAATGAGAAGAGACCCAAATAAATCAATATATGTAACACAAAACTACTAATCCTATCCTCAAAACAGTGCCAGGCTCATCATTCTGAAAATACAAGCATTCCTGACAGAAATATCACCTTTCTTTGGAAATCCTAATGTCCCAAATACAACTTTAGAATAAAAAGCTCAAAGTCCTTTTCAGGTCAGTACTATTCTGACCTCTTCCTTTACACAAGCAGAAATAGTCTTGGAGGGCTGTCACAAGTACTACCTTACTTCAGACTCTATGAAGTAATAAAAAATGCAATAATAACTTTGTGAATGTTCCCCAGCAAATAAAAAGAATAAGCATCAACTGAACTCCAGCTCTCCTGATTGCCAGTACCATGTTCTCATCCAGCAAAACATTCTAGGTTTCATGTCTAGTCTGCAAATACCATCATAACTTTTGGATAAATGTAGGATCTGTGCAATGATGAATGTTGATCTTGGGCAAGTAACTTTGCAGGTCCTTGACACAATGACTGGAGCAAAATGGTCAAGAGTTTCCTTCTGTACATAGCCCTTTCAGCACGAGGAGTGCTCACGGTGTCTATTAGCTGCACTTGTGAGCCATAGCAGGAAAAAACTCCTCAAGTGATAGTCAGAAGCTCATGGAGAACAAGCAAAAGCTGTGTTTTGGAAAGGTAGGCCCCACTGAACCCAGAGAGTATTACAGCATCTTGCTTTCCTAAGTAGGAAGCCCTTCACCTCCATTTTAAGCAAGACACAGCAAACAAAAGTCTATTCTGTCTCCTACGACATGGCAGCAAGCAATGGTTCAAGTGTTTGCTTGTCTCTCCTCAGAGTAGGTGCTGCAGATTAGAGGTGCCTAAAGGGGAGCAGAGTGACTGAGAGTTTAAGACTCATTTCAGGGATGACCCATAGATGTGAGTTTGCTTATGCACAATGTCATCCCCGTGGTCTGATGAAAGCCTCTCCACCTCTCCTCCCTCCCCTCTCCTTTAATCTCTGCATGCCGCTATGTGGAAGGTGCCAACTTGAGAACAGACAGTTCTGAAAAGAAGGCAATTAGAAAAAAAAAAGCACAGTACTTTAGAAATTTAAACAACAAGCCCTGTGATCAAAATAATTCATAAAGGGAAGGATTTTATGAAGTCATTTCACGAGCACACAATGCCTTTTTTTTTTTCTTTGTTTTTTAAATAAATCCGTCAGTACACATGCCAAGGCAACACATCTGAATACAATATCAGCAGACACACCCTGAATCCCTGTGCCTGCTCTCCCGAGTTACAACACACACTAAAAGCTGGGCCTTTTGCCTACATTATAACAATCATCAATTTATTGCTTTTCGTTTGGGTGGTTAGTTAAAAACTCTTTCCTCACACCACCCCCACCCTCTAGCCCTCCCTTCTTTACAAGTTGTTTCTTTCTCCTCCCTGCACAAAAAAATACCTGGAAAAGGGATTTTTCTCTTACTGTCAGTAAGTATGTCTGTTTTTTAAAAAAGCAGATAAAGAAATCTAACTTACAATGAATCCCTCTGGCATAAGGAAGCCTGTTCTAATCTCTCTTTATCAGGCTTGAGTGATAGTTTTGCTCAACGAGTATTGACAGGGCCGTCCTGTTTCTCAGGCTTTCATTTTCCCTGAGTTGGAAAAAGGATACAGTGCATTTTCACATTCTCCAAGTCTGCAGTTGTTTTTATATAAGAAGCAATTTGCCTGGGTCAGATCAGGTCAAATGGGAAGCCTGCCCAGATCTTGGTTTTAAAGGAAAAACATACAGAAAGACACAAAAACACAGCAGTTTCCTTCATTAAATTCCACTCTACCTGCCATGGGCTTGCAGCCACAATGGAATTTCCCACCCTGGCTGACCATAGCTAAACTTTTATTTTTAGGGTTTTGCTTCCCCACTTTTAAAATAAAAAGTCTTATTAGTTTTCTTTCAAGTGAACTTTGAGGTAAGGGTTATTAAAGTCAACCTAATTGTCCATTTTAAAAAATTAATTAATTAATAAAGGCCCATACAGGAGTGGAGCCAAATGCCAAAGTTCTGATCGAAGCCCAGATTCTGATCTCTGTTAAAACGCTATTAAATCAAAAGCAGCTCTTCTAAAGTTTTTGGAGTTGTGCCTGGGTAAAAGATCAGGATCTTACCTCAGTTTTTAACTCATTTCTCACTTGGGGAAAGCCTCAGCTGACTTCAATGCAAGCTTGCCTGAGTTAAGACTGCCTGTGAAGCACAGCGTGAAGCCCGTCTCTGCAATGTGTTAGGCGTTCTGCTGAGCTCTTCCAAACTCGCAGTGGCTTCAGTGCTTGAACAGAACGGCACCCAAATAACTGCCTTTCTTGTTACTTAGTAATTGTAAAGCTTACCAGCACTAGGAAAGCTTACTCCCAGGGAAAAGTAAAGCAGCCACAATCCTCCCCAGCCTCCCAAACAATCACTGAAACCCGATGTGAAATCCTTCCTGGAGCTGCAAGAAGATGCTGATAGAGTGACTCAGCGTGTACATTTTTAAGAACAATAGATCATGAAGATGCTTCATTGCTTTCAATATAGCCCTAAGGAGAACCAAACATAGTTGCTTGCTTTGACTATGATTGCAAAGTACACACAGACAGGGATGGGGTGGGGGGGAGAACAAAAGAAAAACAACCCACAAACCAACAAACCATCCTGAAACAGAGAGATGGTTCCTTTTAAGATGCTAAAAGGACATTTAATTAGAATTTGTATCCATGTAATTATTGAAGCATTTGTACCTGACCAATCTTTCCTGAATGACCAGCTAGTCCCACTGCTTTGCATTTAACTTCAAGTGCTAGAATTAAATTTGCAGAACAGTTTACATTCAGACTGTTTGCCCATAACGTTCTGCAAAGTTTTCATTTTGTGCTGACAGACTGGCCTGAAATGAATGACGCAAAGTACAAGGCAAACTGGGGGCAGGTGGAAAGAGTAGTGGAGGATCAGCTTAGCCTTGAATTACAAGTGGGTGGCCCCCTCCCTTTCTCACAATTTCCTCCACCTTGAAAAGCTGTCTGATTTTTTTTTTCTTTCAACAATAAATTAAAGGGGGAGGGGAGGGGGAGGGGAAGGGAGACAGAGAGAAAACTACAGAACAGTTGGCTCAGTGCCCCCATATCCTCCTTTTTCCAGACACTCATGTGTGAAACAATGGCAGTTTTGCCTGAATCAGGGCTGAATATTGCTGGACTTGGCCTTCGAATGATCTTTTGGACTTACTATCATGACTTTCATCCAGTGATCACAAAGGGCTTTGCACTATTTATCACACCAGGCAGACCTTTGAAGCAGTTTGAGCTGCACGATAGCAGAGCCAGTTCTTCCCTTGCAATCTCTTTTCCTTTCCAGTCTAGGAAACAAATGAGATTTTAAAAGTTTTATACACTCTTCAGTTTCCAAGGCTGGCTACTAGGAACTGCAAAGTTCTCTTCATTTTGTTTTCTTGTGGTCAAATGGTTCTTTTCTTCTTCTTTCCTTTCTGCTCTCTGGCGTCTTTTTTTTCTAGTTGATTCATCTATTGTCCCTCTTTAAATAATTAAATTTCTCTACTCAGTGTGTCATTATGCTCAGGCCATATTGTGCTCTGTCACCTCCAACTTCTTTCCTTCAGAAATTCCACACCCCAATTCCTCTTTAAAGTTGCTTGCTGAAGCATTTGATCTTTCAGCATCACCATACATTTATAAACTGGAGATTAGTTCACTTTGTCTGCCTTCCAATGCCATTTGCTGCTTGAGTCCAGTTCATGAGCTTGTCTATTCATATGCATAAACAAAAAACCCTCAACTATAATATGAATTAGGAACAGGAAACAGCAGTGGCATGGGACAAATACTAGTGAGGGTGAAATTAGTAACAGTCATAGTTTTTACTGATCCTGACTCTGCCTGAACTATTTCACTCTGACAAGCCCTTAGACAGTAAGACTTCAAAAGTTTAAAGGATTATGTATTTTGAGGTTTGAGTAACCTAGCATAACATTTTGCCTGTGTTTCCAGCATTCTGTACTGAGGAGTTCCTAGACTCACAAACTTCTGTCTAGATGGTTAATCTGAATACTCTACAGTTCCTTGGAGCAGTCCATTATTTCCCACAAAGCCTCTAAAACTTCCTGCTAAACTCAGGATTTTGAAGTGACGTCTGGCTAACAGATGTGCTTGTTCTGGAACTTTTAGACATCTTCCCTCAAAACAAGAGCCTTTTCAATAATTTAAACTCAAGTAAATGGCAACATTTCTACTGATTTAAAAAGATATGCTTGACTCTTGAGATAGAGAACTGAGCTTGAGTGTCAAACGCTCTCTGCTTAACATCAGAATATATAATGAAAATCTAGTCTCCGTATGTATCCATCAAACAGTGTTGATTATTTGCAGCTTAAAAACATGGTAGGAGACCAAAAAAAAAAGGAGTTTTTAAATGCTGTAAAGCAGAAATGATGGGTGAAGTTAGGCATAGCTCAATTACCTACTTTGAGCAGTAGAGAGCCTACAAGACAGCCTTCTTTCCCTTGAGATCACTCAAGATGTGCTGTTTACAACAGTTTCCTCAGTGCACTTTCACTCCTCTGGAAGGGTCTCACCCAATTTGAAAGACATTGCACACCCCATTTCTCTGCTTTAAATCCCTTGGACTTGCATTGCTTCTTGCAGAGATGTACAGCACTGAAACACTCCAGGCTTCAGGGTCTAGATTCACATCTGCAAGACTCAAAGGCAAACCAGATCTTCTCTATGCAATCCTAAATGGTATGAAGTGGAGATAGAAATTAAGAGAACCTGAACTTTTTTGTGTACCTGGTGCAAACCTCTATGTGGCGAATGGCTCATCAGAGGCTAACAGATATACTGAAGAGAGAACTGGGAGACCAGATGTACCACTGAAGTCATGAAATATTGACCAATAGTGCTTTGATTCCAGTCAGGGAAACTTAGCAGCCTTAAACACCACAACTGACTAAATAAATGTCTTACAATTTTATAAATGACAGAAGGAATCACTGTAATTATGCTTATTAGCAGATAAAAATGTCTCTAAAGGATAGGACTGGATTGGGGGGCTTATAAAGCAAAACAGGAAATGGGCTCATTGAACACATCTGTGGTGCATGGTTAATCTAAGCCAAAGCCTTGCGTACATTAATTTTCCATGCCAAGCATGATCATCATAAGACATGATTATATTTTATCAGTTCTAGGGGTTATAGCTTGAACTACTATAGAAAACTAGCTTAAAATTGTAATCATGTTAGGATATTACATGTATTTTCTTAAAGATGTGCTTAGCAATTCTGTCTTTTGAGTGCTTCAACAATATTCCCAGAATAAAGTATTTAAAATTAATTACTTCATTATTTGTTTTGCTTAGTTTTCTGATGGCATAGTAGGCCAAAAAAGTTACAAATATGCTAGAAGTTCTAAATAACCTGCTTGTACTGCATACATTTTGACTGAAGTTCCACATAATTTGTGATTTTTATAATCCTCAAGAAAGTGGTAAGCAGTGGAAAGTAAGAGGTATTAAGCAATGTTACCTCAATGATTTGGATATTTAGGATAGAATTATAGGAACAAAACCAAAAGATTTACCATTGATTCCAATGTATCTGGGATTTCAGCTGTCTTATTTGCTTAAATTGTAGATATATTAATTACTGAAGTACCTAATTGACAAAATAACTGGGCAGACATAAAAGCTCACTAACAGTAAGTTAACCACTCACAAAAACAATGTTTACCCTTTTAATTCTCTTACATCAAGAGTAAGTAGCCTTCTTGCTTTTGCAGCCACGCACCATACCTAACCTCTACACAGCTGAAAGTCGAAAGACACATTCTACAGACAAAGGCAGGCATGAGGCATGGGACCTCCAAAAGCAATTCACAGGTTAGAGAACACAAACTCTCTCAAGGACCCTGCTGTTTTACTGCACAACTGGGCTGGGCTGAGCTTGCAGCTGGAATGCTGGGTGAGTTGCTGATGTTGGCTTTCTTGGTCCCCTCAGTGAGGGACGGAAATGAATCAGCAGTGCCCTGTGCCAGCACAGGCCTGCTGTGCATCATAACATCATCCCTCCTCGGTTCTGCAACTGGGTTGAACTCCAAGTGCTCACGTGCCTGAGTGCAGCTAAAAACTAAATTCTTTGCTATCACTGTTAGGAGACTTGTAGATTATAGGTCTGCAGGTTTATCCTGCTTGCTGTCCTGAAGGGTAGATATGCCTGTGTCAAGCTCAGCACAAGCAGAAATAAGCCCCATAGGGTTCTTTAATAGGGGAGCTCAATCAACTGCCTAATAGGAATATTTGAAGATTTTATGAAACTAAAAAAATTCAGTCCAAGGTTCGCTTTGTAAGGTAGGTGAGGATACCCAGACTTAATTTAAATTTCATCAGTCACCACACCACACCTGAAATACTTACATTTTGTTCACATTCCTTAGCATGCCAAGATCATCCTTTTTAGTAATTTAATATTGTCATTATTTTCCCAACATGTGCCATTCCTGCATCAAAAAGAGCCAGCCATTTGAGATGCTAAGGCTGCACAAATTCTCTAGAAATATTCACCATTAACTTGTTCAGAATGGCAAGTTTCAGTGAGATTTTCCTTGCTTTAATCGGTTTGAGCTAGCTCTTCGGCATTCTCTTATAAATAATAGAAGCTACACACTGCACTTTTATAACATCATTCATCTAGGAATCTCATAACTTAATTAAGAGGGACATTGTCAGCTTAGAAATCATATATTTTTTATTAAGTAATTTCCTTATCTACATTACTAGTAACATTTTAGGCTATTAAGCTGAAACAAATTCTTAAAATCTAATTTAACATCTACTACTAGTATGTATATATTACATATACACACAGCTGGTTTACTTTCTGAGATATTAAAACAGATGTGTTAGCTTTACTTCTGCTTCAAGTTGGTTTCGTTTACAGATTTTTGTCTGTGAACAACGCTCTTCCTTCGGAGCGGTATAAACACGCCACAAGAACATTTAAATCCAAACAAAAAGCTATATCAATGTGTTAGAAAATAAAACATATGTTTTTGTTAACGTAAGACTCGCAACGTTTCAGCAATAAAACTTTCATTTTGGAGAAAACTGTCTAACATTTTAGGGAGTTCTTTTCCTTCTCTCTAAAGGGACGGTGACAAGCACTACTTCTGCACTGCTTAATTATGGGAGAGCACAAATCTGTTTGCTGTGAGGGAATGCATCATTAATAAATTCATTCATCTATATTTGAGCCTTTTCAGATATTCAGAAATGTTGTGTTATTTCACTGAGGCTTAAAGGGGAGATTTGCTTTTGACGGGAAAAGTTAGCTGTGGAGACCGTTAGCATAATGAAGGTTCTACCTGTCACGGTTTAGTTAAACCATAAAAAGTGGAAGCCTACATGACACTTCCATAATAGGAGGACAGTAGGCAAAGTACTGTGAGTCTCTTCAAATCTATATAAATAAAGAGTAACATCAAAAACTACAGTATGTATTTTTCCAACCTTCACTTAATACAGGGGAAAACTAAGACACATGATCAAAGTCATGCAGTGAGCAGATGATGAAACCAAAATAAAATCCATAGCCTGCACCACTCACTCCTCTCTGAACTACTTAGTTTTTTCTTGATGTTTCAATATATTTTATATGAAGAAAAAAATCAACCCTATTTTTCACTTGCACTCTTGCTAGACAAAACAGCAAGGAAGATGGGGGGGGTTGACTTTCAGCAGGCCACTTTGCTTAGAAAGACATTCCTCCTCTTTCCTCATTTCTCTAGGTTCAGTCATGGCAAAGTGGGCGTTCACTTTGCAGATCCAGAGTTTTAATTTTGCTATTTAGTGGTCCCTTGATGAGATATCAGTCCTAGGAGACATATTGCCAACTACTAAACTTTTTAAGCAGGTTGAGGGTTGAAATAGGAAGCAGGTCATGGAGTCACCAGCAGTGACTCAGCTTTCTACTGTTTAGAAAGAAAACTGCAATAAAACTCAAAATAATAAATCCAAATAATAAAACATATAGCCAAAAAGGCCTCTCAGAAGCCAGTGAGAAGCCACAGAAGTGTACTAAAGCCAACTCTAAAGAATGGTGGTACAGCCTGATATTCAAACCCAAACCCAACACTGGTGTTCAGAAAAATTCCTTAGATAAGGAACACTAGTGTTCTTCATTGCAGATTGCCTTCCAACTCAGCTGCAAATGCTACACGCTCAAGGTTAATCAATTTTGTAGCACAGACACAATGTGAAATCAGGCCAAGGACCATCTTTTATCACAGAAGAATTAAAGAAACACATTGTAATTCTCCCAGAAAATGCATTTTACCTAATAAATGTGTAAGCTTTCAGAGGCACCCTTTTGCCAGCTGACTGCAATAATGGAACTTGAATGTGTGTTTGTTCATAGTTAAACCTCTGATAACTTTGGTAACCTCCAATACTCTGATAAAACCTTCATTATTTCACATTAATATCATCTCATGCCAGTGTCAAATACACCTGCATGAGAGCCACAGTCTTCATAAGGAGCAGGAAAGCATACCCAGGATGTTACGAAATACAGATCCCTAAGACAGGACAAAATTTTTCAATTAAAGACTTTTCACGTTGGCCGTGTTCAGGACTCTGGACTCAAGAGCTGAGAACCCAAAGTGTGCATCTGAATGGCAGCATTCCTGTCAGCTGCTGACCAGACAGAAGTTGCCACATGGGCTTAGCTGAGTCTTTCAAATTATCACTGTTTTATTTACTTAATTTGTCACGCACAAGACACATCTTGAGAGACAGTGCTTTAGTACTGTTAAGTCCAACTATCAGTATGTCCAGTTTAGCAAACTTGCCAGTGACAACTAGAGCTAGGATAACGCTTTCCAAAAATGTGTTTGTGCCTTTCTCTTGTTGTCTTAAGAGTATGAGGTCTGATTCCTCTGGCATTAATGTGCATAATTGTCTTACTAATCAGCACAGACCTTTGTCAGCTATATGCATGCTTTGGCAGTGAATAAATTGCAATAGTGATGGTATTTTTCAAGTAGCACAGTTTTCAAATGTCATATACAAGTGTCTGAAGATACAAGCCTTCCTCACTGGCCATTCCTAAAATTGAATACTGCATTTAAAAGGTAGCTTGTCTAATACAGAAAAATCAGTCACCAAATCATAGAATTGTTTCGGTGGAAAAGACCTCTAAGATCATCGAGTCCAACTGTCAACCTAACACCATTAAACCATGTCCCAAAGTGCCACACATTTTTTAACACTTCCAGGGATGGTGACTTCACTACCTCCTTGGGCAACCCATTCCAATGCCTGACCACTCTTATGGTATAGAAACTTTTTCTAACATCCAATCTAAACTTCCCCTGGCACAGTTTCAGGCCACTTCCTCTTGTTCTATCACCTGATACTATGCAGTAGAGACCAACCCCTACATCACTCCAACCTCCTTTTAGGGAGTTGTAGAGAGCAATGAGGTCTCCCCTCAGCCTCCTCTTCTCCAGACTAAACAAACCCAGTTCCCTCAGCCGCTCCTCATAAGACTTGTTCTCTAGATCCTTCCATACCTTTGCTCCCCTTAGAGTTCTGCAGAGCTCTTGCTCTCCATGCCCACTTCCTCTACTTTAAAGCTATGTTAATGCCCAGAAAGCACATTTAGTCCTGTATTTCTGCACTTAGGGGGTTTTCTCTTAAAATTTAAAAACAAATCTCTGGTTCACAGATTTTAATTTACTACTGAAGCCAAAGTTAAAAAAAAAACAAAACAACAACAACCAAACAAAAAAACCCAACAACAAAACCCATAACAAAACAGAAACAACATACCAACAGATTAAGACTTGATACAACTTAGAGTACATTTTTGCTGTAATTACTGAGGAAAAAATAATAGCAAACCAGCTGTAGTTATTTACAAAGGAATTTAAGACAGACTCTGGGGTCTGATACTCTTATCTCATGGACAGGCTAAGCACATATGAAAGATGCTCACAGTATAGCACTCTTACATTGCTAAAGCAGATTAGCCAGAGCAACCATGAGCCAATGGCCTCAACTCTTTCTACATAAAGGCTAAACAACTGCTGCTAGGCCACCACATGGTGATCTTTATTCTGTGTGTCCAGTTTGAAGGTGTTACAAAACACAGGTAGAGATTATGGCTTTTCAGAGCCGAGCACTAACAGCCAGTCAGTTTGACAGTGCTGATTACATAGGAAATAAAATGAGTTTCTGTGTTTCAGTAGCTGAAAGCAAATATGATCATATTCCACATCTTTATGTCCTTCGCCTATTATATTTAGTGCTTACACAGGTACTGGTTCTCCCCTTCAAAAACACACATTCTCATTTACTTTCTCTCTTGCCCTTGCATTCCTCCAGCCTTTCTACCCATAACAAGCTATCTACATATGGTTTGACAAGGCATTCATGCTCTCACTTTTCTCTTTAGCCATCACATGATCTCCCTAAAGGGCTTTCTTTCCCAAGAGTCACTCTCCTGCCAGGTTGTGGAAAACTCAGGTGAGGTGGTAGTTGCTGCAGCAACTCCACACTGGCAATAGGCCCCTCTAGGGTTCATGCAGAGGACTGAAATGCAGAATCTTTTGGTCTGTGTTTGACTAAGATCATCATCAGACAATATAGCCACTAATTATAACTTTGCTTCATCCCTCACCTCTCCCTGAACCGGTTTCCTCTCTTCCCTATGAAAACAGCTAGCAGCAGTAAAGTGCATCCTCTGGGTATGTAAGGAAGGCCTTCTTCATTAAATGCTATGAAGTGTTTTGATATCCTTAGAAGTATGGTGTTATTTAAGTGCTGATCACTCTAGTCTTCAGTATGTCCAAAATTATTTCAGTTGTTACCAGAAAGCTCCATTGTCACACATTATGTTGCCATTGCACTGAAAAATAATTAACAGCCTACATTTTGGGGTCCATTATTTCAGCTGTCTGACTGACTAGGGAATTATCCAGAATTCCCATGTTTGCAATGCAGAAATTAGAAAACATTAAAAGGTAGGCCAGGGAACAGCTCTATGAAACAGCTTGTACAAAGAATGAGAAAAGAGACCATTCCTTCCAAGTACTTAGACAAAGCAGTAGGTAAAAGTCAAGAGTAATCTGATGTAACAAACAGCATGCAAGATAATTTAAGAAGGTAATCTTTTATATGGAGTCACAAAGATTATCAAACTCATTAAACCACTTTTAAACAACCAGCAACCCCAAAAGTTATGAAGAACAGCACATAGTGCTCAAACCAGAAGGTGCAACATGTGGTTATATACAGTTCTACATTTCTGACAATGCATAAAACCTAACAGATACAAGAGTCACTAAGGACTTGAGCACTAGCAGATGAATTCACTGTCTCCCCTCTTACTTCCTCAAAACCTCCTCACCTCTTTACTTCTCCAAATACAACCAATTTTATCAGCTTGAAGTATAGATAATGCAAACACTATTACACATACACATTTGAGAATCAATATCCTTAGGTAACCAAAATGAAACCAGATGAGACTGAAACTCTGCATCCAAACAGACCTCAGACATCACTGCCCATCAGAGCATGCCCTGCATCACTTCTTTAGTCTTCTGAACTCCCAGATTCAGTCAGCTAACATTGGGGAAATACTCTGGTTACAAAAAAAAAAAAAAAAAAAAAAAGATCAATCCTCCTCACCACCACAACAAATCAAATAAACAAACAGACAAACTCCCCAGCTTCAAGCACATACATAAAGAAGCTGCAAATTTGCATGAACCCAAATCTTTACCCAGAGGTAGAGGAGCAAATGTCTGGTAAAAGCAGTATAGGCATGTTAAGAACCTGAACCCCAAAATCAAACTCTGTCTCTGAGGGAAATGGCATCTTTCAAAGACTCTTTCCTTACATTCCAAAACTGGGGTTATTTTAATTACAGTCTGAAAGCTGTAGAAAGTTGTCTTTCTTTTCTTTCCAGTTTCAGCTCCTGACTCCCAGCACTGCTGGCCAGGCTAGCACCCAATGCACTCAGCCTCTAGCCGCTGTGGAATTTCTCACCCTGGCACCACATGCCCAGCTGTGCTCATGGAAGTGGAAAATCTGACAGCATTGTCTGAAAGACACAGCTTGGGATAATTGTTCCTCATAGTTCTGTCAGTGAATGTTATCGTTTTCCTCTCACAGGAAGGCTACTACACCTTTCATATTCCTCTGCTTCCAGCCACAGTATTCCTCTTTACCTTTGACGCAGCAGTTAAATATGTCATGATGTAGAAAAGGTTTAAAAAATGTCTGCAAATTAAAGCTGAAATCTCCCTAAACTGTACCTGCTTTAGTAAGTTCTTTGTGTGGGATAAATACAGAAGAGGAAGAAAAGGAAACCGAAAGGTGCCTCTGTATCTAGAGCAACAGATGAATTATAAATACAACCTATGGCTTACACTAGTGTTAATGCCACTATTACACTACAAACACCTTGGTGGAAATTTTAATCGAAGCATAGAAATAAAAGTTGTGCAGCAACTGACAGGCAGGCACATACCTGGTGCACACACATCAGATCTCAGAATGAGGAACCATTTTCATCACAGATCTATGCATTCTACCTTCAGTTCAATTAACATTATTCACCCCACTGAACACTCATATCTGTCTAACCTCCTTTGAAGGCTATCATTACCATTCTGTCTGAGCTCCTCCTGACCTCCAGTGTCTCCATCTCCTTGCCCCGCCCAGAGGCAGAGCCTCCTGAGGGTCCTCTAGGAGAGCAATGGAATAGCATGGGAAACAGCCCAGGGCTCATGTTTCAGGTTAGTACCCAGACAACTTCACCTTCCTTTTTTCTTTTTTTCTCAAATGCACATGCTGCATTTTCTTTTATGGACACATAAATGAGAATCTAACTCACTCCTGGGCTGCATTTTTTCATATTATCCACCGATTTTCCTCCTCTTCTCCCTGTCCCTGACCCCAACCCGTGACTACTTGCAAGTCACCACTTTTTTATTTTTACTTTTTAGAATGCAACTCAGTGCTTAAATATTTATTTCACTGGAGGATTAAACCCAAAGTAATGACTGGAACGACATTGTCTTTGTAACTTCCTTCTCTTCCTTTTGCTACAGGAAAAGGTGTCATTGTTATTCCCAGAAGAATAAACAACTTTCCTACTTAACCCAGAGAACCTGAATGACAGTTTCTCTGAGCAATTTTCCACCCTCATATTTGTGCATACAGCTGTAATGGCAAATCTTGTGCTGATCTCATCTTAACACTTTTAGGTGAAAGCTTATGTTAGCAGAGCAAATTAAGCTACACAGTTTCGCACCAGCTTGGTCTGGTTCCAGACCAGACCTGGTTTCCCATCTGAAGTGGAGATGAGCAAGTTAACCAAAGCCACTCAAGCCACTGCTACCTCCAAGTCACTCTGGTGATTCAGAGAACATAAATAAATAGTTGATGCCCAGGTGCTGGATGTGATGCTGTCCATAGTATATTAAGTGTTCTTTCTTTTGATTAAGTAGAACAATATCCATAGTCTCTATTACTTTCAGTAGCCCCAATAAGTGTCCCCTCCATTTGTTTCTCCACAGAACCAGCTATTTGCTTATCAGTATGTCTCTTCCAAAAATTAGTCATGATGTGAGATGATTAAGCCATACTTTAAAGACTGTAACAGAGCACTTAAAATGGAGGTACACAAAATCGCATGACATTTAGTGAAATTTAGGCCAAAAAACATATAAAACATGCATAAATAATGCATGTGTTCAGTGCAATGGATGCCTTTTCCTATATATTTTGTATGTTGTGAATTGAAAGAAATGAAAAAACATGAAGTGGATACAAATACATGCATACACAGAGAGAAAATTATGTGGCCCTTTCTAGCATGAAAAGGAAATTATTAAAAGTTGGATAAACAACAACGGAGGATATGACAGGGGCAGCTGGAGAACCACACTGGGGGACAGAACTTCTAAGTGAATCCACACAAAAAAAATGTCTCCCCTGACAATCCGTTGTTGTTCAAAGAGAATAATGATTCTAGAGATGAGTTTGCATTTGTCTTCGGATGTCACAATAACTGCTAAGAAAGCAGCTGAATGAGAGTTATTATTTCCGCTGAGCAACGAAGGATTTGGGTAGACTGTCAGAACACCAGCACCCGCCATCCGAGGGCAGATACAAAGCAACAGCAAGCTAGCAGGAAGCTCAGAATCTGTCCTGGGCCCTGGGAAAGGAAGATGAAAGAGGCCATGGGGCAAACTGGAGATCTAAGAAAGGTAGATCTAAGAACCACAACTGCAAGGCAGCTGTTAAATCATGAGGGAAGTAGGAGCGTTGTTTGAGAAAGTGATCACAGGAGGCACAGTGTTTTCCAAGACCAACAGAATATAAATGCATGTGAACAGGAGGAGAACGTGCTCCACAGAGAACTGCACTACTTTGTTGGAATAATGGGGCTGGCTTGGGTGTGCCAGGGTTGCATCCAAGTCCTGACCCTGCCCACACGCTCGCTACCCTGAGCACAGCAGAAATGACTGGTAATCCCTCAGTGCTTGAAAGTAGCAACAGCTACATTATGGACTATCTAATTCTCCCTTCTAAATGAGCGTGCTGGGCAGAACATAAATCCAGCCCTACCTCTGAGTAACAAGATGCTTTTTCCAACTGGCCTGATGGAGTACTTGGCCTGGTGATGACTCTCACAGTCAGATGTGCAATCTACCCTCTGGCTCCCTGTTGGTTTGGACTCATTGCCTATGTACTCTAATACCCAAGACTGCAAGAGATAAAAAGAGAGACTCCTGCTTGACTGTGTAAGACAGTATGCTACAGACAATAGGTAAGCTGTGTCCTTGCACCTGCTGTTTGCAGAACTGGCCTTTTCTACTACACACTCTTCCCTGCAGTGTTCCTATATGGAAGGAGACAACTGCAAATGACTCAAGAAGTAACCTTTAAAGCAGATGGACAATAAAACATGAATTGACTCAAGAAAGTAGGGAGTATCCTGTCCCACTTGTTCAGGCTGCTTTGGAGTGTTGATGCCACAATGCTAAGGAACCTGATTAATTATTTACTAACTTCTGAATATCTTTGTTTAGCCAGAACTAAGTCTAAAATGGACTGTGGATTGTGTTACAAAAGCTTAAAAATATTTTTTAAATCCACAGCCGCCCCGCCCGCCCCCATACCATTCTGTCACAGCACACACAGGAAAATGTTTACAAGTTATAATCTTCTCAGCTAGGCTTAGTTTCCTGTATATATTTCAAATGCAATGTCTCAAGAACACATACACAAAAATCTAAGAATGTAGGTGGGATCTACACAGACCTGAGCTCCAAATTATAGATGCAACCAATTTAGCTTTGGTTTTTCAGTTTGCCCCATTGGAGCTGGGTTATGAGATGAACTTCAGACTGAAGCTGAACAAAGGTGAACCACACTGAAGTGATTTTTCTGTATGTGAAGTTGTTCACAATTAAGGGGAGCTCAGAATCACAGTTTAATTTGGCATCTTCAGAGCTGAGATTTCATTTCAAAGACTGAGCTAAGTCTGCAAATTTCAAAGTATCTAGCACACTTAAAAAAAAAAAAAAAAAGAGAGTGAGAGAAAATGGAGCAATCACCAGAAGAGAGTCAAGCGCTTAAACTAGGACAAAGTAATAACTGACATGGAACTGGGACTTTCCCCCCTGTTTTCACTCTCACAATCCTGTGGTAAACCATTTCACTACATCTTTGGTTTAATTTAGGAAAAAAAAAGATTGAAAACTCTCATGCTTGGAATGAGTATGTATTAATCTTTTGTTCTGAGCAATAAGGTGAAAAGAAATGTAGTCCTGGCAGGATACTAATTTCTGATTGTTTTCAATTAAAAAAAAAAAACTTCTCCTGGTGTTTTGAATGGAAAAATCTCTCAGAAAGTGTTTTTATCGAAGCACCCAGTTCCAAGTCCTGGATTATTAGGTTAAGCTCTGTCAGCAGAGAGACCAATATAAATGCTTTGCATACCATCTGCTTTGATGCCTTGACAAAAAAATAAAGAAGAAAATACGTAGGTCCAAAATTCTCCGATTTTAATCTGTTTCCCTTTCGTATAAAGCTGGGAAATACACGTCTTAAAAATATGAAATGAAAAACATGTGATAAGAAACTTCCTCAAATCCTCATTGAAAATCCAAAATCACCCAGACTTCCCAGGAACTGTTTTCTTTTTGTATTTTAAAATCAGAAAAGCAACATTAAGTAAGTGTGGGCATTAGTAAATGATTTTCTCCACTCCCTTTTGCTGTTCTGAAAAGTGCTCATTACAGTGCATGCATTTTCACCTGATATCTATTAGGAGGCTCTGTATAATTACCAAGATTTTGTTTTTCCTGTTTAAAAACAAATTAGGATAGTGTGCAAGGCCTTGCAGTATTAGGAAGCAACTTCAACAGCTAATGATGGAGGACAGTGCCTCAGTGAAGGTGTAAGTGATCCATTTGGCCAATTAAAGACTAACTTAGCAGAACCTGATACTATTTCTCAATTATGGTGGCTGTGACATTGAGAGTTGAGAAGCACTGAGATTTGGAGTGAAGCAAACTGAATCCATACAGAGAAAAATCTGGGGAAAGCTGATGCAGCCGCACAGCAGAGAGAAAAGGGAAGCACCCTCAGCCAGAGACAGTCCAAGGGGATTGACTTTTAAAGAAAACAAATACCAATAAAGTCCATCTTCCTATAGATTTGTGATCAGAGCCTGTGAGCGCTACACAATATGAGCATAATTATCATAGGTCTCTTCTTCCACAACAAAGATAAAATTCTCAGTGAGCAAGAGACAGCATGTGCTATAGCTCTTCTGGAGCAAAGCCTGTGCTGGCCAGCCAGCTGTCCTCCACTGAACACACTTAGCTGATAAGTTCTGCTTGTCTTTCCCACAGCAGGGGCACTAATTTGAGTTTTTCTCCTCTCCTCAGATACCCATTTTGTAGAAAACAAACTATCTTTTCAGTTCTTTCTGACTTGGCTTAAATCAATCAGCATGCTCAACAGCTACGTATGGGTGTGACAGGCAGGCACAGGGACAGACAGCCCCATAAACTTAGATGAGATAACTTGGCAACAAGTACTCCAGAAATCTGGGGTGTTTAAAATCTGGAAGTGGATCCAAACTTTAGCTTAAGCCATGCCTAAGGTCAGAAAGAGACGAAGGCCTTGTTCTGATCGATGCCTCCCCATTCAGACTTCCATGAGGTTTGACCATGTGCTACTTTCTCTTGTGGCCATGAGTACAGAAGCAGATCAGTTGGATCTCCCATAGCAGGATTTGGACATGGGGCTAGCCCACAGGACCACCTAATCTATTTCATATCACAGACTATTTAAAAACTCTTTTTCTTCAAAACCACCTAATTTGAACTGAGAAATCAATATAGTATTTCTTCCTGTCCTTTCACACCTGAGAGACTTCTGCCTCCACTTCTAGAGGCTAGCATGTCCCTTCCTTCCCACAGCCAGTCTGTGCTGGCTTCTACTGCTTTCTCTCCTCTTCCAACCATGACAGGAGGAGTTAAAATCTTGTACTACTTTCTGGCCAGTATCTTCTCAAGCATGTCACCCCTCCCCACACACACACAAGTCGCACTGCCCTCCCTCTGGATGCTTCCACATATCTGTCCTCTGAAGTTACAGAGATGGGAATGATTTTCCTCAACATGAAATGCTGTATAAAGAGTGTGGGTGGGAAATATGCAGTGTAATGGAACTGAAACCCCATAAGGGAAATCAACACAGGCAGCTGCTGATACACTATTTACTTGGATAAATCACCCATTTTCCTCTCGAGCGAGATGACTTGAGGTATCACCTACCCAGGACGGCAAGTGCAAATATAAATAATAAATAAAACTATTTGAGGAAAAAAAAATCTCACTGTAATGGGTTTTATAGAGAACTAAGTTTCAGTTAAACTTAATCCTTGCTGTCTTCTGTGTCTCCAGCAGCAGAAACATCTGGTCGGTTTTAGATTCCCCTTGGATTCCCAACTTCAAAGGGAGTTATAAAGAATAACAAATACATGTACTGGCACTGAAAAAAAAAATTAGAGCAGCAGGAGAGAATGGTAAAATTGTCCTTATTTGACTGCTAGTGACAGGCGCCACAGGCAGAACTGTGAGAAAAAATCTTAACGGCTCAGGCAAATAAGCTTTTTTTTTTTTTTTAATGACTGGCTCTCTTTACTAATGACGCAGAAAATCTATGGGATCTGCCCCATAATAGTAAGAAGCACATGTGCCAAGGAATATGCACGCAAGGGTATGCAGAAAACAGATTTTGAACCAGATATGTACTAAATAATAGGCAGGAAAGCAGGAACTAACTTTCATTCCCAGCCCTTTCACTCAGAGTGCCCTGGGTATATTGTTGGCTAAATTACGGGGGTCCAAATTTTGGCTCTTTAAAGCCAGTAGGACACTGTAAAGTATGGTCAGAAACAACAACTGTCATATGCACTTTTCAAATCTGACTTCAAAACCTCCAGGAACAGGGGTAGGTAAGCAAACACAATAACAGATGGCTGTGGCTCTCAGTCTTTCCTTTACTCTCTGGTGGCTGGAAAGTGAATGCCATGCTCCTTTTATGAATGCAGCACTACCAGCAACAACTTCTGACATGTTTCTACCCTTCTGTGCAGCGAAGAGAAGCATCTAGCTTCACACTGATCTTCTGAATCAGTGCACTCATGAAATAATCACACTCCATTCCCCACTTCACCCATGCAATATCAGGATCTCCTTTATCCTTTGCTGTTCCTCGTGTTTTACCATTTCAACCATAGGGTTAAGGAAATAAATGTAATGTGTGAGGATTCAGGAACCTGTGTGAAGCCTCCTCTCTGCTAAACATTAACTCTTGTTGTATGAACAAGAAATCTGTTCCCATCTTTCAGCAAAACTACAGACTCCTAAATGTCTAGCATCATGTAAAGCAAATTTACTAGATAGATTCTAGAGAGGAAAATTACAGAATAGGCTTTAGCAAACAGTATTAAACCCACAGCCATCCCTCTTTCACCCCCATTTACAAAGGGTCCAAAGAATATAAGTTTTGAAGGCAGCCATCAAATAAATTCCAACAATACCTGAATCAAAGAGACTGATCAACTTGTGGATATTGGACAGGACATGAAAATGTGCATTTGGCAACTAAAGTATTTGTTGGAAATATTTCATTTATCTCTGTTGTTAGTGTGGCAACCACGACTTTTTTCATTACCTTATTTTACTTTATTACGTCAAGAGGTAAGGAACTTCCATTATTTAATTTTAAAAGATATTTCAGGATCTCTTAAAGACTTCCTATAGCAGTAAGATCATATCAATATTTTTCCATAAACACAGCAATCTCATATTTGTATCAGAACGTTCAAGAGTAAAAATCCTAAGTTCTTGTAGAATGTAATGATCAAAGGGTTTCTGCAACAGGCTCCTTGCTGAAAAACCTTATTTATTTATTTCTCACTGAATGTTTGAAAACTGTGAGTGAAGATTTTTCACAAACTGCTATAGAAAGAGGAATTCAAGAATATACTGTGAAATTTGTCATTCCTGAGACAGAAATCAGCAATTTCTGGGGTTCACACTGCAGCACTATTGAACAATTGAACTTGAAAAGGGAATTCAAAATTAACCTGAAAGCACAGCAGAGACAGGATGAGTGTTTGGTATACTGCTAACGGTGGGTGCCATGGTGGGATAAATTCATCCCTCTTGCCCAGGAACTACCACTGGAAGCAATGCTGCATGCAGCAGGATCTCTAGTGACATCAGACTGTTGGGATCTGTGAAAGATATTTTTGGAAGTGCTGCAATCCACAACATACTGATGCAAAAATTAACTTTTGGTAAAGTTGACCTAAAGACCTATGGCTCCTGAAAAGGGGGGCTGTCTTCTTAGTAGAGCTTTATTACACGTGTTGGCTATGCCCTCCTATTAGGAATTTCAGATTAATGCTTAGAGTCTCAATTTTCCAGCAAAAGGGCCTATTTACCTCCAGAAATGGTAAGAATAGATCAAAAAGCAGACCAGGAAATCTCAAGATTTCCAAAGCTCATGCTCCAGGTTGGGTTTCCTTCAAGTAACAATATCAAGTTAACATCAGAAGTTTTCTGATTTCTGTATTTGCAATCAAAGCAGCCCTAAAAGTGTTAATTCTGGCATGAGGACAGCATAGGTTGCAAAATCTTGAATGATAGTCAGAGGTTCTGACTGCATCTGGCAGTTTGAATGGAGAATTTCCAGTATTGACCTGATCTACAATGTGCTAAAACTAGGGAGAGAATTTAAATCAGCCTCAAATACATGTTCCAAGGCAATGTCATAATTTTTGTACAAGAAATGCCACATACAGTGAAACACTGTTCATTCAAAACCCATACAGTGATACCTCTTGTCTTTAACTGCTGAATCTTCACTCTTGTACTCTGCAGAAATGGCCTTGACTTTCGGAGGACAGCCTGGCAATGAGTATCAGACAGAAATTAAGGCCTAGAGAGAGGTGTCAGTGTTCAATTATCACAAATAGTGAGAAAAAGCACAGGTACTGAATGAGAAGGGGAGGCAGAATAGCTTTCTCGTTACATTTACTAGTTTTTAGTGATATAAATCTTACCAGTTAAACTGTATCTCTGAGTTTGATGTGTTCTTTGTTAAACACATCTTGATGTGTTCCATCATTGTGGGATGCCAGCTAACAAACGCTTTGGGTACATCCCAGAATTTCTCCAAACACCTTTCTAAATGCTTCCTTACATCCTGTTTATAGCATGTTACATTATGCTGTGACTAGAGCTGGTAGACCAGATCCTGCATGGTCTAATACTTTCTTGACTACCTTTCCTGTCCTCTTACATGTCTGTAGGCATGCAGGCACAATGCAGCAATTGAACAGAACCATTACAAAGGCAGTTCAACTCCTGGCCAACCCTCAGCATGCACATATACATTTGCAAAATATCAATGGTATTGTAAGCTAAAAACAACATCCCAGTAGTATTTAGCCAGCTAGATCTGCGAGATCTACAAATGCTTTCTGTTTGCTTGGGATATTTTACTGCTTATATTATTACCTTTTGATGTGTGCTGCTCCACTAGCACATAGGAAATATTTTGAGTGTGTCTACAACACAAAGTATTTTATTTATTTATTTATAGAGCTCAGAAGTGGGGGAGGTTATATTATTTTAAGGCCTAAACACATCAGTATTCCAGCTCTTCATGTCCAAGACCGGTACAAAATAAAATTTTCAGATTATATCAGCCTTCTTAAGACATAGTGGTATAGTAGGTTGCATGTTTGGTCATGTAAAAAAACATCTCATGAATACAGGACACAGATGTTCGTCCTAACACCCAGCCTAAACCTCCCCTGGTGCAGCTTGAGACTGTGTCCTCTCGTCGTGTCACTGGTTGCCTGGGAGAAGAGACCAACCCCCACCTGGCTACAACCTCCCTTCAGGTAGTTGTAGACAGTAATAAGGTCTCCCCTGAGCCTCCTCTTCTCCAGGCTAAACAACCCCAGCTCCCTCAGCTGCTCCTCACAGGGTTTGTGCTCCAGACCCCTCCTCAGCTTTGTTGCCCTTCTCTGGACACGTTCGAGCAGCTCCACATCTGTCTTAAACTGAGGGGCCCAGAACTGGACACAGTACTCAAGGTGTGGCCTAACCTGTGCTGAGTACAAGGGCAGAATGACTTCCCTGCTCCTGCTGGCCACACTATTCCTGATGCAGGCCAAGATGCCATTGGCCTTCTTGGCCACCTGGGCACACTGCTGGCTCTGAATGGGTGACTGAACATTGACTGCTCTGTCCCTAACTTAAAAAACTTGCACTGCTGATATTCTCAAGGAATATGTCACTGTTGTATCAAGCCAACTTTAAGTAAGCCAGTTCTGAATAACCAAGGCTGATGCAGGTTAGTATCTCAGTCCTTGTTCAAAAAATTAAGGACCATCGCATTTCTGAGACAAGGTTGGACACTTCACGTTTTCCAGTGACAGAGCAATTTACAACTATGTTCTTTGCTTTTATTCTTTACCCTTGCTCTACTTGTCCAAAATACCTACCTTAAATTCATTCTCTCTTTTTTTTTTTTTTTTCCCAGAGTGCACCAACTGAGACAGATTTAGGCCAATCCTGAACAATTTAAATTTAGCCAAACCCATAATCTAAAGTAATATGCCTTCAAGGCATATAGCATATTGTGGCCTTGGACAAGACTGCTGCCAGAAGAAACTTACTATTCAAGTATATGGATTATTCATGAGAAAGGAGAGGAAGAAAAATCTTGGGTGTTGTACAGGACAAGGAAAGACTGAAAGCAATAACTGGAAAACACTCTACTAAGGGAAGGTCCCCTTTAAATCAAATCTAAGAAGCAAAAAATGGGAGTGAATGCACCAATATCAACTGTATAGGCTTTATACCCACACTATCATTACATTCAACTGTTTGCTGTCTTTGCAAGGAACTGCAGCAAGATAGGAACCTAGAATTTGAAAAGTACTCAAAAAGGTTTGGTCCATGACCAGCCTACAGAACAGCATGCTAGGAGAGCTGAAACGCTGTCAAAGACTTCCAGATTTCTTAAGCAGAAACAAAGTGTTTCCAGGGAAGCTCAAGATATAGCTGCAGAGACAGATTCTGATTAACTGCTAGGCAGGTAGGAACTCCCATTCTAACATCAAGAGAAGAAGACCACAGCATAATCTCAGGGTCCTCATACATTTTAAAAATTTTGTTAATAGAATATGACAGATTTAACAGCTTTAAAAAAAATACAGATTTAGAAGAATTCTGATGAAGTACTCCCCTATGTGCCACCTAAAAGACCCAAACACAACCCAACATTCCTGCTTCACAGGATAACTACAGACTTTGAAATTTAATTGTTTCACAGTTGAATTAAACATTGCATTATGAAGTTGCCCATGAAACAAAAATAAAAAATCATTTACATCAACTGAATGTTTTGTTTTGACAAAATAATTTTGTTTTGATAGTTACTTTCAGTTTTGAAGTTTTATATTAGAACATAGAATACATTTTTGAAAGAAAAGTTTGAAACAAAAGTATTTCTGTGCCAAAAAGCTAATCATATTTCCAGATAAAATGAAAATAAAGGAGTCCTGAATGAATTTTATTTTATTTTTTAAATGAATTAGTGTTTCCACTACTTCACTTAAAAAAAAAGAATACCAGTACTGGGTTTTTTTTCAGTCCTGACCTTCAGTATTCTTTAGTGAGCCTCAGAAGCTTGTAATACTTTTGCAATGCTATCAATACATCAGTGACAATCTAATTATTATTCATAATCCAGCTGGTATGTTGTTCTTGTCCAAGAACTGGTGGAGCTTACTGATGTATGAAAGGTAAGAGGCTTTTTCATACAGTCATTTATATAACAACTAACACATGTCTTGTTGGGTCAAGTATTCCTAATTATTATTACCATTTGGGGAAGCAACAGAACCAGTTCTGAGCAGGATAAAGCAGCAGACTGAAAGTCACAGGGAGTCCTACAGAAGAATCTGGAGTGAGGAAAAGTGAAGGGAATGCTAGTGGTTTCTGCTCTGTCCCCATAAGCTTAAACTTCACTGGTACAGAATTGTAGGAGCTGATGAGATTCATAAGATGTTCAGCATCTAAGAATTCCTTTTTCTTCAACCATTCACTCCAGCCACTAAGAAAGCTCTTGATATCTGCCCATACATTTCTAAATTAATAAAAAGCAAAATAACATGAAGTCATGTGAAGCTTGACTGAAGCTGTGAGATACATCCTGGCCTACAACAGCAATAATTCAGGGATTTCACCTTGATTAGAAAGTAGCAAGTGCCAGTGTGTAAAACTGTTCACTTAGGAAGACTAGAAGGAGAGCTGAAGTACAGCTAGGTCTTTAACCATGGCAGCACATCATTCCCAGCGACTCACATCCTGTGGCTACTTCAGCACTGAGATGCTTATGAGAAGTGTTTGTCTCCTGTGTCATTTGGTGAAGGTTTGGGTGGGTTTGGGTTTTTTTTTTGTTTGTTTGTTTTGGTTTTTTTTTGTTTCAACATAGACAGAATCTCAGAAGGAACAAAATAATTTTTGTTTCTTACAAAGCGAATTTCTGAACGCTGCTTGGAGCAGCAGTCCAAGAGTTCTAGCAGTTGTAGTGCTTAGTTCTTCATGAAAGCACTGACTGGCATTTGAATGTACCTATTATAGTGCCATGCTTTGCAAAGCAGAGACAGGAAAGTCTTGGGAAAAAACGCTGGAATTACCTCATCTGTGAGTTTTGTTTTGTTTTGAAGTATTAGATTTGGGAAGTAGTATCTGGGAAGAGATAAGGTGGCTAAAATAAAAGGGAGCTTGGATTGTGTATCTTTACAAATAGGTTATTACCATATGAGAGAAATACAGAGGCTTGTTCAAAACTCAGAACTATGGTTACCTTTAACAGAGCTCTTCTTGCTGCACACCAAGGAGACTGCTGGATTTGTGCTCTGCACACTGGGCCAACGTGCTTACAACTTCCACAATCTGAAAGCAGTTGAACTCTCTCTCCTTCAACTTTTGTGTGTCTTCAGCTAACAAGTAACCCCTTCCTAGCAGTAAGATTTCAAAGCCTAACTACCCAAGGAAGATGACTTACTCCCTCACTCTTCACAAAATAAAAATACAGATCTAGAGATCAGAGTAAACAAAAATACTCAGATGCACTTCCATGCTTTAGCATGGTCAGCACTAGCAGTGAATGATCCTCAGGCTTAGATTCATATTAGGGAAAAAGTTTCCTTTTCTTAAACACAACACCTGCTCTGAATGCTACCAGCTTCCCACTCCCTTAGCTGGTCTTAGTTACTAAAACAAAGAAAGAAACAAATAAATAAAATTAAAAAAAACAACCAAAACACAAAAGAAAACACCACCCTCCCTGTGCCAAGCATCTCTTCCTTCTCTCAGCTTTCCTTGTGCTTTCCCTTTGTACCTCCAGGGTTTGTTGTTTTTAAGCCTCTGCACTAATACCTGGTCTCTTTGTTCTTCCTCTTTCTTTTTTTTTTTTTTTTCTTTTTTTTTTTCTGTTTGCTTAAAACTCCAGTCACCAAAATCAAGTTTGGAGAAAACTGGCTTTCTCTAGCTGCCCCATTGTTTTCCTCAGACAAGATCTATTTCAGATGTTTCTCTTTCAAATATTTAATGACAGACCTATTCATAAAAAGATATGCCAACACCACTCCCCTGTCTCTTTGGCATGACACAGAGCACAGAAAGACTGTCATAAGATACAAGGATTCAGTTAGTCAATAAAATCAAGTTCTACCTTATAAACAGCACGAATTAGATTCCATACATTGCCACACTTCCCAGAAGCAAAAACCTGACAAAGAACATTACAAGGGAGATCTCATGGAACAGCCAGATGCAGTTAGCACTATGATTCTGGCTGGCTTCCCTTCCAACAGAATCTGTAAAGGAGCCCAAGACTGTATTGAATCTTGGAGAGTTAACTTACATTTGAAGTCTTGTCTTCACTGCAATGTTGTTTGAAAGTACAATGCTAATATTGCCCCCAGCATGACTCCCAGCCACAATAGAAGTCTCTTGCTCAACCTAACTGCTATTTTAACTTGGCTCTTTGGCCTAAAAAAAGATTGTAAGTGGCAGTCCATGTGTTGTAGTTACTAGTGTCAGTAACATAGAGGGAACTCAGATGTTCTCTGAGCATGACTGGGATCTGGGCTGGAAACACACAAGTCTTATACCTGGTTATCTACATTAAACTCATGCTGACAGCAGGTGATGGCCTGATGTTAGTGACCTGGTTCTCCTCTTCTCGGCTTCTGCAGTACATTGCTGACAAATGCACAAAATTTGCAGAAAAAAGAATACCTGTGTATGAAAGGATTTAGGGTTACAGAACCCTCACAAACATCAGCCTCTAACTGTTGGAATAAACTGATTCAATGCATGTAAAACAATACTGGTTTTAAGCATTTTTATCCACTAGCTCTGCTCAGGCTATTCTTTGGAATGAAGAGGGCTTTCTGTGAGTTCCTTAGAGCCATCATCTGTGAAACGCAGCACAGCTGCACGAACAGCCAGCTCTTACATGAAGGCAGCATGATCAGGTTTTAGCTCCATGTGAACCACAGTCCTTTATATATATGGAATAAAGTATTTTAAGTCACATTGCGGTGTGAGAGAGCAAGCTAAGGTGTCCTTATAGGCAATGTCTGTATGGCAAATCCAACTTCCTACATCTTGATTGTTACCACCATAAACCTCTTCACTTTAATAAGCCACCATGAGATAAGCAAATCTGCGTACAGGCAGCTAATACAAACCACCACAAAAGCAGCCATATTGTCATCTGAACATCTCATGCTCCAGTTTATTTACAGTTTCCAGGGCTGTAATCCCAGCTGGTAATTTTAATTAGTAGTGAATGTACTTTCACAACAAATTGGACCTTCTCCTTCTTGGGCGAGATCCCTTCCACAGATGACTATAGAATATGAAGAGACAAATTTGGGGGATGATGGGCAAGCAGGTTTTTTGTATAACGTATCTGAAAAACTACCATCACTCTTTGGCTAACGAGAGGACTTGGCAGCAGGTCAAACTGTTTTGACTATCCAGAGGACTCTTCCCCCATTGCCAGAGTAGTAAGATAGACACATCATGGAAGCTTTGAACAAAGTATAAGCTAATGCTATTTAGAAGTCAGTGAAAAATTCTGGACTACAAAGCTAGCTCCAAGGGCTGACTTTTGCTTATGAGTTTTAAGGCAAACCTTGGGATACCATGACAAGCATCATAAGAGTACATATCTATTCTTTTGCTGGTTTTGTACAATGGTAGCCTTGCCCATTTTGTAGTCATTAGTAAATGCCTTAGTATAAAACTGTAACTGTAGCAGGGTTTTCACAGCCTTTTTCCTCTAGCTGCTCTGGGATTTTTCCTTTCTTGGCTGTAACCAGTTGCAACCAGTTGTGAATAAGTCGTTATCCCTCTATGCAACTCACTGCAACTAAAAGAAGCCAGTGTCATTATGCAAGTTTCAAAAAAATAAAAAGGGGGGGGAAGAAAAAAAAAGTTTTGTTTTGTGGTTAATTATCCATGGTCTATTTACAAAATAAATCAACCCATTGTGCACCACCAGGATTTGTGGCCTCATTTGAACTTTGCTTTTCATTAATCACTTTAAAAATAAAAGCTAACTAGATTTCCTCCTCCCTCTCCTGCCCCCCTCCCCCCCGCCTTTTTTTTTATTATTACTTGCATCTGGGTATAAATTGTAAAAATGGTGAGAGAACAAAGTATTGATTATTCACCCTCAGTTTCATGACTTACATGATCTCAGTCTTGTCTTTCTCCACGTGCCTAAACAGATGCACAGTCCAAAAATTCCAACATTCTGTAAGAAATGCAACCACAAGAAGATCGAAATACATTTTAAACTCAAACTTTTACTTATTCCAGAAAAATAAAATGTAAAAAGCTTCCTTTAAGAAACAAAAAGGTAAGCAAACATTTATGAACGTATTTAAGCTACCATAAGAGGCCAATAAAATTACTCATACAGATACCTATGTAAGACATGAATGTTTGTAAGCTCTGAGTGCAAGGCTATTTTGTTTAGATAAAAATATACTTGCAGGTAGGCTGGAGAAGGCAGAAAATGGATATCTGATTTCTTTACAGTGTTGACAACTTAGACATAAAAAGAGACTTTTTATTTATTTTTCAGAAAAAGTTTTAATTATATAAGATCTTTAAACCTGGTCCCATATGATGACAGAGAACTACTGGATTTCTGAAACCTAGCCAATGGAGAGGCAGACTAAGGACTGTTAAAAAAACTAACTGCATTAATACTTATTTAATTCTGGTAAGGAATACGTAGTTGCATAAAACTGAAATTCTCCTCAGCTTCAGCTAAGAAAACTTGAACAATGTGTATGTTTTTGACTATAGACTCTTCAGTCGAACTAAAAAAATAACCACAATAAAACTATATATAACAGGATATCAAAATGCTACTCCCTCCTCATCTTTTTTTCCATTTCCAGTCACCTTTAAGCACTGTTAATAAGAGGAACAGAAAATCTCAGCTGTCCACATAATCACTAATGAAATGCTATGGAAAAAGCTAGGTCAAAATATGTGGTTCTGCTGCACTCAAGAACTGCATTTTTTTCTTCAAAGCTCCTGAGCTGGATGGAAATATAAAGAACACAGCCAACAGGTATCTTTTGGAAACCGAGATGAAGAGTTGAAGCTAAGACATTAGATCATTAATACTACATATTATTACTAATAGGAGCTCAGGAAGGTAATTTTTGCTTGCCTGTTGGTGTGAAATAGAACCATAGAGATTTGAAAAGTTAAAGGAACCCACTGACTCCTCCTCTACTTTGCAGATGGCTGAGCTGCATTAATGTTCGTTTCCAAAAGTAAATTAGCTCCTACTTAAATGGAAGGAAAAAAATTAAAGCTGCCTCCACCTGACTGCAAAGCACAGCAGCCAGGGTGGAAGAGAAATGGGCAAGGCCTTCAAAGAAAATAAAAGCCTTTTTAAGCAACTCCTAATACGAACGCCTGCCCTTGCAGCAGCAGGCTATGGCCCTACAGCCGCTTCCCATTATAAATGCTAAATTGGGAAATGTTTAACATTCTTTGTTTAATCTCTGCAGTATAAAGAAAAAACAGCTGATTCTCAGAAACACTACAGCCTGAGAAACCATTATGGATCTGCCCCTCCTTTCCTCAGAGCAGAACAGAACACTTCCAGCCTCAGCAGTGACTGACAATTTTTAATCAGAAATGTGTATTTAGATGGATCCCAGAAGACAAGATTGAAACTTTGTCTTTTAAATATATATATATAAAAATATTTAATATTTAAATATATTAAAATATATATTTAATATTTAACCATACATAATATAGATATATTTATTTATATATATATATATATATATAAATATAATATTTTTAAAATATATTTTAGGACAAGGGGCAATGGATATAAACTACAGCACAGGAGGTTCAACCTCAGCATGAGGAGGAACTTCACTGTGCAGGTCACAGAGCACTGGAACAGGCTCCCAAGAGAGGCTGTGGAGTCTCCTTCCCTGGAGACTTTCAAGATCCATCTGGATGCATTCCTGTGCGACCTGCACTAGATTCTATAGTCATGCTCTGGCAGGGATGTTGGACTCGATGATCTCCAGAGATCCTTTCCAACCCCTAATATCCTGTGATCCTGTCAGATATGTAGATATAGATATAGATGATATAGATATAGATGATATAGATATAGATGATATAGATATAGATATAGATGATATAGATATAGATGATATAGATATAGATATAGATATAGATATAGATATAGATATAGATATAGATATAGATATAGATATAGATATAGATAGATACAGATATAGATAGATACAGATGATATAGCCTAATGCAATCAGGATATTTAATAAAAACTGCAAGCAGAAAAATAGTTTAAGAAATATATGTAGTGAAAACTACAGGCAAAGAATGTTTCAGATGTTTTCTGCACTGTTCTGTGCTGATGTCTTTGCACAGTCTTTCCATGAAGAGCATTATTATATGTTTTTATTAAAACCATTATCAGCTAAGTGTGATTTTCTTTTGTTCACGTGTAGAGTCAATGCAGTGACTCCATCTATTCTGCTGCCATCAGTCACATATAAATCAGCAAAAACTCAGGAGTGAACAGTCCTCTCTCTGCTGCTTACACAGGCAAACTCTCCCTGTATCTTGTCTCCACAAGAACTTCCCTAAAGTGGTGAGTTTCATTATGTGTCCTAAAAAGCCAAGTAAGAGTTTTTTCAGTTGAAATTATGAAACAATACCCCAAACTGCATCTCCACAGAAACTAAACCGTTTACAGTTTTCTTACAAGATTTTGCCCTGAGGTTCCCTTTCCGGATTATTGAGTCTAGTTCTGTGCTGTCTTTTATACTACAGGTAAAAAGGACACATGCTAAAGAGCTGGTTTAGATCGATAAAATGAAAAGACTTTATCCATCCTTCCCACCCTAGCCACCAGCATTCCATAGCTGACAGGAAAAGATCAGATGCCCAGGAAATGAAAGCATGAGCAAATGAGGATGCATCCCTTTCCCAAAGTGTGTATGATGGACTGCATGGTACATCGTCTTGCAGGGCTCACACTGATGTAGGCATTCAGCCCAGAGCCCTCTTCATTTAGCAAGAAGTAAATTTTAACCACAGTATGGAAGAGCGAGCAAGGAACATCCAGGTGTCAACTCTGCTCAAAGCATTGCATCCATCCTGACAACTCCTCTGCACCACTGGATTGCAGAGATCCTTCCCTGTGTGTGTCCAGGCCCACCCGCACAGACTGAGCTTAACAGCAAAGACAAGAACACACAGAGTCTTGAGTGGGAGAAATGAACTCTCTGCTTTGTTTGCTGTGAATGTGTAAGACAGTAATTTTGGAAAGAAGGAGCTGGGGAACGTTCAAGTGTGGCTAGGCCTGATACTTTTATTACAACTACTCTAAAAATAATGCTTCTTGTTTCACTTCATAGGGACTTCTCTAAGACAAAAAGACTCGTCAAACTACTGAAGGCACTGGCAACGAATTACTGATAATGAAGGATACAAAACTGTCATAAACCTCAACCAAAGTGTCAGTTGCAAAAAAAAAAAAAAAAAAAACCAAAAACAAACAAACTGTTCTGAGGAAGGGAGGGAGAGAGGAAATCTTGCAGAATAATTACTAGATAAAAAAAGACTACCATCGCTAATTCAGCACATTGCTGGACATAGCTAAATCATATTAGTTAGTTATTTTTTGAATCTATCCAATCCCAACATGTGTCAGGGAAGAAAAATAATGAAATTTTAAAATAAAAATTAATATCGAGTTCTCTCTTTTTTCTTTTTCTGTTTATTTTTTCCCTGTGCTTTAATCCTTTCAGGTTCATATTTAACCTTTTCTTCAAAACAATAAACTTGAGTTTAAGAAAATTAAGGCACAGATCTTCATAGTGGCAGGACTTATAGAGCTTATGTTTAAAAATAAAATACCAGTCTTTTTAAGTTGTGAAATGAACACTTGTTCATTAAAACTGAATATTAACATCTCATTTCAGAAACTGTTCAAACCATCCCTTTTGCCTATTTTTTTCCTATGAATTTAAGAAGACAGAAATTTCACAGGTTGCATGTCTAGCATCTGGTCAAGTCAAATCACCCTCTCCTCCATAAATTAAAATTAGATTTCCATTCTGCAGAAAACACAAAATCCCATCGTTCTGGTCACTGTTCAACTGTGTATATACAACCAGACTTTTAGCAGCAGGCATGTCCTAGTTGTGGGGTTTTTTTAAACTTGTTTAATTAATAAATACTCAGAAAATAATTAAACATAGTTTGAGCATTAAGGAAGGTGAGAATCTTGCTACAAGTCCACCTAAGCATAGAAAGCGAAGCTGAGGACTGAAGATTCAAGGAAGTTTGAGGTAACCTAGTGGCATGCAAAGAAACTCCTCAGTAACTGAAAAACATGCAAATGCCTGTAAGAGGAAAATTTGCTTGTCTACTGATAAAAGTTATCAGAATTTGTACACACGTTCTAAATAATCTTCCATTGTAATTAGCAAGGACATAAAAACCCTAAAACAACAACAAAAACAACAACAAACACACCATCAACCAAAAAACAACTACCCAAACCCAACCAACAATCACAAAAACCCCAAACAAAATCCAACCAACCAACCAAACTGAAAACAGACAAAAACAAACAACAAACAACCCCAAACCTATAGACTAAAACTCTGAGACGACAGGCAATAACAATTTTCATTCAAAGGCATATGACCACTCTTTTTATTAAGTTAAACTGCAACAATTATTTCTCATATTTTCTGTAACACTACACAGGCTAGATCTTTCAAGCATTTTATATAGGGTTGACAGTATCAGGGACACTGGGATAAGGGATTTTAAGGAGGTTCTCTCCCTCGCTGCATGCAACCATGTCGTAAACTACTGTTGATACATTCATTCAGCCCCATTTTACAACTACACAGATTTCCAGGTCCTGTAATTCCTACAGGATAGTCTTCCAGAATTTAATCCTCTGATGACCAGGGTCATTTTCTCATTTCCAGCTAACATTTCTATCAGGTATTTGTGGTAATACTAGCCTCAAGTTTAAATGTTTTTTTTTTTTAACTGGTCCAAATTATTTCAACACCTTCTCCCTATGCATGTAATCCACTTCATAAACACAAGTAACATAGCTTTAGAATGTTTCTGCAGGGCACAAAAAACCATACACCTACTACTAAGAGATTCTGTACTGAGACAGAAATAAAGGCAGAAGAAGCTTTTGTTGCCCAGAGCCAAAGCAAGGGCTGGTTTCAGAATCAGGCAGTGAATCCAGGTGTTCCAATACCCTTTTGAATATATATGTACTCCCTAGCAATTTGGTGAAATATACAGCTTATAATATACTTACAGAGCTTAAAATATTCCACTTCCTGTTTTCACAAAACCCTATTTCATTTAAAGCTTGCCTCAGGGATTGCTGTTGAAAGACGTCAGCTTTAACTATTTTTTGATATTATGCCTGGAGTGGGCATAATTCTCATTTAGGCTCATTTTATGACTCCTTTCCAATGCCAGAAAAACACTTAAAAATAACTGAAAATCGAGCCCTATAACTTTATAACTGACCTAATAGACTCCTGACGTAATATCAACAGAATTAGCAGCATTACACTAGGGAAGAATCTGTCCAAGAATGTACATGCAGAGAACGACTTGTAAAGGGCAAAAGAAAACAAACCCCAATAAAACGCTCATAACCACAAACAGGTCAGATCCTCAGAGGATATAACTAGAAATAAATTGGTTGCAATAAGTACAGGAATAATTTCTTCCTGCAACCAATAAGTATGAACTCTTCTTAGTACTCAGCCTTTTCTTCCCTTTTTTGAACCCCTGAAATCTCTCATATATTATTCTTCTAGCATAATTACACATTTTTTGTTTGCATTTGACAGAAATCTATTAAAATATCCTAACCAATTCTAATCAAAAGAATCTCTGGATCTTTATGGACATCAATCACTTAAATGAAATACAAACGAATAAAGTTCAGCACAGTCTAAAATTTCACTGTGCTTCTGCACTTGCTCCTGTTATACAGAGACTGACCTGACCGTCATATTAAGGTCAGGAGAGGAAAGGAAAAAAGCTTTCATTGTATATATCCAAAGTTTTGGGGGAGGAGAAGAGAGAGGAGGAGAGAGACAGAAACACTGTGCAGAAGCCAGGGATGTTCCAGAGCGCACTGTGACAGGAAAATACTCAATTCCTCCAGCCAAGAAAACAGATCTTAAATAGAACCATTGTCTTCCAGCTCGAAGCCCTTAAAAAGGCTCGAATTAAAGTCTGTGCTGTGGGCAGCCGGTCGTTCTTTCCTTTCATCAGGATTTGCAGGTTTTAATACAATCTGTCGTGAGGAAAAACAGTAGAGCTGTGCAGTCCAGAGAGGTAACAAAAGCGAAAGGCAGGCGAGAGTTACATAACTGGCTTTTTACATAAATATTGCATTCAGAGAGAGGGTTTTGGTGGGGTGGTTTTTTTTGCTTTTTAAAAAGGAAAAAAGATTTAAAAAAAAAAAAGGGCACAAAACCACACTAGAGAATTAAATCCAACCTCCCTTACTATTCGTCCCTCTTTTGCTTTGTAACATGTATCAAGTAGCTAAAGTGAGGGTTTGCTTTCCCTTTTCCCGTTATGACTAAACAAATAACCAAAGCAGCCTTAAACACTTCATAATATTTTTTTTTTCTCATATTACCTGAAAAGTGCTCCACATCATGGAAGACGGGGGGAAAAAAGCCTTATTTTAAAGCACAAGCAAGTCTGCTTTGCTTATCTGCAGCATAGGGCAATTAGAAATGACCATGGATGTTCAACTAACTCCTCTCAGTACAGTCTGAGAAAAGGGAAAAAAAACCTGCAAGTCTCCCCATCTGTTATTTCCTTTTTTTTTTTTTTTTTTGGCTGTAGAAAAGCAAAATTATGCAAGAGCTTTTGAATGTAAAGCTGTAAAGCTTGTGTGTGCTTTTTCCCTTTTTGTCTCTGTGTACATGGTATGCGATATTGCGTAACTGAGCTCAGAGTGGGCGGTTAGCATTTACTATTGATTTACACTACTGTGTATAATGAATTCAGAGCTCTAAGAGAGAGACACAGACGATGAAATGCAGAGGGGTGAGAAGCGGATTTAAGGTATGTGTGAAGAGGGGTGCCATGGAAAGAGGGAAGCAAAGCATTTAGAAACAGAATTATGCTTCTCAGAACTAAACATGCTTTTCCCAATCTTTTCATTTTCATGGCCTTTGCTAGAAGAGTGGATGCTTAACAAATCCCACGAACTTTTCTATCCAAAAGCAAGTTCCCCTCCCACATCCAGGCTCAAATCCTATTAGAAACTACAAAAAAAGGAAAAAGTATTAATGCCACTGTGGTACTTCTTGTGCTAGCTAAAAAGCTTCCTGTGCATCTTTATAAGGTTACTAAGAGAAAGCTTTCTTTAGCAATACTATACATCAGCTTCTGACTTACTCCAATCAGGACTTACAGGCAAGAGCACTGAAATCATTGGCACAATGTATAGTATGTAATACAAAGCCCTGCATTTATTGAGGTGGTAGGGTGACATGGGAATATGGGAATCAGAGACTGAAAACAAGAAACACTTGACCTATTTTGGTCACTCATTAGGCCTGCCAAAATATCTTTGTTGTTCCATTTTCTGCACAAGCACAAACCTGGAGTTCTCAGTTTAGAGACAGACAGGCCCCTAGCTCTGTAATAGGAATTATATCCAGCCAACAAGGTGAAACCTTCTTGTTCCCACAAGTGAATTACTGAATTCTCAGCTTCCAAGGTGAGACATGAGTTTCTAAAGCCCCACGATCCCACTTGACATTAACGTCTTACAGAGCAAGGAAACAACAGGCTGGCACAACACTGGACTGCTGGGTATCCATCAGGGTTATTCATATTGGGCTGAGCATTTTATTAATAACGTGAGTGTGATTCTAAAGCCTGCTAACATAGTTTCTAAATCACATTGCAAGACTGAAGACTAAGAGGAGTTCTATTACAAGCCATGGCAGACACCTAGCCTAGTATCAGCAATGAAGGGGAACACGCTGACAACAAATCAACTATCCATGCCCTTGAAGTTTCTTTTGCATTGTTTTTACTGAAAGACATGCGTTCTCCATATATTTTTCTTCAAATTCTGTATAATTTGCAATTTTTTTGCTTTACAGGTGTGGTGTCAGGCATTTTTACAAGTCATAAATGAACAACACAAGCAAATGACACACCCTGCATCCCCTCTATATTATAAGAAATGCAACCCTTATTTTACAGCAAATTCCACACATATGCAACCCTTCTGATTACTCTCCTGATTTTTTTTCTTTCTTTTCCCTAGATCAATGTCTAATAACATTAACTGTGGTACTACCAGTTAGCATGCAACTAGAATGGGCTGCTATAAATATAAACCAGTAATTCATGTTCTTGCACCTGCTTATTCATTTGGTTTGCACAAAACTGGAATTGCATTGAAAATACCCAGAAATGTTTTACAGAAAAAGTCATGTGCAGCCTAACTCGTCTGATTTGTCTTAAAGGAAATGATTAAGGTCTTCATAAAAAGTGTGGAATCTGTATTAAGCACTCATTAATAGAGATGAGGTCAAGTCAAAACCTGTTCAGGCATGTTTTCTTTGCTCACCAGGAGAACACTCTGGGAAAGAAATGTGACAGAAGACAAAAACTCTACTTCACTGTTATGTGACAGAAATGATGCCTCACAATCATACTCTGATGCTGTGCAAGGGGAGTGTCTCAGGAAGACTGGACTGTAGGACCAGCTTATCAAAAAAAAATCTGCACTCTCCTGAATAGACTGCATAGGAAGAACAACATCTTTCAACATTTATATACTTGAAGTCAGTCTGAATCCTCATTTTATAGGATTCAATGTAGAAACTTAAAATGCTATAAGATGTTATATAAAAGAGATACAGACAGAAAGTAAAGAAATAACAGCTAAGGCAAATGAAGCTCAGATATCAGTAACAGATCTAACACTGCTGTGCTTGCTTCATCATTGTCCAGAGCACACACATATTTATGCTCTTGTTTGCATTATAGACTATAAGCAACTAGCTGTGGATTATACATATCAAGTTCAACCAGAGATCTGAATCTCCTAAAAATATGGGGAGTTAAATTAGGGAATTTTATTCTGATACACTTTGTACTTGAGAGCTATAAACTGAAGTTGATAAAAGTTTCCATTATAATCAAATTGCTGCCTTCAAACAATCAAAAGTTTTGGAAACTTCATTATAGAAATTTTCTGTTCTTCATGTTTACCTAATCTTAAATGTCAAGAAAACCTGAATAAACAAAAGTTCATCTGTTTCATACATAGAAACAAGGGGGGGCGGAAGGGGGAGAGTGGAAGGGGAGGAACCCAAAAGAAGAACTTCCATAGATTTCTGAGAAAGGGGGTAAAAGGGAGATATTAACTTATTTTTAAGAAGGGAGATATTAAAGTAAAAGGCATTAACAACTGAAAATATAAATGGATCCATAGCTTATAAAGTCAATACTAGCTAGAGTCTTGTTTCCAGAAAAAGTTTTCTATTGTGACGAAAATACTGATGTTTTTAGAAGTCCAAACAGCTACGAAAGCCTAGCAAATATTTTACAAACAGTATCTTGGATACATACTTAGGTCAGAAAATCCTAAGAAAACCTTTATGTGTGCTAAAAACCCAACCTTTTACTACGCAACTGTTAAGTCTTTTAACTTCTCTGGTATGTTCTCCCTACAGGATAACACACCAACAAGGTAGTGTCTTTTTACTATGCTGGACAGCAGGTCTGGAAGGGATTTTTTTGGTTGGTTTTGTTTGGTTGTTGATGTTTTTTATTACCATGACCATTAATAGTAGATGCCATTTGCACGTATCAAAGATTCTATAGCTCTGTATTTGCAGAAAAAGCAACGTGAGTTCTCAGTAAAGACTGTATCATAAGAGAGAGACTAAAGTATAAACAAGATATTACCCTAGGATTTCATGTCATTGAATGTAAGCTTAATGTTTCTCAATACAGCTTCTGTCTTTTTAATGACTGACTGTAACAGGAGATAAGCACAGTGCTAGGTTGCCACGGGCTTTTAATGGCAAAATGAAGAATAAAAGAATATTAAAATTACAGACACACACACACAAACCCCAAACATTTGAGATGTTTGCCGTCTCTTCTTGCTAGTTAAAGAATCAATAAACCTTGTACAGACCTTCCACAGTACTACTTTCCTTGCAAAGAAAGAAATTCACAAAGTAACTTTTGTAGCAGTTTACCTTAGTTTTTCTCCTGCTCATTTCTTTCACATGAACCTTTTGGAATCCTCTATTTTGGAACGACAATGACACAGCAGAAGTGACTAAACTTTCCCCACCCTTCAACCAACCTATGAAATATGTGTAATGGTGTTATTTCCTAATGGTTCCTACAGACTGATGCATTTCCAAGACTGCTTTAGTAAAAATGAATGGCAGTAAAATTAGAAAAGACTCAGAAAGCAAAGTCTGAGGAGACTAGCTAAGAACTCAGTCAGAAAACAAGGTCTCTGGACATTTCTGCCATGTCTGCCAAAATAATAGAGGTTATGTCAGTTTCCATGATAAACTTCAGTTTTCAAGACTGCAACTCAGCTACAATGATCTGAGCCAGACTGAAATTAAGATATGCAAGGTTTCAGAACAAGAGTAAATAAATATTTTTTTTAAAACCAAAAATATTTCCCCTACTGCAAATACAATATAATCTTGTAATCTCATCCAGTAAAGAATTATTAATTTATCATAATTAGGGATATAAAGGAGCAGGGAGGGAGAAAACAAAATTCCAGATTCTCAGTGAATGCTTTATGGGACACTTCTCTTCCAGATATTCCCTTATAGGATTTTGAAAGGGCCAGCTTTCTCTAGTATCTGGGAGCTCAGTATAATCCCTGTTCAGCAATCCCTAATGTTTGGTTTTGTCCCTAAAATCAAAATCTTATTTTGAAGTAAGTCTGGCTGTTCTAATATTCAGCACACTCAAAAAAAAAAAAAAAATCTAGAAGGGACTCAGAGGAATTTACTGGTTAGGGCAGTTAATTTTTGAAGTACTGTAATTTATCATACTAATTTGCCTTGTACCTCTCAAATATCACTCTGAAACAATACAGGTTTTATCCTGTGGGAGTCTGAGTAACTCAGGGATATTCACACACCAGGTACCATACTCTTCTGAGAAGTCTCCAGTCTGCAGAGGGCAAGGTGCCCAGGAGCCATGTGAGAACTCTGCCCAGAGTCCTCACATCTTTCAGCCCAGAGGGGAGAGCAGCTGCTGCTGCTGCCACAGTCACAACAAGCATGCAGGTCCCTGTTTCATAAAACTTTCTCATTAGCTCAAGGACAAGAGAAAGTGCTAACATCCTACATCAGTCAGAGGTTTCCCTTGTTCATATACTTATGACTTCAGGCTCCTTTTTGTGTTTAGCATAGGTATCTCAATAGATGTAGGAAAAATAAGTATCTTCACAGAGTATTTCACAACTCAAAAGGTCAGATTTTTAGAAAGCACATAGGGATTGGAAATTAAGGTCTAACCTGAGTAACATTTAAAAATATATATGAAAGAACTTATTTTCAGGTACCAAAATGAGAAATGTGAGTAAAAACTGGCTTGCACCAAACCATGTAATGAGTTCAGAAGCAGAACCCAGATGTTTTGAGCTACCTTTCTCTTTTCATCTACAGAGAAAAACATTTTAAGGAAAATAGTGATACCTGAGCAGAGTACCACAACAAGGCTTCCACCACCTGACATTTTAATTTTCTGTCTTTAGTTACGTTTTGTTGTACTGAGCACTGTTGGTCTCAGTATGAATATATACATGCTGGTGTTCATCTTCCCTCTGCTTTGCTGTGAGTTCCTCAGAATACAGAAACTTGGCAATACTTACAGGATAATAGAATGTTTTCAAAACAAGTAAGTTAAAAATAAGTGAAGGCTTTGTAACACAACACAGAACACCAGCAATACTATTTTCTGTGGTTATTTCTTTGTTTTTCCTCAAGACTCTCGGCACACTTTCTAAAGAAAAGATAGACTCTGATTGAATACCTTGCTCCATGAGCAATTCCAATGAAATCATACGCTCTATTAATGAAATAAAGTATTATTTTATTATATTTATTTATTATATTTTATTTATTTATTATTATTTCTTATATATTTATTTATTATACAAGCAGGGAAACAAGCACATAGATCTTTAAAAAATAGTTGTGCAAGACCTCATCCTAAGCAAGTGGTCAGGCTGTATAAACAATGCCAAACTCTCAGGTGCCAGCCTCTTGTTATAAACACATCAATAGTAAGCTGTAGTGTATAAAGAAAAAAAAACCCAAAACAAACCCCAAAACAAACCAACCCAACCCCCCCCCCCAAACATAGTATAGACAATTTTATGGCATTTCCCAGCAATTCTGATTTACCTACACACTCTCATCAAAATGTCACAGAGAAGATTTTTTTACTTTTAAGCCCCCTCTGAACAGCTGCAACATTTTCTTTCTATCTAGTAAGATTAAGACCTTTTTGGCTGTAACTACTTATACTACAGTTATAGATTAGCCAAAATTACATTGCTACAACAAAAAGAAAGCTGAATGTTAAAACAGACATCAGAATGCTAAGTTACACATACACTCACAACATAATTTCTAAAAGTGAATTTTATCATGAACTTAAATATTTTTCCCAACACTCAGCCACCCAAGTTCATCTGAAGAGACTGTAGGACCTGAAGCAAAGAAGATCTGTTCTATGGGATAAGCAGAAAGTTGACAATGACAGGGCATGAGGCTTACTGTAAAACAGAAACTAGAGGTTGCACTTTCTCAGACTGCGGGTCAGGATTCTTATGTTATTTATTTATTGTAATGTAAAATTACAAATGTTACGCTTTGTTTCCAGTCTCTGACTTCAACCTCAAAAGAAACTATGCAATGACTTGTATTAAGAAAATTATTAGAGACAGGAAATCTTCAGTCATAATTGCTGCTCGTAAAGGAAAGAAGTTTTCTTACCTCTTTACTATGTTTCCTGAGAGCCAACAGTTTCATCCCCTCAGTCATTTCAGTGTCAGCTACTCTTTTATTGTACAGAATGCAAGTAATAATGAAACTGTGCTGCTCTGCTTGCTTTCCCTCTATATAGTGCCTATATTTATAGGCTTATGCCTCTATTTGAATCTATATTTATCTGCTTTATCTGCCTACAGTGCATCTGCTTCTCATACAGACAGACATATACACACACACACACACACGTGTGTGCATCTACACAAATATACAGACATATATAAACACACATACGGGCATACCCAAGAATATGCATGCTTACAGTAGGCTTCTGTTCAACAGTAAGATTTGTACAAATATAAACATATGTGGTATGCACAGTATAAAGGAAGACACATGCACAAAGGAAATCATAAACAACTACATGAATATGCTTTGCTGGCTTTAGAAAGGTTGATTATTCAGCAGGCTGCCTAGTCAAGAGGATTGTATGCAACAATTAGTTTCCTTTACGTTATTCTCCTGCTGTAGCTTTGCAAGCAGTAGCAATTTTTGCTGTTATTTTGCCTGGAGTTTTTACTGTGTGAGCTTACTTGGCACGCTTGTGAAATCACTGCCATCCTGTCTGTAGATTGATTCCCTGTTGCTACCACTAGCACCTTCCCTCAGGCTAGTCATTAAAAAAGCCAGAGTTAAGCCACCCTGTGCCAGTTCAGGAGACCATCCCCTAGAGGGAAGGAACAAGGTGTGACTCCAGATCCAGGTCAATCTGGCAATTTAAAGACCAAACATTCCTTAGGCCTTAAGACTAAACAACCTTTTCCCAGATCACCAGAGGATAAATGGGGGTATTCACCTTCACAAGAGGAGAAACCAGCACGCCACACTTCCCTGCACCACGAGACAGAGATTCAGGTATTCTGTCCCATCACTTGGACTGGAGCTAGGTCTTGCCTCACATCTATCAGAACTGCCAAAGGAAATGACAGAACTGAAGTGTGTGACACTGAAGTATGGCCATAGAGCATGGTGCTAGAATATGACAAAGCCTGCATTAGGTCAGTTATGTAAACAGATTTGAGCATGTCTCCACTGGATGATCTTAAATCAGTACTTTATTAATTCACATTCTACTGTCTTCAAAGAGTGTTGTATGAGGAGAATCCACAAGTTAAGAGTAAAGTTAAGCAACAGAGTCACTATTTTAGCTTTACACCTGCTTATAAGGTAGTGAAAATTAACTGCTGATTCAACACCTGACCTCTGGGCTCTTCTGAAAGAAGCAAGAAATCCTGTCAAAAACTACTGGATAGAATATGCTAAAGAAATGAGACACAAAGAACACACTGGGTATCAAGGGCAGCTGAAAAAAACCAGCCTTACCCATAATCTTTCTGAAGTCCTGCAAGACTTCTAATATGACCAAACAACTTATTTTGGCATTTTACAGGAGTAAAAAAAAAAAAAAACAAAACATACTCAAGTCTAAGAAAAAGGCTCATTTGAAATCCAATATACTAACCAGCAATTTAATGGACAAGCAAATCATTAGGGTAAAAGAAGTTCTGTAACTCAAAATCAGAAATAAAAAAACACCTTAGGAGACTTTTTATGTCAAGATCATGTTGGATAACCAAACCGGAAATCCTGCTTTCTAAACCAAAGGGTTCTGGATAATTCTTTCCTTCACTTGATCATACTGAGGAACTGCTCCTGTTGTAATTTTATGCTTTAAACATAATATGCATATACTTTCCACGTAGACAGATTTTCTACATATCTCAACTTTCAATTTTTTTCTTGGTTTTTAAATATTTGCATTTCTCAATTATTATGGTGAACTGCAGCTGCTGAATAGAACTGTGTTCATGTTTTCCTCACTGTTAAGGTTACCCCTTGTCCCCTGATGGCTGACATAACCATTTTAAAATTTAAAAAATATAATTCCATCCTCTTAGCTGATCAGCACAACTTATCCAGCAACAGGGAATCCAGTCCCCTTTTTGCCACCTAGAACTTAATTACTAATGTGAAAGAGTGAAGATAAAGGATTTTCAGTTAACTCTGCATTATCTCATCAATCTGATAGAGTCTGTTAAGAAAATGAATCACAGAATGCCATGTTGGAAGGGACTTCAACGATCATCTGGTCCAACCTTTCTAGGTAATAGTATAGTTGAAATGAGATGGCCCAGCACCTTGTCAAGTTGAGTCTTAAAACTGTACAATGTAGGGGAATCCACTGCTTCCCTTGGGAGATTATCCCAATGTCTAATTGCCCTCATGGTGAAAAATGCTACCACACTGCTAAAAATGACACTTTTGTCATAACTGTAATGACTTTATGTTATCTTTACCAGTGACTATTTAGAAACCAGTCCATTCTGTTGTTTCGGTTTTGTGGGTTTTTTGTTGGTTTTTCTTTTTTTCTTATTTTTTTTCCTCAGGAGGGTATTTTACAGTTTTAGAGTGTTTAAGAGCATTTCTAAATTGGAGAAACATGATTTAATTATTCAGGTGGCAACAGACTGATTACAGACTATAGTTTCTCTTTGAGGGTGCCCTACAATGTACCTTTAGACATATAAGAAACTATTTAAGCATTTCTTTGATGCACAAATGTACAAACTCCTACCTCATTTGTTCGGCATTCTTTGAAATTCTGTAGGTAGAACATAAAAGGAATCTGTTTAATGCAAACTCTCTCCTTTCTTATGACAGAGTGAATCTTACTAGAGTTCAAGAAATGCATCCTTTTCTCTGCATACAATGCACTGAAAAAATACAGGCTGGGACAAATGTCTAATACATCTTATACTGCTTGAAGGAGAACAGCTATGTTAATACATAAATACCTCTCAATTCTCGGCACATTGTCTGTCAATAGATCTTAATATCTGACACGCATCTATCCCTCCTTAGGAATCCTTCTATTAGATTTGCTAACTGATATCTATGATCTTAAACCTACTATATTATTTCTTGGTGAAGATTTAATGGTATGTTAAAATTCAAATTAGATAAAACAACCTTCTACTTTCAAATAAATTAAAATATAAAAACTTAAGCCCTATCCTTGCCTCAACAAAAGACTCGTTATTTTGTGCTGATGTAACTGCATGAGTTTATAACTCAATCTTGCATTAGTGTAACAATATCCATGCATGAAGTTGATCTAGTATAATTACTTCAGTAAAAGCATCAATCCTTTCAAATACAACAATTATATTAGTATGAAATCTATGCATGTATTCAGCTTTAGTATATGTCTAAGATCTCCTAACACAAAATGGTAAAGACCATTCCAATGGTTCACAATTCCTGATAAATTGCAACAAAGCTGAAACTGTCCTAAATATATCAGACTTAAAGCAAGTAAACCTCACAAAATGCACACTAATGTCTAGAATCAGAATTCCAGAGCCCAACAATAAGCATTTGAAGACTGAAAGAAAACATTTGTTCAATTTATCAACAAACAGTAATAAGAAATTATAAAAGCACAAAATCCAGAAAATGACATGGACATTCTAAACCAAGCCAGTCTGTTTACCAGCTTTTCTTATCTGAAATCTCATCAGCAACAACTGATCAATTCTGCATTTAATGAACAAAAACTTGCAGATATACAACTTGGCACTGTCATCATCTAGAAGCTCTGTAGAACCAATAACACCTAAAATTTGGAAACAGGGTAGGCAGAATGCTTTCTGAAATATGCCACTTCACCACTCTCTCAACTATTTTACCCATACCCATAACAGAAGACTAAAAGTGTGACTTACAACAGTCAATAACAGAAACAACAGAGCTGTACTAACATTTGAATGCTGCAAGAATGCCTAGCTGAGCACAATACACAGGTTTTCTCTCTCTCTTTTTTTTTTTAAGCACCTCCAAGTAGTATAGATGGCTTAATAAGAAAATATACTCTTGAAACTGATATCTCAACAGACAAATTTCAAAACATTGCGAAGGACCTTCCCAAATAGCAATGCTCCAGGGCTTTAGCACTGAGTTTGATATATCCTTTCACGAGCTCCTTGTTCTTTATAACCCTCAAACACTCTGTGATTCTCTGAACACAGAACACAGGCTTACTCCTCCTTGGAAACCAGCAGAAACACATTCTTGACAATCTCTACTGATGCCTTCTGACCTCAGTGGTTCTGCGAAATTTTCTTTCAAGATACCAATTTAGGAGCTATATCAAAACATATTAAACAATCTTCCTGTGCATGGCTTTAACTTGGTCCTGCTCAGAAAAATATAGCTTGACTCCAGGCTGCTAAAGATTAACAGAAAATATGGTAAAGGTATCAATATGCTTTTATAAGAGTTTCAGGAGCAACAGGAGGCACATTGTCACGTATTTTGTTTATGATAGCTGCTGGAGACAGAGACTCAAGTCACCCTAATCTATATGCTATCAGATCTCCCCATCTCTGCATGACCCCTTACTTTAGAAATGAAATCTTCATTCTGCATCTCATAAAAGCCTAAAGGCTCTTTCATCCATCTGATGAACATGTCCATGAAAGAAGCAATGATCTTTTGTACACATTTGACCAGATATATTTTTCAAGGCTAACAGAAACTTCTGAATATGAACAGATCCAACTCAAACGCTTTACACCATTAACACTAATCTGCAAGCTCTTATCTACCTTACATTAAATTTCCAAAAAGTATAATTATTTACAAGTAATGATAAAATAATGATATAATTCCTAGACGTCGTAAAAGCCTTTCCATTTGGTACAAGTAAGAACTAGAAAGAGGCACAACAACTTGCAGCACAGAAAGAGATGAAGCAAAAAAACATAGGCAGATACTAACCGCCCCAACTAGAAAACCAAAATCTGGAGAGTCTCCATTGGATGCATATAGAGATACCTACATTTGTAAAATTTAAAGTCAAATATGCCAAAGCAATGAAAAGAAATACAGCAAATGCCAGTTTCTTTTCTTACTCATGACCTCTTGTCCTCTAATCTCCTCAGAACTATGGAGGAAAGCACTAAATGATACATACAATAATGAAGTCAGAATTCTTTGGCTTTTTTTACCAATCTGGAAGAAGCCAATTTTAAAAGATGGTGTTCTCAGGTATATCAATGTTTCCAAGATTTTATTGGAGCACAGTGCTACTGAATTTTCAGCTATTCAGAATTAAAATTAATTTACATTCTTTGGCTTTCTGTAAGAATCTACAGGTGAGAACCTTTCCAGATGTGATTGCTAAAATATGTGATATGCTCTACAACAACTGGACAGAAGTGCAATTTAGACAGAGTTTTCACTGTTGCTGTCCAATTCTATTTTAAGAATAATTTGCACTTGGATTGTCCATTTTTTACTCTCAACTCAGAACCTTTAAATTCCTTATATGGCCAGGAGGTCATACTTCTATGAGAGCTACTTTTGAGGTTTAGAAAAACATTAATAAAAAGTTCAACAAAAGCTTATTAGCTGTTATAAAAGATTAAGTGAAACAAGGCAATTGATGTTTATAACAACCTATAGATAGATCTGTGATGTGTTTACAAAATGTGTAATAGACATTATCCATCTTGAAAATGTTCTTGGAATATTGATAAATCTTATGTAAGCTTTTATGAATTGTTTATAAAGTGTGTCACCAATGTACGTGTAGCTGGATAAACAATCGAAGAAAGAACTTGCAAGAAGGCAAGTTATAATACTTCACTGTGCAAAGGCATGAGTAATAGTCTTCTGTTTTCACAAGGATTAATCCTTCTCATCCCTCAGCTGTTGATCTAAATCTTATCTCTCCCTTCTGCATAGCACCTGCAGATATCTCCACAAATGGAGCAAATTGCACCTGTAGTGAGATATGGAATATCAACTCCCACAGCATCAATAGAGGCCATATAACTTCAGACTGTCAAAATCTCATAGGAAATTTGACCCTAAGGAACACCAGGGTGTATACGTGTAGGGGAAACTTTTGTTTCTCCTTAAGGAACTTAACCAATAAATGGATTACTACTACAAATGCACACAAGTTTTACTCGCGTAACAATTATAATATTGACAATATTTCTCCCTTTACTCTTGTGTAGTCATAAATTATGCATTCCACTGTTAAATCAGTAAAAATCCTTTAATGTCAGTTAAATGACCTCACATTTCATTGAAAGTAGAATCTCGTCCTGAATGTCACGTCAGTAAGAATATAAGAAAATGGAAATCTCTTGTGAGAAGGCATTGCAGAATTTCATGGCACATTAATGAATCCTTTCTGATTGCAGTAAGGCTTTCACTTAATTGACACACATTAAATAGCACAGACAACTACCAGTCCTTAATGGTTTGGGGTTTTTGTTTGTTTGGTTGGTTTGTTGCTGTTGTTTTGTTTTCCAAACAAGTTGCCTGGTAACGACAAAGAAGCTGCATACTGTCAAGACGTTCACTGGAGAAAACCAAACACACTAGATATTACCTATTGAAAAATATAAAGAATAGAGGCTTATACCTCCCACTATGTAATTTTACCAACGTTGACACTAGAGTGTAACTTCAGCTACTCCATTTTTATGTTCACATTTCTGCAGAAATCATAGTTCTACTCTTAGAACTATGCTGACTGTTTTCAGTAGAAAGCATTAAGATTATCATGTTCCAACAAGAAATCTATGTTTTAGATCTATGTTGAGAACAGGACTGGTCATTTTTTATTATTTAACTCCTAATTCTATGATTTTAGGCAGCCAACTTAACTACACTATCTGAAACTCAAGCACAACTGCCTATCTAACACCAGTGACTGAACCAGTTTGCTGCAGTTCCACAGGTTTTCCCAGAGGCAGAACTACAAAGCATGATTCTGCAGTGTGATGCTTATGCAAAAGAAAATACAGATAACATATCTGGTTTGGGACACATTGTCAGGTGAATACATTGCCCCGTGTCAACTCTGACCATGTCAGAGTAGCACATCAGAAACACATTATGATTCTGATGGGAGGGTAAATGGATACAGAAACATATTACACTGCGTACAGGGAAAATCTAAGGGCATCGTAGAAAAGCTGGAGAGAGAGATTATGTAGACTCAGGGGGATACCAGCAATTATGAAAAGGACATTGCCAACCACATAAGAAAAGCAAAGAACAAAGGCAACAATATGGTATTAATCACATGCCCTGCCCACATATGATGCCAAACTATTCAAAGCACAGAACGTTCTTTATTTACCTCACTTTATATTGCTTGAATGAACATAGCATGTATGAAAATGAGAGATTAAAAACTTTGATATCAACCAACCTTTGGGCCAAATCCTACTTATCTTATTGATGCAAGTAGTTCCAGTGATTTTAGTAGATGTAATTAGTATTGACTTCAAGAGAGCTACTCACAGAGTTTGGCGAGCAGAATGTGGCTCATTGCATAACCGAGCTTCCCTTACCACCATGAACAGTGCCAACTCACCATTTGAGACCCTGGAATGGGTTGCCCAGGGAGGTGGTTGAGGCTCCATCCCTGGAGGTGTTTAAGGCCAGACTGGATGAGGCTCTGGCCAGCTTCATCTAGTGTGAGGTGTCCCTGCCCATGGCAGGAGGGTTGGAACTAGATGATCCTTGTGGTCCCTTCCAACCCTGACTGAGTCTATGATTCTATGATTTCTGACGCAACCGTCTCTGGTTTTCCGGTAATGGATCTCTTGTGCAGAAACAACTGTACACACCAAATTCTGTTATACTTTTGATGTAAGCACAACAGTAACTTAATAGTTTATTTCAATTTTACTCTCCTCTTCAGAAGCAACAGACAGAACTCTGACACCTAGAACTTCATAGCAAGGTTTTATTCCTCCAGTTCTTTATGAATGAAACATCTGGGTAAGACTGGAATTAAATTTCTGCAAGGACTGCCTATCCTCTGATGATCATTGTATAATTGAAAAGGATAGTGCAAAACAAAACTCATTTACAGTAAGTCTCTTGGGTATAGGACTAGAATGTTTCCAGCAGTAGGTTTCTAGCAGCGTACTGTGCCTCTGAAGAAGATTAGATTCATTCCATTCTCCCTACTTTCAAATTTAAATGTAGTCTCATTTATTTTCTTCTGCAGTAATCTTTAGGATCATGACAGAATGGAGAAGATTTGAGGGACCAAAAGAAAGAATCCAACAAACAACATGAGCAAGAGAAAAAAAGAAGGGAATCACCTTGGGTTTTGACAGCTTAAGAGTGATGGTAAGGATGCCACCTTTTAGGGGCTCAGACCTTGTCCTCCTATCATACTACTTCAGTGTCTCAGAGGCAGGGGCTGTTAAACATGTAAGATAAGATGGCAGACACAGACAAAAAAGCACAGGAAGGCAGAAATCTGGAACTCTTTTTACAAAGACTTATAATTGAAGAGGCAGCAAACCAGTGCTTTAAACCCATTGCAATATGCCATAAACCAGGAATGTCTGTCTTCGATCTCAGCCTTCCACAATCCACTCACTACAGCATATTCTGAATGGCTCTTTATGGAGAGGCCCAATTCTAATCTCTTCTGTTGCAAAATTTAAGTGGGCAGCTCAGATAAGAACCGGTCTGGAGATGTTCTGCTAAGCTGGTTCTGCTCCTCTTGGTGAAAAGTTATTCACTGCCCTTTGAAATTCCTCACTGGCCCCTGAATGTAGTTACAGATTCAAAGCTGAGAGAAATCTATATATTTAAGGACATAGATTCAAGACTCTTAATGAAAAAAAAAAGCAACACACAACCAAAAAACCCCCACTCAGTGATCTCTTCTTGCAGAGCAAATCTTTGCATGTAGGACATTATGAAATTCTTCCTCATTTCATAGAAATAATACAACAAGGCTCAGATCCTGTTATGTGCACATTTTTTGAGTGATTACTATCTCAAGCACACAGAATAATGGTTAATATTTCAGATTTTAAAATACAGTGGAGCCTCAATTATCCAAATTCAGTGAACCCAGACAAGGTTTTGCCCCTTGTCATTTATTAATTAAATGGTAAATTGCTTCTATTACTAATTATTTCCACAGATCCATGGGCATGCAGGGCATTTTGGTTACTGGTAAACGTGATTATTGAGCTCTATTCAGTGTTCTTCCCATGTTCTTCTGATAATTGAGATTCTGATGTACTCTGAAAACCATTTAAAGTATTTTTTACAATGTATTACTGGGAGAGCTTCCAGGTCTTGTAGGTCCTCTGGGGTAGAGGCATCCCCAAGACAGGGGGAGGCAGCACTCTTGACAAGCCAGAAGACAGGAAAGTGTATCAGCCAATACTTAGCACAAAACCAAAACTATTTCTTGAGCTCAATCTGACAATTTCTAATGCCAGCAGTCTATTAGTTTGGATGAGTGGCTGATTGTCTGAACAGATGCTAGCAAGTCAGCTATTACATTAAACTTACTCTTTTTTGAGTCTGGTCTCCTTCAAGGGAAGAGAAGTTTAGCTGAAGAATCCTTTAGATGCAAGAGGTCCTACTAAGAAGAAATTATTTCAGCTAGAACAAAATGAACCCTTCTATTGGAGAGATTTGAAGGCTAGAGGTACAAAACTGTATGCAGGCCAGAATGATGCACATCTATGGGTAAAATCATAAGAATACTGTATCTTTGGGGGAAAAAAAAGGAAAAAGGAAAAATCAGAGGTTCTAAATTGATGCAATTTAAATACCGAAGTCAGGAAAGAAGTGCTTCACCAGACAAAGTCTGCTGTTACTTTGAGCAGAGTATCTAAACAGAGTGTCAGGTCAGATGTGCAAGCAGAACCTCATGACTAAGATGAGAAAAGTACTATGCCTGTTTTTCAAAGAAAAGTCTTACAGAAAGCCCAATTTAGTAGCTGGAGAAGACCATGTATGATACTATGGTGCATTCCATAATCAGAGAGTAGAATGCATGAGGGAGGGACTCCTGCTGTGAATTAAAACATATATAACAAAAAAAAAAAAACAAAACCTGACTAAATGAAAATTAAAAAGCACCATAAAATCTCCACGGGTTTTGATTCCTAAAAATAGTGGTGTTAGAATCTTACTAAGCAATATCCTACCAGTGTGCTGACAGTGGCTATGAAATGCAAAATTGGAAGACCTGGAAGGCAGAAGCTAGTCAGAAAAACTGTGGGAGAAGTAGAAACTTTGTTTTAGTGCCAAGATCACTAAACCGAATTTTATATATGCATAGTAAAAGAACAACTTTGTAATAATTAACATTATGGACATACTTTTTCAGCCCTGTAGATAATTGAATTTAACAACAAAATCCACTACAGTAACTTGTAATTCCAGGAAAAAAATTCCTACTGAAAACAAGCAATGTAGGGAAAAAAAAACTAACATGAAGCAGATAAGGGTAAAATGCTTTAAGAGGCTACTGTTAGAAGACAGGCTATCAGAGATTCAGGTCTCTTACAAGTAACAGGAAAGCCTGACCTTAGAATAGCTGTAACAATCCTGACCCCCAGTTTTCTGCCTCAATCATTTTGAGGAACATCTCAGCAGTTTGTCTGCCAGACCCATCAAATTACAGCCTGAGGTACCAAAGAAATCCCTAAACAGTTCTGATTTACCTGAATATACTAGGTTGTAAACTGTCATAATGTGGCTGCCACTTTAGATGAAAATTGTCTGTGAGGGGAAGAAAAGCAAGATACAGTTTTTTTAGATGCAGGAACCTTTAAAATTGTCCTATAGCAACTCATTTCTACTCAGAAGGCACCAAATAAAAATGTACAACCACATGCAAAAAAAGAAAATATTTTTTAAATATAAGCCAGGTGAAGGTATTTACTAGAAGTAAAAGGCCACAATCAAAAAGAGAAATACAGAAAGGCACATATTTTGATGATTTTTTTGAATAAAAGGGAAATGTAGAATAAAGCAGGCCTTTAAAAGTACTGAGGAACAACTTTTTAAAGCCATAAATAACCTTTCTAAACACTTTTCAACAAATTCTGTTTCTGCCAACAGATGAGGTGTAGAAAGAACGTTCAAAGAACAAAAAAAACAAACTCTTTGTATTTTGCTCACTGTGGAGAAATTTAAAAAGGTTTGCAAATGAACCCCCTTCTCTAGAAGGACAAGTCTGATATGTATAATGGAAAGAATAAATGGTTCCCATTTTAAAATTAAAAAGAAACTCAGACATGAAAAAGTTAACTAGTAAGTCTTGCACATAATCAGCACGGGCAACAAAAGAATGGAAAGTGATTTAATGGCAATAATAAATAATTTTAAAAAGGCTTTAGAAAGACCCACATGGTGTGTTTGTCTATATTCTGTGCCACAGAAACTGGTAGAAAATATGACAAATATTAACAGACACTTGGGTAGATAAAACAGGGAAGATTCAACATGGTTTTTTGGTTTTGTTTTTTTTTTTGTCTGTTTTTCAGAGGGAAATTTTGATTCACAGAATCCTCTGAAGGAGTCAATAGCCATATATTCAAGTAATATTAACTGCTAAAAAAAAAAAAATTAAAACTCTTATCAGAGACTCTAAAAGAAAGTTCCCATGACTTTGGAGAAAAGAGACTAAATATTCATACAACAGAGTAAGATTTGAATTAACTATTACTACATGGTAAAGAGAGTGTGAAATCCTTGTGGATGTAGCTATGAAAGCACCAACTCCATGCCCATCATTCACAGAATCACAGAATGTTAGGGATTGGAAGGGACCTTGAAAGATCATCCAGTCCAAGCCCCCTGCCAGAGCAGGATCACCTATACCAGAACACACAGAGGAACACATCCTGGTGAGTCTTGAATATCTCCAGAGAAGGAGACTCCGTAACACCCCTGGGCAGCCTGTTCCAGTGTTCTGTCACCCTCACAGTGAAAAAAAATTTCCTCCTGTTTCCTTGGATCTTCCTATGCCTCAACTTCCACCCACTGCCCCTTGTCCTGTCATTGGGCATCACTGAGAAGAGCCTGGCTTCATCCTCTTGGCACTCACCCTTTACGTATTTATAAACATGAATGAGGTCACTCCTGAGGCTCCTCTTTTCCAAGCTGAAGAGCCCCAGCGCCCTCAGGCTCTCCTCGTAAGGAAGATGTTCCACTCACTTAAGCATCTTTGTGGCTCTGCACTGGACTCTTTCAAGCAGTTCCCTGTCCTTTGTGAACTGAGGGGCCCAGAACTGGACACAACATTCCAGATGCAGCCTCACCAGGGCAGAGTAGAAGGGGAGGAGAACCTCTCTCGACCTACTAACCACACCCCTTCTAATACAACCCAGAATGGCATTGGCCTTCTTGGCCACAAGAGCACATTGCTGGCTCATGATCATGCTTCCATCCACTAGGACCTCCAAGTCCTTTTCTCCTTCACTGCTCCCCAACAGGTCAGTCCCCAACCTAAAATGATACCTGGTGCTGTTCTTTCCTAGGTGCAAGACTCTACACTGGCTCTTCTTGAATTTCATTCGTTTCCTCCCAGCCCAATTCTCCAGCCTGTCCAGGGCCTGCTGAATGGCAGCACATGTGTGCACATGCGTCACCCACTCCACCCACTTTTGTGTCATCAGCAAACTTGCATTGATCATAAATGAAAAAAAAAAAAACACTTAAATTATAAAGAAAGAACTAGAAAATAAAACTAAACCTGTATCAGACTCACATGGTGAATACTGTAGGTAGGTTTCAACTCTCAATGCAGAGGATGTAAGCATCCTAAAAAGATGCATAAAAGGGCACAAAGCTGTTCAAAGCATGGAATAACTTCTGCTCAAGGACAGATTAAAAAAAGTTGAGTTCTTTGGCCAGGAAAATAAATGATTGAGACAAATATAAAGAAGTTTTATACAATCATAACAAACAAGGACAAGATGAAACATTAATAACTGCTCCCTGTTTCTCATTATGTATTTTTAGGAAGCATCCAAAGAAGTTATCAAGCACCACGTTTAAAGCAACAAAAAAGCAAGTAGGTTTTCACACAGCATGTAATTAAATTGTGGACTTCACTGGCAAAGGATGTTTTTGATGCCAAAAGAAAAAGCAAAAATTGTTTCAAAAAGCAATTGGACAAAATCAGAAAAGAAAGCTTGGACTTCAATAGCTTTTTTTCTACCAGGTCTATTAAACACCATGATCCAAAAGCAGAAAACATTATTACCCCACACTAAGAAATGGCAAAGCTCATCTGCTCTTTTCTAAAGAGCAGAATGAACCAATCTGACACAGCTATCAGCAGCTAAGCTTCAACATAGGTAACAGATTCTGGCTTTAAAATGAATTTATGGAGCACATGGATTATGGCTGTAGCTGATGATTACTATTGCACTGTCAAGCTACTGGATGTTTATTAACATCCTTCCCCAGAAACAACCATAGTTAACACATATGTTAAGGACAAAGAGTTAAGAATGAAACAGAGAAATGTTTGGAGAACAATGTATTCTTTCAGGAGACTTGTGATACATGGATACAACAGGTTTTCCTGGGTAAGTTTCCAATACGGAATATTCATTCCTGAGATGAAAACAGAATCACAAAATCACAGAAGCATTCAGGCTGGAAAAGATACTTGGGATCACCAAGTCCACTCTACAAGGTTCACCCCTAAACCATATCCCCAAGCACCACATCCAAACGACCTTTAAACACACCCAGGGCTGGTGACTCAACCACCTCTCTGGGCAGCACATTCCAATACCTGACCACTCTTTCTGTGAAACAATTTTTCCTAATGTCCAGTCTAAACCTACCCAGTCACATCTTGAGGCCATTCCTTCTTGTTCTATCACTAATTACCTGTGAGAAGAGACCACCACCAGCCTCTCCATAACGTCTTTTCAAGTAGCTGTAGACAGCAATGAGGTCCCCCTCAGCCTCCTCTTTTCCAAACTAAGCAGCCCCAGCTCCTTCAGTCGCTCTTCATAAAATCTAATCTCCAGGTTCTTCACCAGCTTCGTTGCCCTCCTCTGCACTTGCTCCAGCACCTTAACACCTCTTCTGTATTGAGGTGCCCAAAACTAGACACAATACTCGAGGTGTGGCCTCGAGGCCATCGACCTTACATAGTTACCAGTGATGATCCCTGCTTTCGTTCCAACGGGTGTTCAACACTCACACTAGTGATTACTATGGTAGCTGCAGTTAGTCTGCTTGAATGTTACACTCAAAAATGCCTTTAAAAACTAAGTAAAAACATTAAGGTCACAAAGCAAAGTATGCTAGAGTATGAAAATATCAAACTGAAGTCTGTCACAACAGCTGTAGTGTTACAATACAGTCTTCCATGTTATGATTGTATATTTTGTGTTCTGTATAATGGAGAGCATCCAGGGAATGAGACTAATTCAAATACTCTTTTTTTATCCTCTGTTCAGTGTGTGGCCCCAAGCCTTGTTTATTGAGTGGCATCCAAGTCTTGCATGAAATAAGACGGGTTTTTGTTTCTGGCTTTTCTGTGGTACTCATCACTATAGTGTCTGAATATCTCAACAATCTTGGTGAATTAATCCTCACAATGTACTCTCAGATGTCTGGAATTATTTTAATTCCTCATTGAAGAAAATTATGAGAGAAATTATGTGACTTTTTCATGGCCACACAGGAAGTCTGTATAAAAGACAGGAAGACAATTAGGTCTGTTCATTCTAAGTGGTGTCTAGCATCTCCTAAACTCATCCTACAGAAGGAACATGCTGTGGATTCATGCTCTTCCAGCAGTTAATCCGTAGCATAAACAGGGACAGGATACCATGGACAGGGACCTCACTCCCACCACAACATGTATCTAACCTTGTGAACTTGGAAGAGCAGTTCATTGCTGCAAGATTTGCAAAGACCTTGGAGATACTCCAATCATCATCATGACAAAGGGGAAAGGTCTGGCATTTGCCAGTTACAATATTTTGCAGACATTTCTCCTGATTTGCGTTCTCTAATATTCTTACCAACATAAGATATTTTATATATGTGTTCTTCTGAAGTCTCAAGCAAGAGCAAGTGGTATGGGTGTAAGAAATCAAAGATGGACAGAGACTGTTTCTGCAGTGCTAAAGATTGCAATTTATAGTCGTGGTGTAGTTCATAACTATTAATTTTAACTTTATGAAACAGTGCTTACATACTGGACTTGTGTTCTAAGGGCATAAGACCCCTCACCAAAAATGAGCCTGATGTATTGCTATCTTAAGGGTCTGTCTCACACCTTACCAAATCCAAGAAGCTCAGGATAAATCTCAGTCTCTCTTCTGCTATTGTGTTTTCTATTGTGCTTACAGATTGCAGCATTTGTGGTCTGCAAGATCACCCACTGAAGGAACAACTTTCAGTTCTCTGTGACAATAGGGTGAGCTGAGGACAGACTGGCAATCTTTGGAGATGAATTTCCTGCCCTTTGTGGGTTTCAGTTAGACTCTTAGCATTATTTGAACTTTTGTGGTTTAATTTTCTTTGTTGTTGTTCTAATTCTAATGGCAGAAAACAGGAGAAGAAAAAACATCCCTCTGGAGGCAGTGAATCTCTGCATCTGAAGAGCAAATAGCCACATTTTCTCCTTTTGGCATTTTAAGATACATCAGCAGAGAAAGGACCCAGTAGTTCTATAGAATGGCAAAGGGACATAGAGCTTCTCATTTCCTGGTAAAGGTACCAAAAGCCTTATGATCTGTTGATGTTTTATAGCCTTCTGAACAAATTTCTTCCCATTAGCATTCAATCACAACTGCAGGCTCAGAAACTGCACTACCATTCTCTTACAAAGGTCTGAAAAAGAAATAGGGTAGAAGAAAGGCTATCACATGAAGACTATTCTGCAGCAGCAATATTAATTGCACAAAACACATAGGAAAGTGTCTGCCAGCCTGAGACCCAAATGTTTGTTTCACCCAACTATTATGTTTTATAGTTGTGCACAGTTATTCAGAAAAAGGGAGCTCTAAATTACTCAGGGAGCAATGGAAGTCCTTGGAGAAGGCAGCTGAAAAAGTCCTGTCCAATGTTCTTGATTATAGAATTCACTGAATTACAGGCAGACTGCCCTTCCTTCTCTCCCCACTTCCAGCACCTGTGGGCCAAATCCACTACCTTTAGGATGAAAAAAAGATGTTCTCTCTGGCAATGTGTAATCCTACTCAGGCAAGGGTATTTTTTTACAACCACTGGTGGCTTGAATCAAGTGACCCTTTCAAACAACAGTGAACTTCAGATGCAAAGATGAGGTCAAGAACTATACACTTTAGTAACTACAGTTATTAAATATTTAATGGTTGACAGATCTGTTTGTTGTGTTCTACCCTTTCAGATGCAGAGACATTTTAAAATTTCTTATGTATATGGAGGGATTTTTCCTTTGTATGTTGCAAAAACAATCATAAAATACCTTGACGGGGGTGGGGTGGGGTGGGTGGGTTGGCGGGGGAGGCCGGCCAAAAAAAATCCCCCAACCACTAAATCAAATAAATTACTTTTCTGAGGAGGAAAAATACCATCTATGGCACAACAGTCACTAACTACTGCCATGCATTTCCTCAAATTCCAGGGATAAGAAATTTTAGTTAGGTCCATCCTGACTAACACATACAGAAAGGAACACCCTAGTCTCTTCATTCCCTCATCCTTTTGGGTGTCGCAGCTTCCTATCCTTTGCTTCTGTCTATAGTTGTCTCTCACCATGTATTTCAGGAAAAGGAAAAACAACTAAATAAAGATCACAGCCTGATCCATTATGTGCCCTTCCTCCTCTTCTTCTCCTCCTTTCTTGCATTTGTGCAGTGTTGTGGCACCTATTAACTACCCATGTTTTCAGAATGACATTATACAAGGTGCAGGATGTACCACTGTGCCCTAAAAATATCAACAACTGCATTAGTCTCACAATAATTAATGGCAGGCATTATGCAAATGACAACTTTTTCACTGCAAAATAATGACATTTCTTCATTTTGAGCAGAGTTATGCAAAACAATGAATTGGGGATGATAAATCACACAGGAGAATTAAGAAAGCCATAACGTTCCTGCCCAGGCAGGCAGAAAGACAGACAGACCAACAATTTAGAACACATTGTTTGTTCTCAAACTGCTATTAAGAAATAAATAAAAGCATAGCCAGTCGGTCATTAGAACGTATGTATAATTTAGTTTCCTCCCTTTAGGCAACTATGCATAAGGGGACGTTAAATTCTAGCAATTGGATTATTACAAGTCACAAGCAAATTTTTTTTTATTAACCTTAATAAGTCATTCACTCAGAGACTACAGTCATCAGGCAAATAAAATGTATCACATGTCATTCTCCTACACATTAACTAATTACTTAGGCAAACATCACAACCTATAGCAATTACCACTGCTCAAAATAAGCCCTCCAAGTCGGTTTCCACCTATTTTATTGCTTTTGTGTGTGGCCATCTCCTGTAGCACTTTATTCTCTATCCCTCTTTAATGTGCAAAAGAAAAGGAATGCAAGAAATAAGAAGCTACTTCTCTGAAATGTTCTTGCACCTTTTTCTCTTCGCTGTGAATGCTGTTAGAAAACAATGTAAGAAGGTGTCAGGCTCTTTTCTCTGGTGCCCAGTGACAGGAGAAGGAACAACAGGTATGTATAGATGGAACCCAGGAGTTTCCACCTCACAATGAGGAGAAACTTTTTTTCTGTGATGGTGCCAGAGCACTGCGACAGGCTGCCCAGAGAGGTTGTAGAGTTTCCTCCTCTGGAGGCTTTCAAAACCCACCCAGATGTGTTCCTGTGTGGCCTGCCCTGGGTGATCCTGCTCTAGCAGGGAGGTTGGATTCAACAATCTATAGAGATCCCCTTCCAACCCCTAACATTCTATGATTCTCTTTGATTCTGTGATATTCCTGTATGCCTAAAGAAGCTTCTCAAAGGTAAAAAGCCAGTACTAACCAGCTGCAAGAACCCTCCCTTGCCCATCCTTTATCCACTACATGATTCCTACCTCTTGAAAGAGCAATCCCTGTCCAGTCCTCCCAGTACATCCTGTAGGAAAGTCTGGCACAGGATGGTCTGTGAGTCTGTGAGTCCCCAGAGTTCCCATTCCTCCACTACTCCCTGAACAGTGGGAGTGGAACAGGAGAGTAGCTTTGAACTCCCCTACATACAACACTCTTCCACTGTTCCTTACAATGTCTCCTGCTGGAACAGAAGTATCTATAAGCTTTTTAATAGATGGCACTCCTGGATCTTTCTTTCTAGTGATTCCTGCTGGGAGAGTCTGATGCATCAAAGAATTACAGCCATTAAATCTGGAAAGACCTATGGTATTTAATCATTTACTCTATCCTCCCACCTGAGCTGGGCTATTCCTTAAACTATTTTTTTCTGATGTTCAATGTAGTCTAATATTAAAGAGTGCCAAATAACTGGGCTCTCATTTCTTCCCTTGGGAGGTTATTCCACAGTGATATGTCACAAGACTGGAAATTTCCCAAGGTATTCAGTATAATTTTACTTCTTCATGCATTAGTTTTCAGACTCCCAACACTGCAATAAAACTTCTTTTCTGAATTATAGGAGAGATCCCTTCCAACCCCTACCATTCTGCAAGTATGTGAGAGTGGAACTGCACCAGTCTTCCTCACATCCATAGCTTAGCATGTTATTTTATAACACTGCCCACTGAAAGACCTGTACTTGCAGCACCTAAAGATTATGCAAAGACTGGTTTTGTTCTCCACAATGACTTCTGATGAGAACTGGTACAAATGGGGAACCAAGACAGGACTTTTACAACAACTACAATATTATCTGTCTTCTAGCCACATCAGTTGCTCCCCTCAAGAAGCACTGGTGGCAGTTTCAAACACATAAAACAGAGCAACAGCAAGGATTACCTATTCTCCATGATGCCTGGAGGTTAAATTGCATAGCTCCTGTTAGCACAGTGAGGTGAACTGGAAAATTAACAATGCATCACAGTAAAGAGACAACTCAGTTTCACCTGAATTCATAGGAAGATCTACCCCCTGCTTGTTCTTCTCCCCAAATGCAAAGTATTCTTGCCTTCACCCAAATACTACTGAGTACATCACTGACATGAAAAGAAAGCTGGGGAGGGACATTGTACAGCTGCTTGTAGTGATATAGCAAGGTGGAATGGCTTTAAGCTGGAAAAGGGTAGATTTAGATTGGATATTAGGAAGAAACTCTTTACAGTGAGAGTAGTGAGACACTGGAACAGGTTGCCCATGGAGATCATGGATGCCCCTTCCCTGGGGCCTTGAGCAACCCGATCTAGTGGGAGGTGTGCCCGCCCAAAGCAGGGGGTTTGGAACTAGATGATCTGTAAGGTCTGTTCCAACTCAAACCATTCTATGATCCTATGACATAGTCACTCCAAGAACCCAGGAAAGAGAGCAGCTGTCCTGGAAATAACTGGTGCCTCAGGAAACAAAGAGGTAGCACCTGAGTCCCCTCTCACCAGGTCTCCTGTCTTACTATTTCAGGTATTTTAAGATTCAGTTTAATTCAACCCCCTTGGAACACTGCAAGAAATTCTCCACCTCCAGCCTCTCATCCGGAAGTTAATAACATTTTGCAGCTCTCCTTAAATAAAATCCAGCCCATCCTGGATCAATAAGACTGATGCCTATTTCCCTAATGGCAGCCGATTGCCATTTGCTATTCAAATCAGACTAGATAAATTACAGTACATGCCAAGGAACAGGCCAGTGAATTAAGACAGGCCTCCTGAGGACCAGCGATATTATTAATCTTTTAAGACACTATCATATTTCTTCTTGACAGTGTGCGTAGACTCTCAGACATGCTGCACCCAGATTGAAATATCAGCTGCTGCAAAAAATCAATAGCGTTAGAAACACAATAATTTTCTGTCTGCAGGGCCCCCAGTAAGCAACACTTGTGCTTCTCCTCCTTTCCACATCTCTGCTCCAAATGCATTTGTTTTAAAACCCAGGCCTCAAGTCTGAATAATAATTGTGGCGGGCAAAGTTGCTTTTGTTGTCATCCTTTGCCACAGAAGCCACAACTGTGATTCTTGATAAGGTTGTGGTTCTCAGAGACAATGTAAGGTACTCAAGGCTCAGATACTCAGTGTGTTTTTACCCTTCTCTCCACACCTTCCTGCTCAGTCTCTTGCTCACTTCACTTCAGGCTTTATAAAGTGAGATATTGCTAGAGCTCCTGCTATCCCCCCAAAAAATATGAAAACAGGGACCTTGGAACTGAAATGACAAAGGGAGACTGTACATGACAAGAAAGCAAAAAGCTTAAAGGATTTCTCTTCACACTGGTAACAGAAAGGGTCACTTCAAACAATTTTGATCTCTTTAGACCTGTGGATGAATTCAATACAGGCTCTGACAGCCAAGTCAGCTGCCTCCCCAGTTTCTCAAGTACTCTGTGCTAAAGGGGAGAAAGATTCTACATCTGATAACTACTCCAAACAAGGTATTTTATGATTTACAAGAGCAGTGGGTTTAGGCAAAAACTTGCAGCTTTGGGGACTGGCAACGAGATGCTACAATGAGGTTTCTCCTCACTCTTGATGTAATATAGTTTAACAGTGTGAAAAAAAAAAGTCATAAAATAGACACACAAAAAAAAAAATCAGAAGTCTCTGCACAATTCTAAAACCATGAGAATATTCTGCATATAACTGGGTAACAGAAACATCTACTGAAATGGATCAACTGAAATGGACCAGAGTGGATAAATCAACTCCAGCTTGGCTACGTTGCTATTCGAGATTGCCAGATTGGTGGCACCTCAGGTCAGCAGTGACCAGAAAGAGTTGATGAATGTCCCGATGGGGTGAGAGGAGTAAGGCGATGAAATCATTCAAGTTACATCACAATTAGCAGTTGCCTTCTGCCCTTTAAACATTGTTAGTAGCATCAGCGGGACCAGAGACCAAAACCATTAACTATCCTCTGGCTTTAGCACAATCTTGGAAGCTTTAATTTAACTTCCATTTAAGAAGTGGACTAAGTTGAGCCACAAGCAAGACAAACACAACTCTGCCTTCTGATGAACACCAAGGTGACCTGGCTAATGGCCGTGGCATATGATCAAGGCACTTGTCAGTGAATGGATGAGGAGCCATCCCTCATGGCTGCAGGGTATGCTCTACCTTCTCTATGTTGAGCAGAGAATTTCAATCCTCTTGTTCCTTGGGATTCTCAGCACAGCACCTGTCTCCCTGGTGCTCAGTGATGTGCTCAAAGAAGGAGAGTGAACTGCCATCAGGCTTGTTGCTAGAGAGGGGGTAATTTTAATTAGAGGTGGCCAGCGGATGAGATTTTGCTTTCTTCATTGGGACAGAAATAATGGCATTTGAACATTCTAAAGAATAAGCCAGCCAAGCGCCTTCAGACCTAAAACCTGAAGTTTTCGATCTTCCTGTCACCACAAGTGACCAGAAAGTTCTCTCTATCAAAGTCTTTGTGCTAACAAGAAAAGGGAGCATTACGATGAAACGACACCTTGTCAATAGTGTTCTGACAGCTCTAAAATTAATGCAGCAGCACCATGATGAAATTTTCAATTAGAAAATGAGTTACTTCCCTGTAACTTGCATATTTGAGGAGCAGACTTGAGATTCAGCTCTTGCTCCTGATTCTCCACAAGTTGGATTGGATTTGTGCATCTGAGTGGAACTGTTCCTAGTATATGTAAGTATCACGCTGCTTCCAGTAGATTTTATGCCATGGGGGACCTAGGAATACGTTGATAACACTTCGTATTAGTCCTTTCTTTTTTTTTTCTTTTTCTTTTTCTTTTTCTTTTCTCTTCTGAGTTTGGTGCTTCATTAACCCAGGAAAATCCTGCCCCTGAATTAGAAGATGTCTCAATAACTGGCCATTAATTTGGGAAGCTGAACATAGTTGTGTATGTGTCACTGCAAGCAGTATGCTTGTGTTCAGTTTAAATTGTGGGGTTAACATAAGCATGGGTACAAGACCACGAGTGAGCAAGCAGTATGAGGCCTAAGGAATAAATACTGAATAACCAGCACTGACAACATCATGGGTAATGAAGGATGAGATCTGACCACACCACTTTTCCTCTCCTATCCTTAAATAAGTCCTCTGCTTGCTTTTATGATCTTCTCTTAACTGTGCAATCTCCTCTAACTATAGATCATTGCTGCTTTGATTTTGCACAACTAAAATTGTTCACGCAGTACTAGGGCTAGTAGCTGCATAGTTTCTTAGAAGTTATGGAGCCTTGAGGAACTCTGAGCAACCTGGTCTAGTAGCAGGTGTCCCTGTCAACGGCAGAGAGGTTCGAACTAGAGGATCTTTAAGGTCCCTTCCAGCCTAAACCATTCTATGAATCTAAGAATCTATAACTGGGACCTACAAATGTCACAATGAGAAGAGAAACTCACTTCTTCAGAGCAGATAACAGGATAAAATACTCTAAATAGTCATGAACACTTTGATTCAGGCCTTCTGAGAAGTTCTTGTAGCAGTCCCAATAGCACACTAGCAGTTTTAAGTTACCCCACAGAACCCAAAATTGTATCTGGGTGGTTGGTCGCTCCATGGACACAAAACTTCACACACAGAAGTATGTGACAGACATTAACAATGTTCTGTCTTTCATGTTTATAAGCATACTCATCACTTCAGTGTGAATGGAGATCTTTAGAAAGGCGAGAACTGCATGTCACTGGAAACGTAAAAAGGCTTTCCCGTGCTAAGCCGCATGGACTCTTTTCCTGTTATAAAGGAACACAGTTTATGCTGACCAGTACACACTAATTTCTTCCTTTGTTTTTAAGCACTGTTAGACACTAGTCTACGCCCTCCATTACTGTTCCATTTGGAGAATAAATAATTTCTGCAGTAACTGGCCACACAACTATTGTTCAGGTCCCCCTGATATTTTTCCCCTGAGAAGGAAGATCATCAGTGCAGCAGACTGGTATTAGCAAGGCTGTGTAACTAGATGGACTCCTTCGTGCTGAAAAATACTCCTGAGAATTAAAAGAAGCTGTGCACATCTTCCTCCTGACATTTCTGTTTCTAAAGCAAAGGATTAGACTGAGGGCAAAAGTACTGTACAAATAAAGCGTTAGGACCATTGATGCTGGTCAAGGCTAGTTCAGAGGAGATTCTCTATACAGCTTCCTCTGAATAGATCCTGCTGGAACTGAGTCTGTAGTCTATAATGTTTAAATACCACTCAGAAGTTAAAACACTAGTGACAAACCCAGTTAGTTTTAAAGCTGGATTTCCATTGCAAAACACCCTGCATGCCATCCCTGCTGACAGGCAATGCTAGGCACCGCTGTCAGCTACAGGGTACAAAAGGAAGAGGAAGAAAGTAAATGTATTGCAAGTTTAAGGCACAGACACATACTGCTAACAACTGCTGTCTGATATTCTTCTTTATTCCCAGTCTCTGCCCCAAGAGATTCCTCTCCTTTTGCAATACAGAGGAAAGCTAGTTTCTGCATAGAAATCTATCCACAGGCTGCAACTCTAAGGTCCCTACAAAATACCCATTTCATTCCCTGCTTAGTAGCCTCTTCAGTCATAGGTGCTGAACAAAGCCCATCCTTTGAGGAGGAAACAGTACAGGGATCATCATCAAATTGTGGTTGTGATTCACTATGCTAGTCTACCAGCTCATTCTATAAAAAACAGATGGTTAGAAATGGAAATTGGAAGTGTTTTGAGGTGAGGGGAGCTGAGGGAAGAGTGACAATACAGTATCTCCATGTGGAAGGCTAGAGCAGATGCAAAAGTGCAACTCAGTTGGTATGGCTTGTACAGAATACATCACATGAGAAGAAGAAAAAGGAAGATCTGTCTGGAAATGGTCAAAAAAATATAAAAGATGCAAAGGCACAAACACAGAACATTGAATGAGGACAAAGTAAGATGAGATAAATCAGGAATTTCAAATGGTCTCAGGGAAGTAAGACTAAGCATTGAAAATACATCAGTAAATTCAACCAGACTTCAGCCAGTCAGCACAGAATGAAGTGCCCTCCCTAAAAACTGCAGCAAGATGAAATCTTTGTGTCCTTTCCCAGTCATTAGAATCTATGCTTATCAACAACTTGAGAGTAAAACATGTTCGAAGGCCTTGTAACCTTTTTTTTTTCCCCGTACCACTATCACAACCTCCTTTGCATGTACAGAAAAACAGTTGCATGTAGTAGCAACTTTGGATCTTCTCACGTCATGTTACTGATACAGTTTAGCTGAGGTCAGAGGTGGAAGGAAGTCACTGGTATACAATGTATACTGTGAAACTGGCAGGGACTTCTCCAAAATAAAACACTCCATGGTATAGCAAAAAAGAATTTTCTGCTGATGCTCCCTGAAGGTCAGGGAAAGAATGCCTGTCACTGAGAGATCAGGAGCATCCTAAATCCTCCCTTTGCTTTTGGTGGGACTCGTTGCAGTGAGCTCTTGCATAACTGCAGCAACTGAGCCATATACCTGTGCAAGACGCATCGAGTAATGCATTTCAGTAAGCCATGGCCTCTTCCTTTGTCTGAAGAAATACTCCCTCCAAATTGTGGCTAATATCTCCTAAGGGGGTGGGAGGGAACATCTCACGCCGTGATGTTCACTTGGGTAGAAATACGATTTCTCACACTCACACGACTCTATCCCTGCACTGGAACCTCTGGTAGAGACACTCCCAGATCAGTTACAGGTTTTAATTATGAGATGACAGTACCGATGGCTGGCTTTGCTTGAACCAGCATGTGGCACTGAAGCCGATGGGAAATATGTAAGAAAGAGACCCAGTTTAATTAGCCTGAATATTTTACAATGATTATTTTCTACAAGCCAACCCTCCCACATCTTATTTGTCACCTGTCAGGTTGCTGTTCTTATCCACCATGATCTCTCCTTGCCTCTTCGTGTCATAAAAAAACAATGGTGAAAATGACAGACAGATGCAAACAAGATTTTGGTAATTACAGGACTGGCTGTGGCTGGTGGTTGTTTGAACATTGTTTTATTTCTTCCAATCAAACAAGTCCTTGGACTTCAGAGCCCTCGAGCTTCAGACAGGGGTGAAGCTGATTATATTATGACATTACAGTGCAGACTGGCAGATCAGACAAAGTGGTTTTCACTCAGTAATTAAACTGCAGTATTTTTGTCTAAAGTCCAGGGCAGGATTAATCGAAAGGTAGCTCTTTATCATTGCGATTAGAGCTGGGATTTGAAGAGTGAGTCCACAGATTTCTGATTCAATAGCTTGTCCTGGATACCAGCTTATCGGTAGCTGCACATCTGACTTGCAAAAATAGCATGAGGTCAAGAGGTATTTGTCAAGTTGCACCATTTCCTCAATTTTATTTTTAGCTGAAGGAAATTCAGATTGATTTAAATATTACAGTGCCTTTTGTCTTTCTGTGGCAGCATGATTTCTATTTAAGACTTGCTAACATAGAACTCTGTCCCTATCCTAAACTACAATTCTCTTTGTAGCTTTACCTTCATGGTCTAAAACATTCCACCTGATCTTGGGAAACAGAACAATACAAATTCAAAAGACAACTTCTAAACAGCTACTCTAAAGTGGTCTAGCAAATCAAGTTTCAAGCTTCCAAGGAGCTCCCAAAATTTACGGGATGTAAATAGAGTCTTGAGATTTTGGGTTTGTGTCAGCATTGTATAAAATCCTTTAACACCAAATAGACCAAATGCCATCTGATGGGATTTTTTGTGGGTTGGTGGTTTGTTGTTGGGTTTTTTTTGGGGGTGGGTGGGGTTGTTTTGGTTTGTTTTTTGGGTGTCTTTTTGTTAAAGTTTAAAAGTTAAAAGAAAAAAAAAAGAAAAGCTTCTGCTTCTCCTCACAACTTTAATAAAAACAGAGCTGAGTAAACTTTCTTTGTACAGACAGTTTCCTTACGCCGCTGGCTAGGGAAGCAGCACTCCCAGCACCTGCTGTGATTCGTAGAATCATAAAATCATAGAATCAAGAAGGCTGGAAGAGAACTCAAGGATCTTCGAGTCCAACCTGTCACCCTAAACCTCATGACTAAACCATGGCACCAAGTGCCACGTCCAATCCCCTCTTGAACACCTCCAGGGATGGTGACTCCACCACCTCCCTGGGCAGCCCATTCCAATGGCCAACCACTCTCTCTGTGAAGAACTTTCTCCTCGCCTCCAGCATAAACCTCCCCTGGCGCAGCTTGAGACTGTGTCCTCTTGTTCTCGTGCTGGTTGCCCGGGAGAAGAGACCAACCCCCTCCTGGCTACAACCTCCCTTCAGGTAGTTGTAGACAGCAATGAGGTCACCCCTGAGCCTCCTCTTCTCCAGGCTAAACAGTCCCAGCTCCCTCAGCCTCTCCTCATAGGGCTTGTGCTCAAGGCATCTCCCCAGCCTCGTTGCCCTTCTCTGGACATGCTCCAGCAATTCAACATCTTTCCTAAACTGAGGGGCCCAGAACTGGACACAGTACTCAAGGTGTGGCCTAACCAGTGCTGTGTACAGGGGTACAATGACCTCCCTGCTCCTGCTGGCCACACTATTCCTGATGCAGACCAGGATGCCATTGGCTCTCTTGGCCACCTGGGCACACTGCTGGCTCATGTTCAGGCAGCTGTCGACCAGTATCCCCAGGTCCCTTTCCACCTGGCTGCTCACTAGAGGAGATTACCTACAGGTTGAAGCAAGACAAGGTAAAGCAACAGAATTATCTTTTTACTTTCTCCTGCAAGTGGTCATTGTGTTTAGGAAACAGAATAATTAAGGAGAGAGAAAGGAAAATGCCACTTCTCCTTCCCATCAGCAAAACAGAGTTAGGGTTTGACTTCAAATTCTGGAGATACCCTCTAACTAAAATCTGTCACAGACAATGCTGGTTCTGGTTAGACTCCAGGGGGAATACCTCAGCAGGGATTTTAAAAGCTTCCAAAAGCATTTGGAGGGTAACTTGGCATTTGCCTTTAGGAAGTCACATACATTTTTAGGTTCCTCTCAACAAGTTTTCAAGGCATGGCAGTCACAAAAAACAGTGAGCCACAGGCCACTATTACTGTTCCCCAACAAAAGCTGATGAAAAAAAAAATTGTGAAAACATCAACTAAAATTTTATCTGCAGCTGAACAGAGTTTTTGCAAGATGAGTGCTTTTACTAAAAAGGTTAAGAATTTTGGTGGCATGTTCTCAGCTGAAAATCAAAAATATTCTCTCTGGAAGTCAATTATCAACAAAGTTTCTTCAAATTTTTTAGCCTTCCAAAAAAATAAACAACAAACCCAAAACCCCAAACCACTGTTTTGCTTCATCCACAAAACAGTCTTGTGCCTACCACATTCTGCACAATTCAGATGTGATTTAGAATAGCTTGGCCCATCTCTAAAACAGGATAATCTCTGAAATATCCTTTGACGTTTTGCCTATAGCAATGTCTCCTCTTATTTGTATGAAGTTATGATGTGGATTATAAAGATCTAAAGCAGAGGCAATCCTTAATTTCTACTTAAGCTTTTCACCAGAAGCAGATCCCATTTCTGTTTGGGGACTGGATAGTACTACAATCCAAATAACAGACTAAACAGTTCCTTAGGCAAACAAACTATTTTATTTGCAGTTTCATTGTTATTTTTTCTAATGGAATTTACAGAGAAAAAAACCCAAATTATTTATAACCATTCATTTCAAATCTTGAAAGCTATTTCACAGCTCTCATAGCCATGGAAGACCCTCAGTGTCATGCAGTCTGATTCCCATACAACAAAGAACATACATTTCCACCCAGGAATTCCCATAACAATTCTAATGACTAGTGTCTGCATGGGCACATACCTTTTACTAGCACATATGATCTTAATTTAAGGAGTTAAACCAGCAGAATATCAAGAAATACCTTGGAAAACTGTTTTAATAAGTACTTTCAATGTCCAAACACTTAAAAATGGGAAGAGAAGAGGAAATCTAGCCAAGTAAACAGGCAGAAGCACAGAAGCATCAAACAGACAAATGGTAAATAGTGCATGGTCAACTAATAAAGACAGATAAGTAATACCAGACAGAGCAGTTGCAGTAATCTTTGTTTAAATGGTTAGCAAAAAATATAATAAAACCTCACTGCAATACTTGCTCTTTGTAAAGGTGTGAAGGTGACAATTTTATTCTTAGTCCAGGTGCTGATACTGTAGATACAGATTCAACTCACATAGAGATTCCAAAGCTAGCATTCAGACCACTGAATTATTACTTAGACCAAACTGAAAACAATATGCAAATGAACTACTGCTGGTCGGTCCTGCTCTCATGTTGTTTCCCTCCTGCCTTTCACTATTTTCCTCCAAAAAATCCAACATATTTTAAAAACATTATTAACCAATCTAATAAGTACCAGCTTTTATATTTTTTTCTCATTTCTGAGTCTTTGTATTACATCTTTGATCATAAATTCAGTCTCTTCCCTCCAATCACAAGGACTAGAAACTTATTTTACAAACAAAAAAACCCCAAAGATCTTGACATTATCTGTTTACTTCATGAGTAGAATCTTCAAGAAAAAACATCAGGTACTTTGACACTTTCCGTAAAATTGCAACCACTGCCAGAAAAGTAAAACGCTAATCGAGATGTGCACATCCCCTCTGGTTTTCACCTCATGTATAAATACTGAAATTCCATGAAAAGAGCCTTATAGTTGTGAGTTGCTCTGAAGAAAAGCTGGATATCATAACATGTTGATTGATCAACAAGTACTTCCTACTACACAGGGTTCAACCACAGAATTCCTAATCCTGACTTTGGGGGTCAGTGACAAATTTCATACCAAATCAGGGCAAAATTTGTCCCCGTGTAAATACAACCTGAATTAATGTTATGTTTTACAGAACTCTTAAACAACTACAAACTTCTTCCACTAACTACCTGGAGAAGGGGAAAACACGTCTTGCAGCATGATGTTGCTTTTTGAAATTAAATCACAACTGCAAGCTTGGATAAGTCCAGCTAAGAGAGGAAGAGAAATTCCCAGCTGTCAATACCAAAAAACTAATGAATATGTTCCCCAGACCCAGAAGATGCTGTCACCATCCAGTTTCTAGGCCATATGGTAGTCAGAAGAACTAAATCAATCCGTAAACCTAACCAGGATGTTACCATGAGGGATGAAACTGTGAAGCACTGATTAAGAACCTGTTTTTTCTCATTTAAAGACATAACCATAATTACTTCCAGTTGAGTCACTCACACTCATGTACCCATCCTCAAATCATATTTAAACATTGTATACTAAGGATGTCAAGCATTTGTTCCATTAATAATACTCTGCATATCTATTCTGCTTTGCTGTCACGAATTAATCAATGCCACCATCACCTCTGCATTGGAAATAGTTGGCTGGAGTCCACTCAATGACCCTGGACAATAGCCAGAGATCTAACCCTCAGTATTCTTACCTCCAACCCCAAGACTTAACCAGAAGACAAATCATCAAGTAATAAAACTGACTGACAGTGGCTTCCTCAAAGTCACCAAGTTGAGAACAATCGAAGTACATTTGTCAGAGTAAGTAGAGATCATTAACTTTGCATTTCCCAAGGTAAAACAAATGAAAAACAGAAATATCAAAAACTAAAAAAAAAGCACAACTTACAATTTTCTAAATTAACACCAACTTTGCCAGGGTAATGGTATCTTTCTTTACTACATGCTAATTAGGCAGGCTTACAGTTTCATTCTCTTTCCTATGCTATCCTTACAGTCAACAAAAAGACTATCCAATGCAGAAAATTAACAAATTGGAGAATGAAATAAACAAACTGACCTTGCTGATTTCTATTCTCCAAGTTTGGTTCTAAGTGAAGTTTCATGAAATTAAACTTCCAGCCCTGACTGTCAGCAAAACATAGGTTTCTGCTGAAAATACATGTAGATTGCTTTTCGGAAACAGTTTAAACAGGACTAGCAATATCCAAAAGCTTCTCAGATTTCTGTCCTTTCAATTCCCTCTAAACAGAGCACAAATTGCTGAAATACTTTGGTAACTTCTGATTTGGTTTCTGCTTAGTAAAGTACTTACTAAAGACAACAGGAGCTTCTCTGGAATAAGGACTGAAAAGAGTTTGCAAAGGACATTACTCTTGTTTACACATAGCTGCAGAAGAAAGTGCATGGCATGGAAGAAAAAGGTTCAGAATTTAACAGTCTTGTTTCTAATAAGGATTATATCTTCAAAGAAAAAGGACTCAGCAGATCAGACTGATCATGTCTGATTAGTTGACTGACAGGATATATAACTTTATGTTACCAGCTTTTCAAAAAGCCATTAATGATACTTGTGGATAGGACAAGATCAACATATGCTATGTATCATCTAGAATTACAATCCAACTGTTTAAAACATATGGTATACACCTTAATTTCAGATAATACACATTTTTCCTTTGTACTCCAGAATCTTACAAACTGCAGGTATTTAACACATCCTTCTCTTATCCTGCACAGATTTCAGTAACACAGACGTGAATTCTGATTTCCACTTTTGTTTGACTTGCTTTGTAATTAATACAGCAGATAAATACAACACTTCAACCTTTAGTCAATTTTTCTGTGATTAATAGGCATGAACGCATGGCAATCTGGGAACTCAATTATTCTTAACTGCCCATCATACCCCCAGCATATGGCACAATGATCGTTTATAGGTAAAAATCTTGGTCTACAGGCTCATGAAAGGTTTGCTGATGTAATCAGCCTGGCCTCCCTTCTTTATATGACACACCATTTTAACAGAGTCAGAAATTACCTCTAACAAATAGCATAAAAGGATTTATCCTAAAGTATATGGTAGGATTATCATCAATAAATCATATGCTAGATGTGGTTATAAGTATGCAAAGTTCGATTTTTAGGGCTCAAAGCATTTGCTTAAACAGAGCTTTTAAGCACCATCAGAAAAGCCCTGGGGCTTAAGCATATCTGGACACAGCTAGCAGGCACAACTACTGCTTCTGAGGATACCTGCCTGTTGGGAAAAGCAGCTGAAGGCCAGGTATGTCCTACAGCATCTCACACATTACCAAACACCTGTGTTTGAGCCTTTGTCATACAGATAGTCCACGTGTACCCTTCCATCTACTCCTTGCTTTCAGACCTTCTTACCCTTAACACAAATTTAAGAAAATCAAATTCCTTCTGTTTCTGGCCAAACACAAAATAAAATATTAATGAAAAACTCAGCTCATAGAACACTACTTTATGCCCTTCATGTCTTGTCTGTGGAAATTTATACTCCATCTCTGCAAAATTAAACTGGCTGTAACACATGCAAAATTTCCTCTGACTGAGGGAAAATCTGGAATTCTAAGAAAGAACATTACTTTTACATTTTATAAATACCCTGAGCAAAATCCTGACAGGAATTTACAAGCAAAGTCCTGACTGAACAAATTGTGTTGGACTGCATTTCCCATGACTCTTGAATTTTCCTTTCAAGATTATGAAATTGGATTTTCCAGACTAGATCCAGAGTCTATGCTAGTCTCTTATATCATCTGCAAGCTTAACCCACTGATTACAAATGTTTGCCCAGATGCTGCAGGATGGTATTGTTTGCTCTTGTTCTCACCTTCCTTCTTCACACACTGTGAAAGCTATTGGGAAGACAAGATGACGTGAAGAAACTTGTTTCAAAAACCCAGAAATACCTCCCTGTACAGCTCACCCACTGTGTTACCAAATTTCAAAAATATGGATTTAAAAATACAGAGACATATCCATATTTATTCAAGATCTCACAAAGATGGTAAATACTATTAGACAGGAGTTTTAAGAGAAGTAATATCATCTGCTGTCTCTCCTTCACTACTCTAAAAAAAAAAGAAGCCCAACACTGTTAGAAGCATTCAAACTGCAGCCTTTATTCCTATGACTCTACAGTTTCTTTTTATTTCACTGGCAGTGGTGGTGCTTATTGATGGCTGTATTTTCCCCAATACATCCATTAAGAACAAGACTTTTGGTTTTGGAGCATTGAATGATTTGGTAGTGCATTGTGCACCCACAAAGGAGATATGGGTTTGGACTGTTAGCAAGCTCAGGGACCATGGTCAGTGGAGCACAGACATATTATAGCTGCATGTTTATTGAAATGGGAGACTCCTCATGCAGAGTGCTACTGTTGAATTCTTGAGTGTTTGGAAGGTAGCACACTGACTCTGAATTCAACAACAAAAAAACCAAATTAGGACTCCGGGGTTTCATTCCTAGCTTGCCACTTACCCATGATAAGATATTGGACAAATCATTTAACATAAATATGCTTCAGTTTACAGAGCTGAAGTACTGCACTTGGGTGCAGTAATACTGGTGAAAAGTACTATAACAGTATTATTAAAGTGCTTTCTCCTAGATTTAAAAAATTCCTTATCAAAGGTTCTCTTAACCATCCTTGCTGAATTTTAAAGCCTATGCACTTTCTTAAGGATCTCCTTTTCAAAAGACAAAATTTGAATGTCTAAAGATTTCCTTGCAGACATTTGTACAAGAATTTAGCATACACATACATATTGTGCCAGTAGACTAAAGCAATTTAAGAAATGATTGCCTTCGAGTCTCTGCAGAGTGGACCATAACATGCTAGGATCTCTTTACATGTCATGTCTTCATCTGACTTCAGCTTATAGTTCTGGGTACATGTGAGAAGGAACAGCTGTTTCCCTCATCATCATCATCATCATCATCTCAGTCCTGCCCCAGAAGCCATTCCACTCTGTCTGGCTTGTGCTTGTGCTCTGTCAAGCAACTACTGGTTTGTGTAACTTTTTCAAACCAATGAAATAATCTTAAATTCAGTCTTTTAATGCACAAATTAATATTCACCAAATCCCCAAGGATCAGATGCAGCATATTAGAAGAACTAAGGGGAGTCAGGCTACACCAATTAATATTTAAGAGAGACCAATAATTTCATATACAGACAAATTTAGCAATAGCGTAAGGTACCCATGCTGAGACTAACAGACATTCACTCAGTGCTAATCTGTAGTCATAGTGTAAGCGAAACTAAAAAGAGCTCATAAAATGTAAATGCAAACCATTTAGGAGCTAATAAGAAGTCTCATCATCGTAATTATGTACCAAGGAAGAGAAGTCCATCTTTTCATAACCTGCAAAGCTGCATACACAGTGCTGCCATTTTACACACAGAAACAGAAAAGCAAAGACTTAACATTTCTAGGACAGCTACCTAATTTCAGTTACTCGGCTTGAGGCACCATGCATAGGAAAGTCCCAGATAATTTTTAACTGCTTACAGTCTTCATCCAGACCTCCCTTATAGTCTGTGAACAAAAGTGAGTCCTTGTTTGAGGGTCTATTTCAGATGCCTTTCCTTGTGACAGGCTGACTCGCACTTCTTACTGCCCAATATCCTACAACTGACTGGGAAAGGAGACCAAATGAGGATGGAGGTACCTGCACCATACACAACTAAGAGCCAGCAAGGAGGTCCTTCGACCATGGTTTTCAGAAGCTCTCAGCATTTTTGGCACCTAATGAAATCCACAAAAGCTACAAGTGCTTAGCCCTTACTTGAACCAAAGATGCATGAAAAGGAGCTTTCCAGAATTAAAGCACAGTAATTGGGAGATCATGTTGTGAATTCATTAACAGTTTTTTAATTCAAAACACTAACATCATAAGCACAGGGTAGGAGCCTCATTGCTCCTGAAATCTTTTTTTTTTTTTTTTTTTTTTTTTTTAAAGATGATGTCATCTCTCCAGCTACAAGTAACACAATGTTCAGACTAGCCAGGAGGAAGTCTAACTCAGGATGCTCATCTAGAGGCACAAACACTTTAATCACAGTTAGACCTCTGTGCTACCCAACCAGAAAAACCTGATGAGCTCTCCTGTTCCACACACCATACCTGCTTTAGAGCAAGAGCATTCTTCAGCAAATGCAGCTGTCACTGAGGGGCTTTCTACAGCTTTTGTAGAAGTTGCCTCTCTTGCTCTTCACGAGCGTTCTTTTTTCTCCTTCTTCAGTGAAAAAAGAAATCTAATCTTCACAGATGGAAAATTAAATATTGCCAGGATGGTCAATATACCCAACAGCCATTCAAACTGGTTTGATAAATGAAAGCATTTAAATAGTTGCAACCAAAATAAGCGACAGAAGGTGGGAAAAGAAATGCATAATTATGCCAGCTACTAGGGTACTGTGTATGCTTTATCAATTGGAGCATCACAAAGTACAGAGAACACAAACTACTACTAGCATTTTTGCATGTCTTAACATCTGTGTGCTACATTCCAGGTATGTGTGGTACACGAAATTTAGAGAGAGTATAAATTCACTTAGTTTCTCCAATTGACGTGTCAGGGTTGTCAATGGGTAGTTCAAACACCACTGCCAAGAAGATTGCACAGAAATAGAAAATGGTCAAACCCAATCATGACACAATGATGCAGCTTTAAATTCACTCTGTTCCCTACTTGATGTCCCCATGTTTGCAGGTTGTGTATTTCAGAAATAGCACAGATGAGGTAAACAAGATTACATAAATTAACAGGATCATCCTTCTCTTTCACATGGTCACCTTGACCTCTGAGGGTTGTAGCAGGAAGGAAAAGGCCACAAAGTAGCAGTGGAGGGAAGGTCTCCATGGCTGTCCTTTCTTTCCCCTTCACTAAGTGACTTTTCAGGGACTTTCCTGCATGTTAAGCATCTTTTTTGCATTGCTTAATATTGTTATTAATAATTCATATTTTTGTCTTTCTCCTCTCTGACAACTTTTAGTTTTAATCAATGGGCATGTGTCAAATTGCTTTGTTATTTATTTATAATGTAAGCTGACAAAAGAATGGGATATGTAGTATAAAGCTGAGAGAGTGTTTCTTTCCTACAGCTGATATCCTCCGTAATAACTACGTGTCTCTTCCTAACCAGTAGGGTCAGAAAACCTGATTTTGCCACAAATAATGGAGGACATTCCTAGCAGATTTGTACAACTGGATGTCTCTCCTCTGTTCCCATGTTCAGAACTGAAGTAAAAAAAAAAAATATGTGAGGTTATTTTATTGCATGCACATTGAGAAAGAAAAGGAGTGCACAAAGGTTTTAGTAACAATGTACCAAATACCGATGCACTTACTCAGACAAATGTATTACTCAGATCAACATGCTTGGTCCCTTAATACATCAACAATTCTTACAAGCTGTTTATGGCAGAATCCCCTATCACTCAGCTAACAAAACCTAAAGAGTCACTAATTTACCAAAGACTAGAGAGGAATTCAACCAGCAGCCCACCCTGCCTCATAATGCACAGGGAAAACACATTATGAAGCACCTTGTCTCATAAATCTGGGGAAACAGTCAAATGTTTCCTCAGTGAACATGTGGAAGTTATGTGGCTTCCACATCACATACTTGGGATTTGACTCTTACACCCCTATTGTACCTTGACTGCTACTCAAGAACTCATTCAGTTACTCTCTAGATTTACTATTGTTGTCAAGTAGTGAAAACTTCTCACAGCTCCAGCTGAATGAAATTCAGTGTTGTGACCACCTCTCTGTGTCCTGAGGCAGGAGGCAGCCCTCTCTGGAAATGGTTTGGAAGCTTAGGATTGTATTCTGCAGCAATGTTTGCCTGCTGGACAGGATGTTGTCATATAGGATGTAGTTATCATAAAATACAATAAAGTACAAAGCTATATAAAAAAGATAGGATTAGACACTTTTTTAGGATAAAAAGATACTGTGACATGCAACCTCTAATTCAAAGGAGGGCACAGACTGAGGTAGTCTGCTTAGGCTCACTTCTGCTTGAAAAGCTCCTGCTTCCCACTTTCCTATAGTCACCACCACATGCTGAGTTCTCAGTGGGGACATTTTAACTTTTTATTTCAAAGCCTAAAGACAGTGGTGGTGCAGTAATGTAACATCCCTTTACACCCTGTGCTAAGCACAAGGTAACAACCACAGATACTAGGTCCAGCAGAGCCAACCAAGTAACACAGGACATCAAAAATCTCAAAGCAACCATATGGGCTGGTCAATGAATTTGAGAGGTTACATCAAAGTAAGCAAGGTAGAGGATTACTTTATAGGAGATATGGATTGGGGAAGGGAAGAAATAACTTTGATTTTTCAGAATAAATTGCCATAGTCTACATATACACATTTGCTTTTACTTTCAAGCTAGCTGGTGTTTCATTCTGTTTTAATTAATCCACCATGGAAAGGAGAATAAAAATGGAAGCATTTTCTTTGATGTTATCCTAGCCTTAATGCTTCCTTTCAATGCCTTCTTTACCACACACATCATGCTGAGAATAAGCATGGCATTCAGAACGAGGATTGCCCCTCCTAATTTACAATTCAGGGATACAAAGAATGCAAATGTCTATTTTTTATGAGTAAAGACCAGTTGGTAGACACATCTCCTCCATCTTAAGCCTGCTTCTGATGCAGTTATTAGAGAATCCAGACTCCAATATGGCCATAATGGAGTGGACAATTCACATATTTCTGTCATGAACACTACCAGTAAGTGTATTTTCTCTCATCTACAAAACAAGGCACCATTCAGACTTTAAAGTGCCAGAGGAAATTACAGCCACTTAACATACTTTGAACAACAGAAATACAGTAAAAGCAGAATAACTCTTAGGTATTGCAAGCAACTCCACAGATGATCAGAGATCAGGCACATGTGGCACCTAGACAACTTGAGAACTGGAGAGAACTGCCCTTGCCCAGGGAGAGGAGTCAAGCACTGCAAAACTTGTGACACTGCTGGGGAATTAGTCTATGATTTCTGAATTCAGAAAGCTATAAAGTGCTTTCCTTACCTGCCTGCCACTCCCACAAGAACTTCACAGAATTGTATTTCTATTTCTATTTGTGTTCCCAGCTAGGAATTGAATAAGCAACTAGGAAGAGAAAAGCAATCTTGTCTAGTACACTCAGCAACTTCATGGATTCAAAAAGGCCAGGGGAAAGCCCTCTGCATATACAGATGACCTGGGCTGCAAGACAATTAAAGCCCTAAGCAATTTGGAAATAAGGCTAGAGTGCTGGAAAGCACCAACTCTCCCTGGATATGAAATAATGTCCATTTCTGTTGTCTTCCCTTACCTGACTCAGGAACACAAAAGGAAAGGTGGATATCAACTGCTCAATAGGGAGGAGGGAGGTGGTGGCGTTTGGGTTTTTTTCATATGAACCTGGCTTTACTTAGGCATGAGATTTTCACATTATACAGCACTGACAAGTTTCATCTTAAGTGTATTGTAAACCCCACATTGACTCTCTGGATATAGAAGAAAAAAGTTACTGCTGACTAAAGAGACCCCAGAAATCTAAAATCATTTAGTGTCACTATGTATCTGATGTTTACAGTTGGTTCTGTCTTTTCTCCTATAAATTTTTCATTTCTTACCAGCTGAAGCTTTTCTTTTTTTCCTTCTTTTACAGTTTTTTTTTTTTTTTACTACTTGATAGGGCTTATAGTGGTAGAATGAGAGGGTAGAGTTAGACTGGGCATTAGTAAGTTCTTCACAATGAAGATAGTGAAATACTGGAACAGGCTGCCCAGAGAGGTGGTGGAGGCCCCATCCCTGGAGACATTGAAGGTCAAAATGGATTCTATGAGAGAGTCCAAACAACTGAATCATCTGAGGTAACACACAGTCTGAAAAAACAAAAATTAGCTTGAACTGTGCATGCTATTGATATTTTGATCTAAACAGCGAGGCAAAGGTCAGGGGGTCTTGTTTTTATTTCCTCAATGGCCTTTTTTTTTTTTTTTTCTGATGTGCTATGTGTCCAGCTTCATTTCTCCATGTCTCAATTTCCAAATCCTTAAATAGGAAATTATAAGACAATGCCAATGCCCCAAGATGGTGTGGTGTATTTTCATAAAGTTCCTTTGCCACGGACTGAAGAGACATGTTATCTGGGGATCAAATAGTGCTTGTGGAAAACACTGAGGTTTTCATGTAAAAAAAGTAATGGTATTACTGCTGATGTGAAACCAAAGAAGTTTATCTTTTCATGTAGTCACTTTGCAAAGTATTTGCTTCTACTCTACAAGACTGCCTTATGCAATATGTGTATTTTGAAATTAAGTATACTAAGAGGTAAGTCTTCTGATTGTATTTAATCCTGCCTTATACACTGGGCAGACACTTTGACCTTCAAGAGATGCCAGTCAAGACGGTTTATGTCAGTACCTTTCTCTGCCAAAGTTTTGCACAACCTTGCTCATGTGTTTTACAGTAATAGTTTCTTTTTCCCTGTTCATTAACTATTAAAATAAAATATTCACATGACAGATTTTTTTGCCTCAGTTTTCCCACAGCAATCATATTTCCTCACCCAAGAGGATGTCAGGAAGCTTCATTAATTGTTTCTGAAACATTTACAGCTTTTCATGGAAAAGGTAAAGCATCTGTCTCCTAAAGGAGAAAAATAATTTCCAAATGGATGAAGTATCTCAGCTCCCCTCTGAAGCACATATGTATTTTTATTCCTTTCTCAGAGATAAAGAATTCAAGAACAGATGTTACAATCAGTTTGTAAGTTCACACATCTATTCTAAAGAGCAGAAATTGTCTTTTTTCCATTCCAGTTAATATTTTTAATCTCAAAGTGATGATGCTTTGCTAAAATACCTCTGTATATGATGACAGACAAGAGGGTTTATGAATTAAGCAAATCATCCCAAAAATAACAGCATCAGTGAGGCTTGGATTCCTTTCAGTTTGGGTTCTCCTACTCTATGACATCCCAAACATGATACCCCCAGACTTTCCAGCTGTGACTGCACTCTCCTGCTCTACCACTTCTTCCTCTCACACTCTTTTGTTCTTCCCTCTGGCCAATACTCACAGCACCTCCAGCTCCTTCCTCCACATCAAGTGGCCAGGCACCCAGAAACACTCAGGAGTAAGAAATGCAGATGCTATACACCAGACCAGTTGGAAAGCTGACTGTCCCAGCTGGAAGGACAATCCTTACACAGGTGTTTGCAGTACACACTGCAAACTCCCTCACAGGGCAGAAGAAATTTCTGCTACTGCCTCATGACTGGTTTTCAAAAAACATCTATGAATTTGGCTTATTGCAGGCTCTACCCTTCTGCCAACCTTGCTTAAAACCAGACTGTCTCAAGCTAACAACGGAGGAGGAGAATGGTCTTGAAACAAGGCATCTTCTCATATCTGCAACTTACAAATGTGAACATCTCCGTCTCTTTAGGCACATTTTCCTGGATTCATGGACTGTGATCCAGACTTGTTGCAGGCCATGATGGTTATCCCATGTGAGATACAAAGGTCACTCACAGTACAAAGCAATTACCAGTTGGTAGCAGCTCACTTGAGCTAGTCAGTCACGAGAGTTGCTTTTTTTTTAAAAATGAAGGTAAACTTTTTAAGAATTTCTTTTAAAAGCTGAATTGGAGGGAGAGAAAACCAAACCCAAAACCAAATAACAAATCCACCCTGTATGATTATAAACAACAAAAAATATTATGGTAAAAACAGCAGTAGTGGATGCAAATAAGGAAACGTGCTAAATAAAGAACAGAAAGACCTGGAACTTCAAAACATATCACCAGGGATGGATGCCATTAATTTAGACTGCATTGTCCCTTTTCAGAAGGTGCATTTATTTTCTTTCTTTCTACATATCAAGACTGTAGCAGCACTTGAAGATTAGGTTAAACTATTAATACCAAAATGACAGGTCGAGAATTGGGCTCCAGAGCACTGGAAAAGTTCTCTTCTGCAAACTGAAAAATGGGGACTGATGCTCAGAAGAGATTAGGGATAGATCAGGAGTAGGGGAACTAAAAACATGTGAGAAAGCCATGTCTTCAAGATAGAAAGGAATTTGGGAGAGGACACTAAACCACTGTTTGCTGAGGACTTTAATTAATGTACTAAGGCTCTGAAATTATCAACTCCAATGAATATATCATAGAATCATAGAATGGTCTGGGTTGGAAGGGACCCAGACTGAAAAACTCTGAAGAAATTATTATCATTGAGTTACAGAACTGAAAGCAAGAAAAGCATCATTTGAATACTACTCTACCTTCATGCAAAATAAAGGCTCTAACATGCTGACTCTTCCACACAAAATAAAGACCCACTGGGTTTCACTTGTTCAGGTTGAGATTCCCTCATCTGACTCAGTCTTGCAGTCACCCACCACAGCACAGCAACCTGGGCAAGAAGTGCTGTAGCTTCTTCCCCATCCTGGAATCCCCATACTGGAATACATTGCCTAGAGATGTGGTAGAGGCCCCATCCTTGGAGACAGTCAAGGTTGGACTTGATGGTGCCCTGAACCACCTGATCCAGTTGGAGATGTCCCTGCTAACAGCAGGAGGGTTGGACAAGGTGACCTCCGAGGGTCCCCTCCAACCTGATGCATTCTAGCATTCTATGATTTTAGCATTCTGCAATCCCCTGTGCCAGGCATAGCTTGGCAACTTGTCCTCTGGTGTGCTAAGCACGCTGCACCCATTGCCCAGGGCTAGGGAGGAGCCACAGCTCTGCACTACAATACAAGTGTGCTGCCCAAACATCCCCACATTCAGAGTCCTGGCAGAAGTAACACATGATGGGTCAGATTCACTGCAGCAAATCTGCTGCCCTGAGGCTGGTCACATGCAGACTCCTTGACTATCCTGGCTCAGGACCTAAATAATGTATGTTCTCCTAACCCCTTTGCAATGTGACCTCAATGCACAGCTCTCATGTGCTGGGCCTGAGAGCAAACAGTACATTTGGGGAGCCTTGGATTTATTTCAAAATAGATGAAGTCCTTTTCCAAAAGAAACAGGAACATAAAAGCCTTTGTAATGGAAACAGTGAGACACAGGTTTCAGACTGATCAAGCTCAAGCAGTCTTCAAGGCAATCTTTTGTCACAAATGAGCAATATTTTTCACTCCCTACCCTGCAGCAGACCCCTGTGATATATTTTATTTCCTTTGCAACTGGCATCAACTCATTTTCCAAAGTCAAATACATCTACCTTCCTTGCTTCTCTCTCTTGGGACTCTTTGAAAGAGAAGGAAAACATCAAGACTAGACTGTGTTGTGGGATTAAACATGTCAGGAGAGAAACAACAGAGAACACCATTACAGGCATGATACATAATACAAAATAAATTGGGAAAAGGGTGAGAAAAAGAGAAAGCATAGTCAAATCATCTGAGCTATAGCTGCAGAGAGCATAAATCCTCTATAATTTGCCCAATCACAATTACTTGGTTTAGGCTTCTGCTGTACTCTGTTTCACCACTGTCTATCATTCACAGACATAAAACCAGTGCTGCTTTGAGCTATGCTGCTTGATCATAAAAAAGCCTTCCCCAAACCTGTCGTCCTGCCAGCACATAAATCCCAGGTAAATCTGCCACAGTATCAACTCCTCACAGCGCTGAGAGCTTCTGTGCCCACACACCTTTTATCCTTCTCACTTCCAGCATCTTTTTCCAAGTACTGACTCACACCATTATGCCTTTACTTCTAAGAGGGCTGGGTAATTTGCTCTTTGTGAAAACACCATTTTGTCTGATTTCCACTCTTGGAGTTTCATGAGGCCACATTAAACCTGTGTCACGGGACAGTATGTGAACTGGTGTGAGGGGGGAAATTATCAGGGAAAGGACAAATGTCTTCATGAAAAAACACTAACACCATCCCACATCTACTTACATTTCAGATGTTGTCCCAGTTTTGGATGGCAGCTCTCATTCTGTCTTTGCCATCTCCCTAAGTGGATGAATTTGTTGCATTTCTCAGTTTCCTGCATCACTTACACAATATTTTGAGTACAATCCTAAATGTATCTGTTCTTTTGCTGCCCTTCAAAACTCCTGCCCTGGTACACCAAAACTCCAATGATTACCATCGTTCACATCCAAGCTTAAAGAAGCTGTCTGGAACTTTTGTTGGTTTGAATTTTCTACTGCTTCACAGTGAAGGGATCGTACAGTAACCTAAGCAATGCTTTAAATATGCAGAAAAGAAGTAACACCTTTATAATGAAAAGGTGAACCTTCCAGTGAGGGAGGTCACATTCTAGTAGTAATGTGCAAAGAAATGCTCAAGCCTCATTACTACTCACAGCTATAGGGAGATCTCCTTCAGCTCAGCTGATAATTGTGTGGAACCAAAGGACCAGGACCACCAAGGCAATTTGTCTGAAAATAGGAACAGGAGAGCAATCTTTTTTCTAACAGTATCATACATTCACGGCTGGCTACAGCATTCTCCCTGTTTAAACTCCATCAAGACCCCATCTTTTAAACAAAAGCAGCAAAAAATGTCCCCATAACTCTCTTTTCTCCCAAGCACTCAGAAAGTTTTCCACCCTATTCATCTCTTTCACTTTAGCTTTTCAAAATATTTTATAGCACTTATGACTTGTTTTTCCAATTTTTATAAACTTTGTTCCAACCTGATGACTAATGGAAAAATGTTTTTACGGAAAAATTTAGAGTATGATGTACCAGATTCCATAACTCCTAGAAAAACTTTTGCCTAAGATTACTGATCTGTTATACCTTCTTATTCCTGGACTCAGTGATTATGGTTATTATGAATTTGTTTTCTAATAGGACTAAACACACTGAAATGCTTTACTTGCAATTTAGAATTTAAAGACTTTAATAATTAATGCTTGGGCAGCAAGAGTCACGTTCACTATCTGCCCTTTTTTAATTTCACACTACTAGCTGAAATTGATTAGCTATTCTCTTGGTTTCCTTTACCTTTATTTTGACCTGAAATACAAAACTCTGTTCTACAGTACTCAAATTAGAAGGCCAGGATTTAGGGTCTCTGTTTTTGAGACTTTCAGCAATGAAAGAAAGTAATTTTGTTGCCTTGTATAAATTACTTGCTTCTGCAAGGATAACTCTTATGATCTCCAGCAAAAGGTTACACCACCTCATAGTATTCTGAAATCCCAAGACCAAACATGCTTAAGAGCACCTACAATAATGAAGTGCTCCCAGTCCTGCACTATGGCCCTGATTCTGCAAGCACAGGCCAGGGATGGATCTGGCTTAAGATCACAAAACTAGGGTCTAATGACTTTGTTAATAATGAAGTATTTGTATTCTCCAACCATTTTAATTCTGAATTAAGATTTATGGCAGCGTAAACAAAACTGAGTAAATTGCATGTGAAGTTAGCAATAGCTCAAGGAAGCCAAGCTCTATCAAAACATGAAGAAGTGAGAGGAGATCTTATTAATGTTTACAAATATCTGAAGGGTGGGTGTCAAGAAAATGGGGCCAGTCCAGTGGTGTCCTGTGATAGGTTGAAGGGCAATGGATACAAACCGGAACTCAGGTCGTTCCTTCTCAACATGAGGAGAAACTTTTTTACCGTAAGGGTGATGGAGCACTGGAACAGGCTGCCCAGATTGGTTCTGGAGACTTTCAAAACCCACCATCCAGGTGGACACATTCCTGTGTGGCCTGCCCTAGGTGATCCTGCTTTGGCAGCAGGGTTGGATTCAGTGATCTCTAGAGGTCCCTCCCAACCCCTGCCATTCTATGATTCTATGAAGAAGTGCAGACATAGCTGCTTAAAAGCTGGAAGGCTGCCGACATACTCTGACAACCCCATATGAAACCTGAAAGGTAGGACAGTTGAGACTACAAAGAGGTAATGGTAATGGTATGATTTTTCTGTCTTTGCTAACGACCTACATGTATTGTTTGCTTGACGTATTCAACAATTTACACACTTCAGAAACGTGTTTTTAGTTGTTATGCTGCCCAGGGAGGTGGTGGACTCACCATCCCTGGAGGTGTTCAAGAGGGGATGGACGTGGCACTTGGTGCCATGGTTTAGTAGTCATGAGGTCTTGGCTGACAGGTTGGACTTCAATGATCCTTGAGGTCTTTTCCAACCTTATTGATTCTGTGATTCTGTCTCTGCATCTAGTAATACAGGAACTTTATTCAATTTAGAGTAACTTTATTAAAAGAGTAATACACTTGTCCTTCCTTAGGTTTTCCCATACAAGATTCACAACGATCTGTAGAAGGATGCCTTAATATTCCTCTTCTACTGTCCTGCTTTTGTATGAGAAACAGGCATAAAAAGAGTTTTGCAAATTACTCAGCTAGTTAATGGCAGTAACAGAATTCAGTGGAGGTCTCTACCTTTCAGCACTCTGCTTTAGCCATGAAGCTTGCCTTGTTCTTAGCAATGGATGGCTACTTTTAGCATACAAATGCTCTCCCCTGCATCAACTAGCATAAATACAATTTTTAAAAATCTGTGTGTCTGCACTCCTTAAGTCCATCTTTTCACTGTTTCTCCCTTTTACCCCTCATTTGTCTGGGAAATAGGATTTCTTTGTATTGCAGAACCTGAACAGAGATCTGCACCTGTTAGCTCCACAACACCTCAGGGCTCTCTAGTCAACCATCTGCTTTTCAAAATCTATTTGTTATCTCTCCGGCAAGCAAAAAGGCATAAAGTATGTTTTATCATCTTAATGCTGAAAGTGATCACTTACACTAGAAATATATACCAGGCCAGGCAGAATTTTTAGTAAAGAAGAATGAAAGAAAATTGCTGGTGAAAGGCAGGGAGGAACAAGAAAAGGAGATAAAAGAATGCAGAAGGGGGGTGAAGCAAGAGGAAAGGAATGGAAATAAAACTCGATTGCTTCCAGCAAGAGTCAACTTGATCTGCTCTACTTGGACCCAGGGACTTCGTATTATGTATTTTATGACATGACTCTATACATCTGCAGAAATAAAAAGATAAAATTTGACAATCTAAACTGAAAAAATGCTTTTCTCAGACATTTTAACGTGATTGAGTCTTGAATTAGTGCCTGAAACACACATCTTTCAAAAGAACGACGTATTTTAATGTCACTTGACGAACAGTCCCGGGCTTTGCCTGTTTTTTCCAGTAAGAGTAGACCAATGACTGATTCATAATTCCATTATATCACAATTGTGCTTTTGTTTGGCACCCTCTCATCTCTTGCAAGTCATTTGCAGATGGTCTAGAAGCCACAGAACAAGCTGTACTTCCTTCCCATGTCAGCCATCCCCATCTTACGGAATCCTTCCAGTTTGCTATACGCAAGGCACAAGGATCCTTCTCCACAGGTCTCTGTTTTGCTTTTTAAAAGCTTTCCCTAGGATTCTGCAATTAACCTTTCCCTCTGTCGTAAATAAAAATACAATTTGCACTTCTGTCTTTCAATGCACAGTTAAATTCACAGAACCCAAGTTAGGAAAAGAAAACCAAGGGATTTGGTAGGCTCGTTCAGGTGCCTCACACAGAGGGGAGGTCTAAAAGTAACACTTTTGAGAGTACTCTAATGTGGTTACATAAATTGGCGTTCTGCCATCACTTTGGATTTGCAGTCACCCCGATCTCTCTGTCTCAAATAGGACAGAGAAGAAAAAAAAAAAAGGGTTCAGAGAGCAAAAAGATTCATTAAAGCCCTCAAGAGCTTTCCATATGCAAAAAGTTTAGAAATCTTCAAACTGACAGGGAGAATAAGACAGAACATAGTGGATGTGATATAAATGTAACTGCACAGAGAAAATAAAATAAATCTGACCTCCAAAGAAAAGAGGGGACAGTCATTAAAACTAAAAGGCAGAACATTAAAACCAATAAAAGGATTATTATTTTTCATCCATATACTGTATAATTAACTTGCAGTACTCCGTACCCAAGACATCAGAAGGACCAAGATTTTATGAGTTTAAAAAGGACTAATTATTGCCATAATAATAATAATAACAATAATAAAAGCCATTATAATAATGATAAATATATTATAATTATAGAAATAATTAGCACAGAACTGAATAAACAGAATATTCACGATTATGATGCAATAAAGTGTAAGGACTGAAAATTGTGTGTGTTTAAAGACATAAGACAACTTCAGTTTGATACCTATTAAAGCAGAAACTACCCCTGTGGGAAAGGTTAAATCACCATTTCTCTTTACAGGGAAGTCAGCACTTTTTCTGAAGGACCTGATACTGTGTTCTGTGATGCTTACTGCGTGGCTTTCAGAGAGGTGTCTGCAATGCATACACGGCCACCAATCAAGTATTCAGCTTGGATACCCTGTCTGACCAGGATTTGTACAACCAAAATAAAATGCCTCTAAAATTAAAGACACATTTCTGCTCTTCAGGGACATGAGCTATTTGTGTTTGCTTGTGAAAAGTGAGATTCTTTGGGCCACTCCTTTTAATACAAATGATGAAATGAGGAGTAGACATTAAGAACGATATTTTGTGGATTTGACAAAAAATGGTGAAGTTACTGCAATTTGTTGACTAACATGTGAATAAGAGTCGTACTTTAAGGTAGAGTACTCTTACCTACCTATACATTTCCATATTCTAACAATCTTTTTAGTGTTAGACAATGAATTTTGCATGTGGAATAGATACAAATCAAATTCTCTGTGAATTTGAGCCAATTCATGGAGAACCAGAAGAGCCTCCTGTCTTACAGATTTCTGTTCAAGTTGGGTCTGGTGTGTAAGGCAGCCTGTCCCTCAACAGGGTCATTAAAAGAGCTTGTTCCCTTTAAACCACCCCCCACTTCCACAAAACACAAGGAAATTTAGGTACTTTGGAGATCCCCACCCACCAAACTTGGTTGAAAATGGTTATATTTTTGACACTAGTATGCAATCTGCATACACATTTCCTGGGGAAGCCACTCCAGGAGAAGCACTAGAGCTGCAGGCAATCCCTATGAGCTGCTCAGATAAAGTTCCTTCCCTTCATCACGTCACAAGTCTAGTAAAATTAGACCACCTCCAGACATAAGAACACAGGGGTTTATGTTCCTGCCCCATGTTAAGCTGTCACATCACTTTTTAACTAGAGGCATCTCTGTAAAAAACAAAGCCCATTTAAACTAAATAAAATTGGGCTGTATACTTTTCCTCCACAAGCTTGTACTGTTTTCTATCAGCACAGATGCATCCACGTGCAAGAAAAGAGTACACTGCAGCCTAGAAGCCTCTCTCTGCTTCCCCAGTTTCTAGACAAAACATAGCTGTGAAAGCAACACACCAGTTCTCTCAGAAACAGGAAAAAAAAACAGTCCTGCAAATGATGGGTCATCTAATGCTTCAGAAGAAATATGTGCAGCAATACACACATTCCTACCTGTACAAGTCTGTACCATCAGCCTTCAAGAGTTTGGGGTTTTTTTTGCATCTACTTTGTAAAGATGCATTTTTTGAAAACAGTTCTAGTGTTCAAGAATGCCAAGAATTTAGGAAGAGAGCCACAGCTTAAGAGAGCAATTATTTGCCAGTAAATACTCAATTTACTTGTCCTGTGATTTTTCTTCTCCTAACTTGCCCTCTCCATAATCCGTTTCTTGCTGCGTCATGAGCACAAGAAGTCTTTCTTCATAACATAACACTTCGGTTTGCTATTTTGTTGGCATTAATTAAGAATTCCTTCTACTGGTCATTTTCTATACTCTTATAAATAGCACCTTGAGCCCCGGACATTAGAAGGCAGTGAATCAGTGTGTGGGATACAGCCACCGTTTATAAACACCTTCAACCACATTCACCCAGTTTACAATATTCAGGACATCTCAGCTGAATTACAGCTTTGTGTCCAGTTTGTATTCAGATGGGGGCCATATGTTCCTTCATGTATTAAAGCAGAGCTCATTAGCACTGCTGCAGTCAAGCCACAGCAAACATTTTTTTTTTCTATCTTGCTTCCATTTTAACCTGATTAAAAACATTTTCTCCAGGGTAGAATTCTGGAAGAGAACTGTTCAAATAAAAGTACTGCTAAAACAACTATGAGTAAATTTTAAATTACTTTAAAAATTAGTAGCCGGGTTTGCTGCAAAAGATTAAACTACTTACTGAAAGCACCTTCTAAAAACATGGAACAGCCTTCAAGAAAATTCTGTTGCAGCAACCAGAAGGGCTAAATGTTCAGTGAGCACCTAGAAAAAACTCAGTATCTGAGCTCTCCCATAAGGATTTAGGGACATAACCTATTTTTAAAGAGGGTATGTATGTATGCATCTGTGAAGGCAGCATCATACAACTAGATTAACACCTTTCAATAATGGGGAGAGTGGGTGTAGTTAGAAATCTGGATGTGCAAATTGTATTTCCTAAGAAATTTTGTGTAGGCAAGTTTCATTCTGCTCAATCAACAGTAGGCAGAAAAATACTATATTTGGCAAAAATTAATAAAATACAGGAGTGACTTGAATCACCCACATTAATTGCTAAATGAAAATCTAGGTTCTGAATTACAAAACAGGAACACCTTTATAGAGAGTAGAAGGGGAAAAAAGACCCACCTAGAATTGAATGGCAGAATAAAAAAATCCATTTAAAGTCCTTTTAGGATAGAAATGTATCCTCTGTCATCTCTCAAAATCAGTTTGGGACTGGCTACTTGTTCCACGACCAAGAAAACTTGTGGGCCCAAAATTGAAAATCAACATCAGATCATGGATATTTTACTGCAGTGTGCATTTCATCTGATGCAGAGATATTTTAGAAAACCATGGAATTTCCACAAATTCAAACCACAGGATGATAAAATGCAATAATAATTCTTCACATAAAATATGCATTCTAAAATACCATGTTCTGAGCACGAACACCATCAGAAGCATCAAACACCCCTACTAAAATGCATTTATGACTTGTATATACTATACATCAGCTGCTAAAAAGCAGACAAGTTACAAACATGCTTAAACAATCCAGTCATCTTTGGGATGCTTGTACACGTATATCTTGCAGTGCCATTTGCCCAAACTCATTGTTAGCTCTTGTTAGACATTATTTAACTTTCCCCCCCCAAGACCCCTGTCAAATAGCAACATAACAGAAGGAGATCCATGAACTTTTTAAGGATGTTGACCACCTCCTCCATGCAAGACAGCATTCTCCAAAAGGAAGATAATACCTGAATATTGTCTAGTGCGTGTTATGTATAAATTAAGGAGAGAGTAGAGAAGGGTAGGTCTTATGAGGTGCTTCCAGGTAAAATTTTTAGTATTTAGATAAGAATATGAAAATGAAACTTTAAATAAACTTTAAACAAAATTGAAGTACATTAATAAAAATGGAAGTGACAAGTATAATTCTCCTGTTAAGGCTCAGCAGTGAAAAATAAACAGCGTGAACAAAAATTAATTTCATTTTTTAAAACAACTGTAGGCAAGCAGAGGTTGTTGCAACATTCTGTGAAACAGAATTCTTTCTGGGAAAAAAAAAACACACAACAACCTAACTGATAAGGACTCCCTCATTTTTGTTGTCTTAAATTACGTATTTTCACATTTATGTACTAATTTGTCTTTGCACAGCACAGCTTTAGAAAGAAGAGCTGACATACTTAATAGGGACAACTGGGTTAAATGGGAATTTACTGGATAAAGTCAAAACAGGACCAATTCTTATTATCCAATGTAATTAAGGTAAAATTATACTCCTCTCAACAGGGACTGTATGTATGTATGTACAAAAGAGATATCTGGTTTGCTTAGGAGGTGCCTCCATTAACTGCATTTTTTTAAGTGCTCTGAGCAATCAGCTAGTGGAGCCAGACATTGTCCTCAGGTAACCTCCGGCAGCTGCCTACAGTGCAAAACGCTGTCACTTCTCGGACTTCATATGCCGTGATCCGCTTCCTTCCTTCACATTCATCCCCTGAGGGACAACAGTGGAGCGCAACAGCCTCAGCAGCCCCTGCTCTCTATCTGGCCTGGGGAGAAAGCACTCACGTGGCACCATGTTTTAGAAGCAGGGCTGAATGTGGCCCTCGGTATTAACATGTGCACCTTTTGGTAGCAATCCCTTCCAAATACAAGGGTATGTGGTCACTCTAACTTTCCGACCTCATGTTGATTTTCTCACTGTTTGCAACACCTAATTTGATTTCATTTGGAAAGGTATTTCTATTTTCAAAAGCTGGACAGGCATTCTGCTGTGATTTTTCCAGCAAGAACGATCTCTCTCCAAACAACTCGGTGCTTTTTCTTCTGTGCCACAAAGGCCCCCAGTACGAACAACTCCATCCCATCTCCCCACTGAATTAACTCCCATTATTACTTATGTAATGTGTATCAACACTACACACTAGCTACAGCTGAGCATCCTTAGTTGCTCTGCTCTCATGAGGGCCACCCGGAGCACTGCATCCAGTTCTGGTGCCCCTGGCAGAAGAAGGACATTGAACTGCTGAAGCAGGTCCAGAGAAGGGCCACGAAAATGACCAGAGGGCTGGAGCACCTCCCCTACAAGGACAGCCTGAGGGAGTTAGGGTTGTTCAGCATGGACAAAAGGTGGCTCTGGGGAGACCTTATAGCAGCCTCCCAGTACCTGAAAGGAATTTACAAGAAAGCTGTGAACGGACTTTTTACAAGGGCTTGTAGTGACAGAATGAGAGGAAACAGATTGAAGCATGAGGAGGGTGGACTTAGACTGGACATCAGAAAGAAATTATTTACAATAAGGGTGGTGAGAGACTGGAACAGGTTGCCCAGGGAGGCTGTGGATGCCTCCTCCACAGAGGTGTTAAAGGCAAAGCTGCATGAGGCCTTGAGCAACCTGGTCTAGTGGAAGGTACCCCTGCTCATGGCGGAGGGGGTTGCAACTAGATGATCTTTACAGTCCCTTCCAATCCAAACCATTCTATTAATCTATGAAAGTAGAACTCCAAACCATAAACATTAATTTCGATGAAAAGAGAAAAAAAATATCCCTCAGATTAAGCCCAGGTTTAAGCACATTAACCAGGTACATCAAGGATTCAACCAGTCCAGAACAATTAAACTTTAAGTTTTCAATATTATGTTTTCATCCAGGTAAATTTCTCCTGAAGTTAGAAATGGATGGATGAGCTTCTGGTCAGTAACTGCTAGCACAAACCTGGCCTCAAACCTGAGCCGAGGCAGCGATACTCTCAAGAAGACTGACCAGTTGATTAGTAAGAAACTTGATCTCAGTAAGAAAGCTTGTTATGGAAATTTATCCATTGAAAAGCTGTCTCCTGGCATGCACCAAGGTCCACTGTAGCAGAGCACTTTTGCAGATAGGGCTTTTGGAGGGCATAAACATTATGACTAATTCCCGCTAGCAGCGTTAGGAATCTACAGAGGTACATAGGGACAGGTGTCTCAGTCCAAGCACAGCACATGAACTTGCTTTGTATTTTGTTTTCTACAGCAAAGTGATTTTTTTCCCCCAAAATAAATCTTATAATCCATTTTCTGTACACATTCAACAATAGATTGTTCCACGACATGACAATACTACAAAACCTAGGTCAGGCACAGTCATGGTTTGCACAGGCTGTTACTAATGACAAAGGAATTTAAGGCACCATTGGAGAGGGTGCATTAGTTAATGTTAATTGTTCATTTCCAAACAGTGGTGGCTAAAAAGGCATTGCATTTGCTTGGCCATTTTTTGAGGAGGCTTCCTGCCTACCTCTGCTGTAAGATGACAGAGAAGAATTGGCCAGGAATTTTGGGGGGGAAATCATTCAGGAGAGATTTAACAAACAGGTGCTAAGCAGATATCACTGATGTCCTATTTCTCAAGTATTGTTTTTGTTTAATACACCTTCACTTAAAGAGTTCACACAGCACACTTATTTGCAGCTCACATTTAAAAACCCACCAGGAAAAATACTCAATACTTTATCCTATCAGACTAATAATGAACAGCTTATGTGGCATTTAAATCAGAATTGCTTTCCCCCAGTGAATGGTGAATAAAATTGTTCTAGGCTGCAGCAGATGGAACTGGAAACTTTGTCTTCCTGTTTGTATCTGGGGCACACGTGATCACCTATGTGCAAAACACTTCAACAAAACCTTTAAAAAAGAAGTGTATCCGGAACACTAGCACTTGCAGACAATAAATCACAGCTGAATTGCTACACTGCAGCTCTGTAATAAGCACCTTCACTCAGTAAAGGGGATCAAAACTTTCACAGTAACGAGCCAGGCTGGGAAAGTTCACTCACTGCGTCCTGCAAGGATGAGAAGAGCACAGGGAACTCTGCTCTATGTCAACAACCCTACTCAACAGGGAGGGAGACGTGGAGGTTTCTTGAAGCAGTTGCTGACAAGGTGTGCTCAGGAAGGACCAGACAGGTCCACTGAGATTGCCTTGAAGTGTGGATGACTTCTTGGTGGGTCTCCAGAACTGTGCACTGTGCAGGCTGGGAACCTGACCCACGCATGCGTTTTCCAGGGTTTGCTATCAGTTTCAGAGAGCATGTTTATCTTCAAAGGACCTCTGCAGCAGAGAAATAGCATCTCCTTCCCTTTAGAGCTGAGGAATGTAGGCATAAACATATTATTGACTTTTCCAAGGTTACTGAGCCAGAGAGGAAAAGAGAAGCCAGATCTCTCATGCTCTGCTGATCAGAGACTTAAAAGTGCCAAACAATCCTCCCTCCAGCTTCAAGGCCATGTAGTCTGTGGTTTAGCATTTTCACAGAGGGCACAATCTGGGCATAAGTGAGGATGTGCAAGACAGAAAAAAAGCCTTTTGTTTGATCTTCACAGGAAATCTTAGCCCTGAAGTAACAAGAATAATGAAAAACATGATTTTTACTTGTGAGTTTAACACACAAGGTTTGAAGGTTGTCAAAGTGTTTTTGTCTCTGAAGTGAGTACCAGTGTTTTTACACTATACTTTCCACACAGTGGTTTTAAGTTATCTCTATAAAGATGGATACAAGCAGTTTGTTTACCAGGTTATGAATTAAGAAAAGGGGAAAAAAATCAACCCAGAGTTAAAACTCTTCTTGGCTTAATTACCCTTAATATTTTATTCACTTAATCAGAGGAAAAGGAAAAAAAATCATCTTGACTTTTTAGACAGCAAAGTCAAACCAACTGGAAAATTCACCTCCTACAAGAAATATTTAAAGAGAAAACTTGGGATAGCAACATATTAGTGAAATGCTTTCCGCTACAGACACAACTGTGTTGTAATGAAATCATGAAATCTTATATTCTCTTTGACTCACTACCTGTCTTTCCCTGCAAAAGACAGGGAAAACAGTTTCATTCGAGCTGTTTTTGATCAACTCCTTTCTCACTGGATGGGACACTACATGGTATACAGATATATACTTACATTCCTGCAAATTTACTTTATGAACTACTTGCACAAGTAAAAACATGAAAGATGTTAAGGTTAGAGTATGACTATTTCCTCAACATTTTTTCCTCCCTTTCCTTAAAGCATGTAAAATCAGATAAGAATTCTTAAATCAATTTCAGAAATAGGGATTATTGAAAATCATTATTTTTTTTCCCAATTATACAAGAAACCAGCCGTAATGCTGGGAATGGACTGAAGCAGTAAGGTCCTCATTTTGCGTCTCCCCAGCTCTTTTCTGGGGCCCCAGTAATCTTCTGTAGCCACTGGGAAACAGTGATTTTTATATCTAGAGATCAAAGGGGCAGAATCTGTTCTCTGAGGACATGAAGTCCTAATACAAGCTAAAAGTAAATGCTCCTAAGTTGTTCACTGTAGGGAACTTGGAAAAGAGACTGTTTTGCACCATTTATAGTGCTCTGCAATCAAAAGTTTTGAGAGATTGCAGAAAGTAGTATACAGAAGTTTAGGTCTGAGAAAACTGTTCTAAGCCTCATCCTCATATGACATTACACAGGAAAAAAAAAATTAAAGAATATAGATGAACTTTCTTAACAAGCTTCCAGTTTTATTTGGTTCTTTTTAATCATGTATTTTGCTATGGTCAACTGCATTCTCTATGGTCTCTCAGACAGTGAGTTTCATGCATTCTTGCATATATTTGAACTTTTGATCATTTTCCAAACATTCATTGCTAGTATCCTAGGCAGCCATCACTGGGTAGTGATATGGGTCATTCTAGTTCAGAATAAAAAGGAGATGAGTGTGACTGATCCTTTCTCTCAAGGCCAAATCTCGTAACAAATCATCTGGAGAACTGCCAACAACTCCAATAAGGGCAGAAATCGTCCCTATTGGTATCTAAAAGACTTCATCTGCCTTATGAGAAAATCAGGGTGGAAATTCTCTAGCCAGACTAGATTCATTCTCCTACAGACTACAAAAAGGAAAATCAGACAAAAGAGCAAAGGGAAGGATAGCAGTCTTTACTGATGCCTGTATGTCATTGTTTATCGATTTCAAAATAGGTGGAGGCAAAGGAGAGAAATGTGAGCAGTGTCACATCAGTTCTTTCTGAGCAAAAGTGGAAACACTACCTTCTCTCCTCTCTCTCTTTTTATTTTAGTACAATTTATAAAAAGTTTTATAATATAAGTAATGTATATATCTATAAAAATATATAGGTATAATACAGGGCTGTTCTAGCCTTAATCCTTTCAACTTTACTCACAGCAAAGCGTGAATGGATTAAAATAAAGCTGGAATATAAGCTACTCAGAAAGTTCCTTTTTGTCAGAAAATGAGAGGACAAGGAAAAAAACCTACAGTTTTGATCCTTTTTTTGAATTATATGCTTAAAAAAAATGTCAGCATGTTTATGAGTATGTATGTACATGTATGTATGTTGGGTTTAGGGGAATGGCAAGGAAGAAAATGAGTCATAGGATCATAGAATCAACCAGGTTGGAAGAGACCTCCAAGATCATCCAGTCCACCCTATCCTCCAGCCCTATCTAATCAACTAGACCATGGCACTGAGTGCCTTATTCAGTCTTCTCTTGAACATCTCCAGGGTCAGCGACTCTACCACCTCCCTGGGCAGCCCATTCCAATAGGCAATCACTCTCTCTGTGAAAGACTTCCTCCTAATATCCAGTCTATACCTCCCCTGGCACAACTTGAGCCTGTGTCCTGCTGCTCGTTGTTCTACTGCTCGTTGCCTGGGAGAAGAGACCAACCCCCACCTGGCTACAACCTCCCTTCAGGTAGTTGTAGACAGCAATGAGGTCACCCCTAGCCTCCTCTTCACCAGGATAAACAACCCCAGCTCCCTCAGCCTCTCCTCATAGGGTTTGTGTTCCAGGCCCCTCACCAGCTTCGTCACCCTTCTCTGGACATGTTCCAGTACCTTAATATCTCTCTTGAACTGAGGAGCTCAGAACAGTCAATCTCAAAAAAAAGCCAAAAATCCAAGACTTGAATTCTCTGAGTTCAATAGCATTGCAAGGACTTGGAAAGGGACAGACACTGGCATATCGTGTCTTGCTGTGAATGAGAGCTTGACTCTGAAGCTTTACAGCATCTCTGTTCCTAAACAGCAAAACACACTGTTCATGAGACACATCCGAAGACTGGGGATGTGACTACTGATTCTCGACTTCTCCATTCCATTGCGCGGTTCTTACTCTGGCAAATACCTGTCCTGTTACTGACCTTTCATTTCACAATAGGGTCATGTTGACAAATCACTTTGAAATTAAATCAACACAGATAGGTAACTCATGCCATGGTACAGGTAGAAAGAAGTTTTCAGATGCTGGTGAGTAAAGGAGATAAGCAGTAGCAGCATGCATAAGGAGTGCTTCATGCTCAACTGTTTGCGTGTCAGGCTGTTACCTTCAAGCACTACATCCTATTACTAAAGCATCTCTTTTTATTTTCTAAAAGCCTGTTAACTATTTTTGTTCTGGGTTTTGGTAGGTATTTTTGCTCTGGTTTTGGAGGGGATGTTGTAGGGGGGTGGGGGGTTGGTTGTTGTTTTAGTTTGTTTGCTTGTTTGTTTTGTAGCAGCTGTTGGTTTGTTGTTGTTTTAGTTTTGATTTGGTTTTTGGTGGTGGTGTTGGGTGGGGTCTTTGGGTTGATTGGGGTTTTCTTAACTAGTTCTATACTTTCACTCAGCTCTGTTAGGTAGCTGCTTCTAAGGAGAAAGACACAAGCAGATGAAGAGTTTGAGAGGAGTACCCAGAACTAAAGAATCTTGAGCTTCAGATTCCACAAGCAGCTCTTCTTCGCAAGTTACCTTGTCTCCTTGCTCTTTATGTTAAGGTGTAAATACTTGAAGTGACAATTTAACCACAGAATGTTTGTATCAAACAGGGGACTCCCGCTCTCTAGTTTCTATAATTCACAACAAAGAGTTTATTAACACAACTCTTTCTGTCTGACATTCAAACCCATCTCTACAACACACTCTCCTCTGGATTTGCGCCACCAAATGAAATGCTTTGGAAAAACAAAATAAACCAAAACCCTGCTGTGGAAACAGGACAAATCTAGTTTCACATCCCCTGCAGAGAGAGAAACAAGACGGAAGTAAAAAGCACCAAATGGAGCTCATAAAGCTTCACTCTGATCTCAGCCTCCACATTCTGGCAGAAAGCACTACCTAAGAGATGTGCTCTGCTTCAAGTGAGAACAGCCTCTGATTGCACCGCAAGCACAAAAATATATTGTCTGTGAACAATTATCCTGAACAAACTCTGAATAAGGAAAATCTGACTACAGAATAAGGGGAAATGTGGTGGGAGGCAGGCTAATCGCCCCCCTCCCTCGCACACCAGCCATCTGTAGTAGCTGTGCCTGTGACTATGGTTTGTGGGCTCCACTGAACCTCCCTTCCACAGGCTGCCGGCATCATGCACTGCCATTAGGTGGAAACTGTTCCACCCCTCCGAAACCATTCACCATGGGAGGGAAGTAATGCAACCCATTTTTCGCTTTGGGTCCAATTTACCACAGGTAGCTGCTCATGTTCTGTACATCATTCCATGTAGGAGTGAATAAGCAGAGGAAACCCATCCTAATCCACAGGGGCCGTGGGGAATTAACAGGGGGGGAATTAACTAAGATTAAAATTCACTAGCGCTTTTTCATTAAATAGATAGAAATAAAACCAATGCATTTGTTTGGAAGTCATTGCTCAAAACAGGAGCAGATTCTGAACACTTTGAACCTAACACAACATACCTAGAAAGAGACGGATGCACACCTCAGTACAATCTTTCTCCATGTCTGGATCCTGGGCATCACCTCCTTAGTTACATCCTTGAGAACAATCAGCAACTCAGAGAGAAATGTTTGTTGGGATGGGAGTATGTTCTGGGTTTTTTTGCTTTTCTTTTTTTTTTTTTGGTGTGTCTTTTATTGTTTTGTGTTTTGTTTTGGGTTTTGCTCAGCTTTTTGTTTGGGGTTTTTGGTGGTTGTGTTTTGGTTTTGGGTTGGTTGGTTTGGTTTTGATTTTTTTTGTTTTTTACTTCTCATCCAGTTTGGTAAACATACATACAGATGGTAAGGGAAAGAAAAAGCACACAACTAGATACAGGGAGGCCACCTTGTGATCAACAAAGCTCTTATCTTGCAGGTAAAACTACTCTTAAATTCAGGTAGGAAACAGCTTTTTCTGCAGGGTAGCAGAGCAGAATGCTTTGCCCAAATGGGGGAGATTCTGTAACACAGTGCCTTTCTGATAGCTTCCTCACAGTGCCCAGAAGATCATATTTCCTTCTGGAAAGCTCACGTTTGGTTTATCAGTGTAGTGGGAACTTAGTATATATTGCTCCTTGGGTTTTACAGAAAGAATATCTTTGAATCCCATGTCATAGCATGGTCCCTGGTATAGACTTTAATCCTTTTTTCCATTAGAAAGACAATCTTCTGTCATAATTTTTTTTTGTTGTTGTTAATTAATTCGAGATTATTCCTTAAATTTTCATTTTAATGCATTTTTCTGTGTGGGTATATTAGTCATTGCCAAAGTTCCATACAACTGTCACTGCTTTAAAGTATTTGTTAACGTACATATGCAAACCTGTGTATATTATAGATGCATGTGTACATACATGTGCATTGCACCTATATATTAAAACCCAACCAAACAACACCAAACAAACCGAAAAACCTTTCCAACTGCCTCTTCCTCCCTCCTCCCTTCTCCATTCTGAGCAGGTTCCTGCTATCAACTGCTGGAGTGTGCTCACTCTACACCTAGAGCTATAATTATTTTGCTTTAATTTTACAAAACCTTTTGTTCCATTCCCACGAGCCCACCTGATCCTTATATTACACTTGCTCTATTAAAACACTCATGCAGAACAAAGCACAGTTGTACTGATTCATAAGTAACTCACCCCCCCCCACCTCCTTCTCTTTTTCATTCTACTAGGCTCATGCATCTTACTGCAGTTTCATGACACTGTCCCTGATGCCAGTTCACGGTCCCATTTTTCCCTTCCTCCCCCCCTTTTTTTCTTTTAAACCATTATTTTTCTGTGCTTAGGGTCCAATTACACTATTATGTGCTGTTGTTTTGAATTGCTGTTGTTCTCAGTCATTTTATGTTATGCTCTTTGGCACGACAACAGATATAGTGCAGAGGGTGTTATGGAATTTATTTGTTGTAATCAGACTCTAGGATTGTTTATTATTATTATTATTCATAGAGTACAAGCACCAAGGCTAGCCCTACATTCTTCTGAGGCAAGCAGAAGATCATCTGTAGCCCAGCTTTTGACACCAGCATACCCTGTCTGCAGCAAAAGGCCCAGCAGCAGCTTAGGTCAAGGTGATTACTATTATTTGGGCATGTCCAGCATGACACTCTAAGCTTTACAAGAAGACCAAATATATTGTTGCAACAGGATTTTCATAGAGCTATAAAGCATTTCAGATTTAGAAGGAAAAAAAAATAAAATAATATCATCTCATAAATTATTGCTGAAAAATGGAAGGACAGAATACAGCTCATCAGTAAAGATGAGAACAATAGAAAGGCTGTTTCATCTATTTGTCCTGCACAACAGCTTCCTTGGGCTGAGACAGCCTTCATTTTCTGGTTTATAAAGCACCAAACATGTTGTTAGGACTAAGTAATGGATAAATAATAATTAGGCAGAACAGCAAGGAGAGGATGCGTATAGAGAAAGTGCAAATAAAAGTGAGCCCTCGGTAGCCAACCTTTTCAAGATGGGGAGCAGGACCTTTTGCAGTGCCCAGCTGAAGATCACAGGTGGTAGGTGAGTACAAGACAACAGAGCAGGCAGAGGTGCCAGAGAAGGCAAGAAGGGGAAGGAAAATGGGGTGGGGGTGTGTATGTTTTGCTGGGTGACACGTATAACAATGGTGAATACTAATCATTTCTAGCAATGAAAGAGAATAACAGGGAAAAAGGGGAATGTGGCAAGGCACAGAACAAACACGGCTGTAAGGGGTACAAACGAAAGTTGCAATTTACCAAAGAATAACAGTTCTGCACATTTTGTGTAGCATGTCAAATCTATCAGATTTTCTCTTATTAAATCATCATTCTACAGCAACAATCATTCTCTCAATCAATCCCCCGTGTTAACAACTCTTAGTATGACTAACTTGGCAGGAGCTGATGTTTACATATATTTTAAAGTCCCGAGCACTGTTCTGTATTTTTTGGGTGTTAAACCTCCTTTACATTTTGACTGTTATTTTGTAACCTGTTTTTAAAGGATGAATGCAGTCAATTGGACAATAAAGTTTTGTAACACACACATACTGAGATTGTTAGCTCAGGAAATTGGCAGTGGGATAAGAACAAAACCATTCACCTCCCGATTGCTGATTCAAATCTAGCCCAAGTGAGATAGTCACCGAAGCTATAAGCCTCCCATGGTGGCAGTGTGATTTGAAAATATTTTTTATGAATCTCAATCCACTTCAGGCCAAGAACCAGAATCAGAAATCCACTGCCTCAAAGAGCATTAACTGGCATCACTACACACAGTAATAGAGGAAATGCCAAAACCCAAACTGGTCCTGGGGACAGACTTCCCACTTTATCCTGGAAACTGATCATTAAAAAATATGGTTGGTTCATGCGTATGTGGAGCAGAGGGAAATGTATTTACCTATCTACCAAACAGAAAACAAACTCACTCATCTATAGTCACATCACCTAGGTGCTGCATTTTTTACCTGAAACATGAATGGGTTCTCCCAAGACTTCAGCAGTCCTAACCTTCCCCAAAGCCTGAAGCTGTCTTATGGTAGAATCATAGAATTAATAGGGTTGGAAGGGACCTCAAGGATCATCTAGTTCCAACCCCCTTGCCATGGGCAGGGACACCTCACACTAGATCAGGCTGCTCAGAGCCACATCCAGTCTGGCCTTAAACACCTCCAGGGATGGAGCTTCTACCACCTCCCTGGGCAACCTGTTCCAGTGTCTCACCACCCTCATGGTGTAAAACTTCTTCCTAACATCCAATCTGTATCTACACACTTCTAGTTTTTCTCCATTTCCCCTAGTCCTATCATTACCTGACACCCTAAAAAGTCCCTCCCCAGCTTTCTTATAGGCCCCCTTAAGATACTGGAAGGCCACAAGAAGGTCTCTTCAGAGCCTTCTCTTCTCCAGACTGAATAGCCCCAACTCTTTCAGTCTGTCCTCACAGGAGAGGTGCTTCAGCCCTCTGGTCATCCTCATGGCTCTTCTCTGGACACGTTCCAGCACCTCCAGATCCTTCTTGTAAGAGGGGCTCCAGAACTGGATGCAGTACTCCAGTCTTATGGTGTACTCCTGTATCAATTCAGAGCTCAGAGACAGGGGAAGTAGGAGAAGAAGAATAAAGCAAAGGTTTTCCATCATAACTCCTGAGGAAGATGCAGCAAGCCTATGCCCTTCTTACCCCTTAAAATCAAAAGGGCTACAGAGCAACTGCAGGCTTTGGTCATGCTTTGGTCTGCTTCTCCTATGTAGGTAAAAGGAACAAATGAGTCATTTAATTTTGCAGACCACCAAACCTGAGGCACTTCTTATTTTATTTGGGACATGACTGATTAACAAAGCTATTAGCAAAGCTATTTTACTAAACAAACATCTTATAGCATACAGCAAAATAGCAATACTCAGGCATATTTCCCATGGCTCCTTCTTTTAGGGAGCATGAATCATTAAAACCACTTGGGAATTAGCTACTCCAGCTTTCTCCCTTAGATACATTTGCTAACCTGAGGGGAGTAAAGGTCTCAGGACCCAAGAGTAGATTTAAGTTTTTCCACCATCTGTGCTGAAGTGCAGCCAATGCAAATTCCACCTTCAGATCTGCACTTTTGTGCCTCCCTGTTACGTTTAATTTCACACTTGTGATCTTTAATCCTTAGAAACAGGAAAAATACACAGCTGATGAGGCATGTTTGCATGCAACTTGAAATTGACTGTTGCAGGGACATGCACTTGAGTAATCAAAGGGAAGTGAGATTAGAAATAGAGCTGCATTTTAAATGGCCAAGTATCCCTCATTCTACACAGGGATTTTTGGAAGCATGTAGTTCCCTTCAAAGTTTTCAGAGACATCACTGAATATATTCATGTATGGGAAGGGAAGGGAGGGGAGGGGAAGGGGAAGGGAAGGGAGGGGAAGGGGGAAGGGGGAAGGGGGAAGGGGGAAGGGGGAAGGGACTAATGAAAAATGAACAAGTATGGGTTTGGTGGTCTTCATCCAAAATAAAAATTTTAAGATACAGCCTTACAAGTCATAAAGGATACCTGTCAATGCATAGACAGATGCAAATGCTTTTACCACATCAAGTTCTAGAGAAATGCATAAAAAATTCTAAACAAAGCCAAGTAGATAAATAAATACAATTAAATTGAGCTGATAAACTGGAAGAAACTGACAAACAGTACCTAGCAAACCCAGGAAGAATCTGGATTAAAAAAATAATCTTTTATATGAAATTAAACTTGAGATCTGACAGAAGGATGATGATTTAATTTAGGAGTCATAAAGTTAATAAAGCTGATCCCACTGGCAGAGACTTCAAATGCACATTTCAACTTTCTAAACTCTTGGCATTGTTTTAAGTACATTTCAGGAAGGCTCCAAAATGAGCTAACTTACCAAGGGAACCTGTAACTGTGGAAGCCAGCGTTCAGTATGTATGACTCAAAATCATAAATTACAAGATGGTTTAGTCCAGCTGAGCAAGGAACCACTACTTCAGGGAAACAGGTATGGCTTCACTGAAAACAAAGAATTCTCTGTAGTCAATTTCATCTCTCATTTAACATGATTTTAACAAAAAAAGAAAAAACACAACACTACTTCTGACCTTGTTCAGATTTTTTTGGGATTACTTGTAACACCAGGGATCAGAGAGAATTCAAAACCTAAGTATGCTTCAATCTGCCTCACCTACTGTGAGGAAAAAGGTAGCAAGAGCTGATCTAGGATGCAGCGGCTGTACACAGGCCCACACCGATGTGCTGAGCTCTGTGATGATGTGATCTTCACAACCTGAGCAGTGAATCTGGATTCATGATTCTTGGTCTCTGTGGTGCACAGATCCTTACTCAGAGCTGCTTTAACTTACTTGATAACTGACAGGTTGAGCATTGCAAGCATGGGCATTTAACCATGTTATTCAGTGATTACATGTACTTTTGAATCTGATCATCATTTTGCATACCAAGTGACCCACAAGCTGAGAGTCTTTACCACAAGTCACAGGATGCAGGCACATGTCATTCCCACAACAAGATGTTCACCAGTATGGATAGTGACACAAAAGTAGAGAAAAAACAAACCTACAACTGTTCCAAGTATTTCCTATAGAGGAAAGCCTCACATGAAGAAAGACTACCCAAAGTGAAGATGTCATCACATATACATGCCAGATTTGACATTGATGTGGTATCTGAACCTGTAGCAGTATTTTAGTATTACAATTAGCTTTGTATGTCCCAATTAGTTTCTCAAGCTGCACAGAAAGGTCTTTTTCTTAAAGATCCTAAGGGCCTTTTCCAACCTTAATGATTCTGTGAAAGCAAAGGAAATTCACTTCAGGCATATAAAAGGAGAAAAAAGGCAAACTTTTGAAAAAAAAATATTATAGGGAAAAGTTGTTTTTCTGGAGGATTTATTTATTTAGTAAAGCAAACAGTACACACTGAGATAACATCTGGCAATGTTTATTACAATGAAACCAAATCAATACTTCTGTCTACTACAATATCTGTCCACAAAAAAGTCATTCCTCCTGGCACCCACAATAATTACTCAGCTGTCTATTACAGTAGCCTTTGTCAGCAAAAAGGAACTTTGGCACCCTAATTCTTCTATTCTAGACCTAAGAGAAGACAAACAATTAGAGGTATCAAGACAGAAGAATGATGATGGAAAATTACGGGGAAAATTAGAGAGGGAGATGCAGCACTGCAAAGAGCACACAATTTATCCCTACAGAACTTCAAAACACAACAGATCCCAGGTATTTTTTGTTGTGCCCCAAGGAGTTTTAACTTAGGGCAATTCATTACTTTTACTAGTGATCTATCAGGCCTGTTGCGGCAATTTAGATCTACAACTAAAGGGAGAAGTTTTGGATTCTCATTTCCTTTCAAAAGCATAATTCAGAGAGAAGTGATACTGAACCTTCCCACATAATTAAAAAGCCAAAAATAAATTACTCTTGAAAGTTCCTTGCATTAGAATTTCTAAGTAAGTTCTTCAATTCTTTTATATATTTTGATATTTGCATTATTGCAGTTTTGTGCAGTGAAAGAAGTCACCAAGCATTAGCTCACTACTTATTGAACCTTCACTTTTGCTAGACCTGAGCATCTCTTGCACTCTAACAAGCAGATTGACATGCAGCAAAATACACATTACTACTTATATATCGCAAAATTAAGCAAAAAATAACAAACCCACACAAAACAAAATTTTTCAGTCCTACATTTCTGATTGCTAGAATTTGGCTTTTGTTGAAACATTCATTTCCATAGAAAAATGATACATCTGATTAATGTGACTGTATATAAAAACGTACATTTGCCTCTATTTAATTTCACATTTTGCTGGTTCACTGTTCAAGGCATTTCTATTTGTACAGGGTATAGAGGTAAAATAAGACCTTCTGTGCTACATCAAGTCCTAAGGCATGAGCTATGTTCAGAGGTGACTGTGGCGATATTTTACCTTTTCCCCATAAAAGCTTCTCTTTGAAAAGATAATTTGGACTATGGTTATGAAGTGGGGAGAGTGGGGAGGCAAGGGGACACAATTTGTTTTCTTCTCTACTGGTCTAGATCCACTGGTCAGAGGAGAACACATTTTCTTTTGGATTAGTAAACTGGGCAGCCCCAGTAAGCACAGCAGCAACAGGGGTGCCATTATAAGTGACATCAATTCCTGTAGTTTGTTTTAGGTAAGATTTGACTGGGATTTTTTTTTCCATTTATTACCATTTCTTGCCCTCCACATCATCAAAATCCCACTATAACCCAAAAGTCTTAATGACTTAGCCATTAGGAATGAACTAGGGAAGAATTCTAACAACAGTGCTGTATTAGCAAAGCGGAGAATGACACAAAAAAAAATGAACTTCCAAGCATTTAATCTGGGGAGAATCCCACTGAAGTGAATGGAGGCTCCACTGAAAGGGCAACAATACCATTCATCTTTAATATTCATCCATTACTGCCAATTTAGCCACATGAATTAGTTAGACTTGCAAACAGAATATTTGACCTAGCTTTAAGTGAGAAGAGTGAGACTTTAAATGTGTAGAACAAGCTCTATTTTTTATCTATATATATTTAAACACATACAAGCCAAATAAAAGCTCAGTTCTGAAAGCTCTCAGCACTGAAAAGGATCAGTGTTGGACTTCCCATTTGCATATCAGTGCTGAAGAGGAGTAGAAAAGCCAACCTGAGACAGAGACTGGGAATTTTATGCCTGCTTTCAGTGCAAGCAAGAGCCCAAACCCAGTCTAGGAGACGACCAGTTCGTCTGAACCTTATACTGAAGTTGTCAGCTCCTCGTTCGCTCCACAAAAGAAAGAACCATTTTATAAGATAGTATTAACACTGAGCTAGACAACGTGGGAGAGGGGAATGACAGTTAACCAATACAGTCTTACAAATGTTCACAGGAGTACTCCAAACCACCTAAAGCATCTGCGTGTAGTTTCAGTCCCTGCTGTACAAAAAAAGATGTGGATAGGCTGGAAAGTGTCCAGAGAAGGGCCACGAGAATGATCACCTGCCATGTGAGAAAAGGCTGTCAGAACTGGGTTTGTTCAGCCTCAAGAAGAGAAAGCTTAGAGAAGACCTTATTACCACACAGACACATAAAGGGTGTCTGCCAGGAGGATAGAGACTCCTTTTTTTACAGACTCCCATGGAAAAGACAAGAAGTAACGGGTACAAGTTACTCCTGGGGAGATTCCAATTGGAATCCAGAAAAAAAAAATCACAATGAGAAGCGTTAGACATTGGAATACTCTCCCAAGGAAACTAGTGGATTCCCCTACACTGGACAGTTTGATATGGTGATGGGCCATCTCATTTAAACCACACTATCACTTACAAAGGTTTGACAACAAACCATCCTGGGGGTCCCTTCTGACCTGGCATTCTGTGACACTGTGAAAATCAGGAGATTAGAAACAAAACAAACCTTCATTCAGCCACTACTGTGCAAAACCATGCATATGACAACCTCTATGGCACTTTGAAATTAAAACATGAAGTCTTAGCAAGAGCAGCTCAGGGAATTGGGGTTCTTTAGCCTGGAGGCTGAAGAAGTTGTAGTGAGGTGCAGGTTGGTTTCTTCTCCCAAGTATCAGGTGACAGAATGAGAGGAAATGGCCTGAAATTGTTCCAAGGAAGGTTTAGATTGGATATTAGGAACATTACTGAAACAGTGGTCAGGCATTGGAATAGGTTGTCCAGGGAGGTGGTGGAGTCTCTGCATCTATCGAGGTGTTCAAGAAACAAGTGGACATGGCACTCTGGGACATGGTTTAATGGCCATAGTGGTGTTAGGTTGACAGTTGGACTTGATGATCTTAGAGGTCTTTTCCACCTGAAACAATTCTAGGATTCTGTGAAATCTGGTTGTTTCAATAGTAACAACAACAACAATAATAATAATAGTAATAACAACAACAACTCTCTAAAGAAAGCAAGATGTTGTTACTCTCCCACTGTAAATCCTTTTCACTTACATCAGCTAAAGAATGCCTGATGCTTTCGCCTGTACCTCAAGTTTGACATGATGGCAGACAGGGTAGTCAGTAGCACTGCTGGAAAGGTGGGAACTGATGAATATATACAAATACACCAAGTATACCATAACTTACTCCAGGTAATGGGGCAGGTCAAGCAACACCATCCTGGCTCCACTGAAAGGAATGTAGAAGAGTCTCACTGACTTTACTGGGGCCAGGATTTCACTCTCTGTAAAAGAAGTCGTCAGAAAATGTCTGCACTCAATACAGAAATGGTGTGCAGAGTTCTGGCAGGGGTTGCAGGTGATACTGTGTGTGCACAACCTCTCTGGGCACTATGTATAAAACCTGCTTTGTCACACTGCTCACCTGCAGCCCAGAATGCCACTGAGTTCAACAGCCCTAAGCTGCCAGCTCTGGGAAGCAGCACAGGGGAGTTAACAGGCGAAGTCCTATCCTGTTTGGATAATGAGATGAAGCATTGGTAGCAGTAGAAGTAAGACTCTGCTTCACACCATGGATATTTGGGCTTTCTATCATCTCAACAGAGAAAGCCTGTTACCCTTTCTAGACTTCCACCAGCGCAAGCATGATTAATCCCAATGTGGCATTAAGAATTAGTCCAGCATTAAACACAGAACATCTATTCTGCTTTAGTTTATTCCCTATATGAGGTTTTCTAGATATAAGGAAGATTAAAAGAATAACCACAATATGGTATAGATACATTCTCAACTCTATGACAAGGACAGTTTAAGAGATTTTTAGAAATCAAATGCCTTTAAATGTAATTAAATAATAATAAAGATAATCACACAGAAAACTGTGCCTCTGACAGTCTGACAAAACAGAAACATCAGAAATGGTTTCCACAATCATCAGGCATGGGAAATCTATGCCTATCTCACATTGCTGAATGGCAAATTCTATGGGGGAAGAGAAAACATATTTTAATAGCTAATAATTTCATAAAAAGCAACATTTATATGGCACATTTAGAATTATCTGGGACACTAAAGGCTGCAGTAAGGAGAGGATCCTTTCTGTGCTTCTTACTGGTGAGAAATCCTGTCCAAGGAAGAATCTTGAACCCTTATCCTCTAGAGCTTCCCTTTGGCTGCCTCTAAGATCACACTCCACCAAAAAAAAGACTCTTCCTTTTGCTCTTAGTACATCCCAAGTACTGGAAAAAGGCACTGACTCCAGGCTTTGAATTCTACTCACTGTCAAGCATCTAAATGTTACTGCACGTAGATATAAAGCCCCTAAATTTGGACCTGAGAGCAAAATGGCTTTTCATCCTCAGTTTCTGTATCTCTGCAAGTCTAAGACTTCATATATGAGAAAGGAATGAAGTTCTGAGAAGCCCAGAAGTTCAGGTACATACACATTAATATACAATATTTTATATTTTTTACACATTATAATCATAGAATGCATTGGATTGGAAGGGATACTCAAAGGTCATCTTGTCCAAGTAAGCAGGGACATCCCCAACTAGATCAGGTCACTCAGAGCCTCATCAAGCCTGTCCTTGAATGTCTTGAGGGATGGGGCCTCAATCACCTCTCAGGGCAACCTGGTTCCAGTGTTCCGCCACACTTATAGTAAAGAACTTCTTCCTAAAGTCCAACCTAAATCTACCCTGCCCCAGTTTAAAACCATTGCTCCTTGTCCTATTGCCACATGCCCTTCTAAACAGTCTCTCCCCAGCTTTCTTGTAGCCCCCCATCAGGTACTGGAAGGCTGCTGTAAGGTCTCCACAGAGACTTCTCTTCTCCAGGCTGAAGAGCGCCAACTCTCCCAGCCTGTCTTCATAGGAGAGGTGCTCCAGCCCTCTGATCATTTTTGTGGCCCTCTTCTGGACCTGCCCCAGCAGGTCCATGATATTTTTACATCTGGACACAGTACTCCATGTGAGGTCTCACCAGAGCAGAGTGACCTCTCTCCATCTGCTGGCCACGCATCTATTGCTGCAGCCCATGATGCGATTTCCCTTCTGAGCTGCAAATACACATTGCTGGTTCATGTCCAGCTTCTTGTCAGCCAGTACCCCTGTGTCCTTTTCTGCAGGGCTGCTCTCTATCACATCATTCTCAAGCCTATACTGACAATGAGGACTGTCCTAACCGGGTGCAGGACCTTGCAGCACTTGTCCTCGTTGAACCTCATGAAGTTCACCTAGGTCACTTCTCCAGCTTGTTTAGGACCCTCTGGATGACAGGCTGTCCAAGTAGCATATCGACCACACCACTCAGCTTGGTGCCATCTGCAAACTTGCTGATTCTCTACATACCAGTTGTGATTACACTACAGCATAAAGAATTCTCATGAACTCTTGTCAAAGGACAGTTCCCTAGACAGGGTACAAAAATAATTGGGGCAACCATGACTGATAACTGAGGAAAACTAAATATTTGCTAGATGTCTAGAGTTGTAGTAGTATCTGAACATTTTCTTCAGTGCAGTTCTAGGCCCACATACATCACTAAATAGGTGTGAGTCCACCAAAGAATAAAGACTAGTGAAATGACAGCATTTTAAGGTGGCAAACGAATGTTTTCTTGAATGGCAAAGTGATTGGAATGCAGGCAAATGTAGCTGTAAAGAGCAGTACTTTCCAAGCCACACATACTCACAAAGAAGGTGACAGGTACTAATATGTGAATTTGTGACACAGGTAAAAACAGCAATCTGTGTAATTTGTGGTGTGATTTTCATATGGCTAAAATAGAATCATAGAACCATTGAATTGTTCCAGGTAGAAAAGACCTCTAAGATCATCAAGTCCAACTGTCAACCTAACACCACTGTGGCCATTAAACCATGTCCCAAAGTGCCATGTCCACTTGTTTCTTGAACACCTCCATGTACAGTGACTCCACCATCTCCCTGGACAATCTATTCCAATGCCTGATCACCATTTCAGTAATTTTCCTAATATCCAATCTAAACCTTCCTTGGAACAATTTCAGGCCATTTCCTCTTGTTCTATCACCTGATACTAGAGAGAATAGACCGACCCCCACCTCACTCCAACCTCCTTTCAGGGAGTTGTAGAGAGCCTCCTCTTCTCAAGACTAAACAATCCCAGTTGCCTCATCTGCTCTTCACAAGATTTGTTCTCTAGACCCTTCACCAGCTTTGTTGCCCTTCTCTGGACACATGCTCCAGCATCTCAATGTGTTTCTTGCAGTGAGAGGCCCAAAACTCAACACAAGATTTGTGGTATAGCTTCACACGTGCCAAGTACAGGGGCACAATCACTTCCCTGCTGCTGCTGGCCAAATCATTCCTGATGCACCTGAACAAATTCAATAGCACTGAAGACCTGACAAAAGCATAATTCTTTACTTCCTGCAGGACAGAAACAATTAGGAAGAATCAAAACTCCTAATTCAGGTGCCATCCATGAATATCAGCACCTATAACAACCTTGCCTACTGACTCTGGGATTTGCCACTTCTAGTTGTGCCATTACTTCCCACCAATGTACACCACTAATGTAATTCTATACCCTCTTGGTCACCTTATTTTTGGGTCCCTCAGCATCCTCTCTCTGCATTCCTCAGGCTTGTGTGATACCTTAACTGCTGGAATTTCTCTTGTTGTTAACTGCATCCAGGCAAAAGCTGTCATTCACGCACTAAGTCTGCCCCAAAGGGTGATCATTTTATAGCTGTTTGCTTCAGGAATCCAGTATCACTTGTTCTGGAGAAGTGACAGCCACTCAAACATAAGAAGGTTAGTTGTGTATTAAAACAGGGCAAGAGACATGACAGAACAGATTACCCTCCTTGCTTGAAACTAATGAATGGAAAAAGAAACTGGGAAAAGATGAGAGTTCATCTGCCTCTGGCTCAGACTCTTAACGTTCAGCAGATTTTCCCATTGATGGTCTGATCTTGCAAACTATGTACACAGGAATTGCACCCTACCTAAAAGAACTGAGACTGCAGGATCATGACCTAAACAGATTCATATTCAGAGAGGACACACAGTGATCTGACACACAACTGCTATCACTGCTGCTGGGAAATACATAGCAGCACGACCTTTTCAAGGAATTAGCTAAGAGTTGCAAGATTCTTGTTTACTTATTGCCAGTCTTGAAAGAGGTAACACTCTTCCATTTTACAAAAGATTTTCATTATTCAAAATTTCCTTGAGACCACTACATGAACCAGAAGGGAAATTCTAAGAAAACACTAAAAAGACAGACTAAAAAAAAATTCCACTAGGGAAAGCAATGGATTAAATGTTAATTTGGGTTCTGACTCAGAGGTGTCGTCAGTTATTACTGAGACCAAAACATCTTCTTATAGTGAGGGTGATGAGACACTGGAACAGGTTAACAGGTTGCCCCAGGAAGTTGAGGATGCCCCAGAGATGTTCAAGGCCAGGCTGGATGGGGCCTTGCACAACCTGATCTAGTGAAAGGTGTCCCTGCCCATGGCAGGGAGCTTGGAACTAGATGATATTTAAGGTCCCTTCCAACCCAAACCGTTCTATGATTCTACGATCTCATGAAGCCAAATACTTTTCCAATGGCCTTTAATAGCACAGACCAATCTGCCAAGGACTCACTATCTCCATTTCAATTAGGTTGGTGCCAGCTCCTGCTGGCTGTTAAAGGAGAGAGGTATAAGAGAAGGAAGCAAGGAGAAAGAACTAGGTCCTTCTAAACTGAGAGGATGACACTTGCACAGAAGAAAAGATGTTGGAGGATTTTTTTCTGCAGAGGAAATAGAGAGAGGACTTTTAAAATACATATTCAAAGGAGAGCATTCCCTGCGAGACTTCTGAAGGCCTTGCAGAGCACGCACTGGCAACAAAGCCACACACATGTCAGCAGTGGAGCTCTGTAGATGATTTATTCAAATAAATAAATAAATAACAGTCTGATTTCTCTCATGTGAGCAGAAACTTGAAAACAACAGACTAATTTTGACACAACTGAGATTAAAATCTTTCCTAATCTATTATCTAGATGCAGAAGCAAAGATGGGAAAGAGGGCGATAAGAACAAACAGATCCTCTATAATAAATTTCAGAGCTAGACCACTTATACTAATGAAGAAAACAGAGTAGGAATTTGGGGTAACTTATATTCATCAGATAGGCCTACATCGGATTCTGGAATTTGAAATGATTCAGTGAGAGTGCCCTCAGGGACACTGATGTAAATATAGAATAACCACAATGCTTTTTTGTGGAGTCCTTCCCATCACAGCCTGTTTTAGCTGAAGAATTTCATTTTGGATAGGACAAAATAAGAGTACTAAGGTTTGGAAAAGACCAGGTCTGTGTTCTATTTTTTCCCTTCTGTATCTTATCCAATATCATCTCTTGTCTAAGATAACTTTCTTTGCTGAATAATATTTACACTTTAGATCAGCAATGAAAGGTTTCCCACTTTCACCATACCATCCTGCAGGTGCTGAAATACTGAAGTGTTTTACAACTTTCCAAAGTAGGACTACTCAGGGAAATGACGATAATATCCCCATGCCTTGTTAATATGAGTGAATCACAACCCATATTCCTTTATAAAATAAAGCAACCACACACTAGAGAGCCATTTTCCTATCTTCATCTATTGTGGCCACTATTCTGCAAAAACAAGAGCTCCTGCCTATGAAAAAGGTCAAGATTCTACCCATTTGTACACAACAACTTGATGCTTTCAACATAGAAACCTACAACAAGGGAAAGGAAAAAGAAAAGGGAAAAAAAGTGCCATACAACCTCTCTCCCTGCCCCAAACCCCAAACTTTACACATTTGCTAGGAAAAAAAAAAAAAGTGCCCCCCCCCACCAAACGAAAAACCACAAAAAATACCACACAAAACAACTAACCAAACATGAGATTTAATCAATAATAATTTCCAAGTCATTGGGATTTTTTTCTTTTTTTTGGGGAGGAGGGTGGCTAAGATCTGAATGTGATTGATTAAACCCAACAAAATTTTCAAGCTGGCCAACTGCATTTAGAGATTTGCAGTTTCAGTAAGTGAAAACTCCCTGTCTCCAGAGACATTTACCTTTTTGCAGCAGGCTTTACTCCAGCCCCCGTTATATATTTGCTCAAACCTATTCACAACTTCCAATAGCATCCATGACCTGTGTCAGAGGCCTTTGTAGCAGGTGATACCTGGAGTATCTCCATTCACTCAAATTTTAAGAACTGGTAACTGAAACAATCAGCATTTGTGCACTGACTTGAAAGAAACCATGCAGCCTCATGGTGACTGAAAAATCTGTCCTTTGGGGTCTATACAACTCCCTTCCCTAAAAAAAACAAAACAAGGGTCAAAGCAAAAATGCTGGCAGCCCAGTGAAATCTTTGAAGGGACATTATGATTGCAGTTATGAGAGGATGGAAAAATGAGAACCCTGGGGATCTTTCAGGAACATTAAGCTTTATTAATCAGGAATGTATTAGCCACATACCAACATTTCCAAACGGTATGCTGAATCACAGAAATACCAGGGAGCAACAGAAGCCATCCAGGCTGGTCTTTTACCTTATGACAAGTTCTAGCATGCCCTGAGAGATGGTTTTCCAAGCTATTCCTTAATAAAAGAATTTTCCCCTCCTTCCACAGCGCCTATAGGTTGTTCATCCCAGCACTTTACAACCAATGCAGTCTCAACATGGTTCTTAATATGCAACTTGGTGATTTTTCACTGCTTGTTGAACTGATTTCTTCAGGTCTTTCTCCCAGTGGATGTGAAGAACAATTAATCACTGTGCTCCTGATTATAACTTTTCACTCACTAGAATTTTTTTTTTCATATTCTCCTTAACATACAACAAAAGCAACACTTTCAGTAGTGTATAATGGCATGTAGGGTTCCTATGTACCTTCTTGCCCCTGTACCAGTTAACAATCAACCAGCTTCTGATTCCTCAATGACTTAACCACTGGGACAATTTCTGCCCTGACAAATATTTTTGACCTCTCCACATTTCCACTGGGGTTCCACAGGTGGAAATCCAGGTGGAACTTATCCCCGTTGAGTTTCTGGATTAATGCCTTGGCATAGGAAGAGGAAAAGGCAAAATTAATTCTCTTTGTTAGTGATAACACAATTCCTCTGTGACAGCCCCAAGACATGGATCTTTGTTCAAAGGAAGCATGCTTCCATACTTATATCACATCTCAACACGTTTCTCCAGCATAGCTTCTACAAGCCTCCGTCTTCTGCATAAAAAAATGACTTGGTTTAACACACTGTTGAGGGTTCACAATTTCTCAGAGGAACAGGAACTGGAAATCTGTAGGGCTCAACAAAGCCCATCTTAGGCATGCAGTTCTAGGTAAAGCAGCAAGTTACAAAAGAGATCCTACATCCATCAGGAGCAGCAAGGATTCCTGAGCTCTAAAAACACGGTAGGGTAACTTTTTTCTTGCTTAAAAACTCTTCCTTCATTTAAAAGCACTACTGTGATGGACGAAGCCCTTCTCAGCCCTGACATCCTGACGCTACATATGCAGCATGCACTCTGGGATGCCAGCTTACAGTGTCACATTGACTTGGGTTCTGCCTGTTCTTTTCCTTATGCCTGCAAGCTCAATTGGACTTATGAAAATTCAAACTGTCTTCTGTCTGTTTCATACATCATCAGCAAACAATCACTAGACAAAATGAATTTGCTCTCTGTAATTTGGAGGCTACACAAATGTCTCCGCTGCATAATACAAAAAAAAAAAAGGGGGGGGGGGTGGAAAGAATAAAGTTTGGTATGCAAGGTTAATTCAGCATGGAGGAAAGTAGCAGAGAAACAGATGGAGAGCGAACACCAACAATAAAATACTCAGCAGTGGGGAGAGTGACACGAGAAATACTTCTGTAAATTGGAGTTGGCCTTGATACCTTTGAGTGATGGAATCAAACAAAGGCATAAGTGAGTTGTGAGAGATCAGCCCCATGAGTGGCTGTATCTCCATCCCTTGTGAATTGCCTACACAATACACTAATTAATGATAACAATGGTTACTATTTCTTCTCTAAGAGCTTTGCAAACACAAACTCAGTAACGTTCACAGGGTTGAATCAGTTTGAACCAGACTGAAAAAGTAATCTGCTGAACACAGCACAATGAGGTTAAATCACTTGTCCAATGCTACTGTATGAGCCAGCAGTTGTAAAGATCAGAGTATTGGATATCTTGGTCAGTAATCAGACCACAGAGCTAGGGCTGCATAAGGCTGAAACCTTGACAAACGTCTCTTTTTAATAATGTGTGTATGCTCTTTGTTCGCCTTATCTAGTGGCCATGCAGCTAAAAAACATTACTCTGAAAGCACATCCACCAAGTCTCTTGTACAGGTTTCAGAGTGTGCATACAGAATCTTTCTTCTTCCACATAACACGTCATTGTCTTGTTCCAAAAATCAAGTGAATGCTGAATGTGAGCAGAGGTAACTCCTCCTCCTTTATTTCATCCTATCTGGGGTTAGTTGCAAATAAAATATTTAACTACATCCTTAAAGTTAAGTATTTGAATAATCTTATGGACCTCAAGTGATCTCCTTGCCTATCAACCCACATGACTTTAGTACATAGCAGAACATGGCCAGAGCATCCAAGATCGCAAGGATCCAGCTAATGGACCTTTCCTATTAGGAGTATGCCTGCGCCACATTTAAAAGGCTGTGTTTTTGTGCAACTGCATGCCAGATGTTCATGTGTTGCGAATCTGCTTTCTTCTAATGTCATGTATCAGATCAAGCATATTTAATATCAGCCAAAAAATTGGCCCAAATTATATTAATCAATTGCTTTAGGGACATCCCTACCCCAAAGCAAGTTTTCCACCTTTCAGTCAAAGAAATCCAATTCAAAAAGACCCAGAAAACTTCTAGAGCCTGCCTTTCCATTTCTCCTTGCTGTTTCTAGGTTAATACAGGAAAACCATACGGAGAAGCTCACTTTATTAAAGATTTTACAATTAGAGACACTTGATTACAGCAAACACACATAGTAAACAAAGGAAATTTTTAAAGCATACTTTCCTCCATAAAGAAGGTGCCCCTGTTTTTTTTTTTTTTTCTTTTATTGTGCCAAGTTAGTAGTTACAAGGGCACAAGGTACAGCAAGAATTACATTCTCATTTTAAGCATACATGTGCATATGTAACAGTTCCCCCACCCTGTTCTTTTGTATTCCAGAGACAGGCTGTATGCCAAGGCTACAGAACTCAGGAACAGCTAGAAGTTTACAAGTGAGGTGTTTTATTCTTTCCATAAGAAAGCCAAAGATTAGAAACTTGGACCTTTACTTCACGGAATGGAAAGAAGAACTGGGAACAACAGAACAAACTTAGGAGTTGTGATCCCACACTCCATTCCCAGTTTGATCACCCATTTATTCTAACCTTAGGCAAGCTGCTCAACATCTTTTCCTTTAAGTGCATACCACCCTCGACGAAAAAAAATCTCAAAACACAAATTTCCTGTACACAAGTTTCACACTTGTGTATTTATTCCCCCTTCAAAGCCTAGAGTCTCATATAACTAAAAAAAGCCCATTCCAGCCAGCACTGATCATCAGGCCCATATATTACTACCAAGTATTTTGCCTTAAGGCTGTCCATGCAGGACTTGCTGACCATCTGGATCCTAAGAATTAAAAGGACTTGCTTTATTTTGCTCCTTGCTCTGCTGCTGCATTTTGGAAAGATAACTACTTCTACTTTCCAACAAAAATTCTCCTGGTTGTTCACGCGAAATTGCAAGACAAATTTGAAAGTCTGTACTCACAGATTTAGAAGTGTTCCCTCATTTTCCCCCCAACACCTCCCTTTAAATTGCTGCTGTATCCAGGAAATCCGTGAGTGTTTTCAACTCTCCTCACCAGTGTAACTGCAAGGTTAGCCTCTGGTGGCCGGAGAAGTTGCTCATATTCAGGAATGATGAGCAGAAAACGTTAAATACCATTCACTGGCCACAGCCTGCAGTTAATACACAATATTTAAACAACACAATGGCATGGCCCTTGCCAGTAATGTAAAAACACAATGGAGTAGAGCCAGAATGGCACAATCTGCCTGCCTGAGTCATGCCTGGCACTCCAAGCTAGAAGGGGCATGCATTAGCTGCCCACAGTGCACTGTACCCTTCAGCTAGTTTAAAATAAATCATTAAAATACAATTTAAAAAAGGGGAGGGGGGGAAGAAGGAAAAATCCTATGTAATAGTTAAAATAGTTTACAAAGTACAAAAGTACCACTTTGGAAGAAGGCTCTGGACTTCATTTCAGACTGCACATTTTGATCTTAAAGAACAAACTGACTTTGCACTGCAATAATCCACAGCTTTGCACTGTCTAACTGAAACCTTTTATTTTTTTCCCTGCTATCTACAAGATCCTGGATTTTTATTCATATATGATTTCATTAAATTCAGAGTATCTGAGTCTACTGTATTTTCCAGTCCTCTTTTGTGTGCCTGTTGTTCAGCCACTGAAGTTCCAAATATTAATTACTGCCCCAAATGCATACGATAAACAGATTCTAAATAAGGGTAGATCAGACTGAAGTACAACCTGACTTGCATTTATGGAATAACTATGCTTCTATAAAGAGACTCCTTTCTTGCTGAGAGGAGTAAAACGTTATTTTGACTGTTCTTGTTGTGTCACAGCAAAAGATGAATTAGGCATTTATGCCTTCATGTGCACCCTAAAGTAGCTGAAGCCCCCTGTGATGTCATCAGGAAGTTTTTTTGTTTGGTTGTTTTTTTTTTTTCCTTTTATAAAGGACATGAATTTGTTATGACATCAGGGAAAGAGAATAACGTATATTTTATGCTATAAGGAATCTTCTGCTACTTTCTGTTATCTCCGCACCAAAGTGCAGAAATCATCACTGACAAAGCAACAGGAACAGTAAAGTCAACAAACAGAGAGATGTACACTCTTCTTAATAATATTCAAAACAAAGCAGAAAAAGAATAATCTATTCAAGGGTCTGAAATTAAAGATCGGAGAGATGCAAGTTTGGTTTCAATTTTTACATAAAACATCCTTTGAACTCCTAAATCCCATTCAAGGGGACTCTGACCTTTATCCAAGACCAGCTACTGTGCTAACACTTTGGATGCAGATAGAGGAAAATACAGACAAAAGGTACTGGAAAAGCTTTTACTTACAGGAATGCAGTGCAGCTTAATCTTTTTGTTTTTAAGGTGCAGTGATTTCAGCATCTACTGTGTAACTTCAGGCAGTCTGAAAAGAAACAGGTTAAAATCTCTTTCAGTTATAATTGGTATTTCAGATTTAATTAAAAATTAAACTTTCATAATGTTTCACCATCCAAAGCAATGCATTATCAGTCAAGCGTAGCCTTCTTTTTTCCCTTTTTTTTTTTTTCTTAAAAGAAGCTCTTTGCAAGTAGTTTGCAATGAAAGAAGAAGGGGGAAAAGGCAATTCAGAGTAGCAAAATATCTTTCTTTAGCAAAAGATTTCTGAATAACTTGGAAAGAAGCCTTCTTCCACTTAATTTTAACAATCAACCTTGTACTAATTAAAAAAAAAAAAAGGCAGCATCACAATTAAAGACGACAGAAAAACACCATCACATACCAACAACTGTGAGGGGAAAAATGTTAATTTCAGCAAAACAAGGACATTGCTAGGACCAGAACATACGCAGCTAAAGGGAAAATATGGTTTCACATAATGCCAGCCAGCAATATTTTTTAAAAATTTGTTCTACAGCATGCAGCACTTTCAGGCTGTTGCATGGGAGAGCAGGGCAAGACAAGTTCGAAAAGAAGAAAGCTATTTTTAAAGTGTACAAAGCAAAAGGTACTTTGCACCCTTTTGTTAATGGATACTAAACAGCTACACTATAAAACTGCAAGGTTTCTTACCATGTAAAATAAATGTCATTTTACTGTGCAAAACAGATGATTAAGAAGTGGTAGCTGTAGACACAGCATTTGAGCAGATGCAAAAAAAAAAATAATCTTTTTTTCCCCCCTTTTCCTTTTTCAAACTGCAGTTGGAATGACAATAAAACTCCAGGGGTTGCACCATAAATATGAGTTTAAGTGTTAGACTGGAGTTTAAAACCTGTGGTTTTAATTATATCTAATTATAAAGGCTCCAAAACCAGGAGAAATGAGAAAATAAAAAAATATTAACAATAAATTAAAACAATTCTGCAATACGTTGTCAGGATTTGGCCTCATAATAACAAGCCATAGAACAATATATACAGACATGTACGATATACCAATGATTCATTAAAGGAACAAATCAAAACTTGATTAAATTTTATTCTTAAAAGGTGACAGCAGAACTTGCCTGATTTACCCCATTCAAAGTCAAAGTTATTCTCTTCACCAGCAGCACACTGACAGAGATCTGCAAATAAATCCTGGATGCAAATCCAATACTGATTTTGAATACCCCACAGGCTGGGGGCAATTTCCAACCAAATTTGTTATTTCTTTGTTCTTCTGTGAGCAAAGATCCAGAACTTCAGATTCCAGCATTACATGTGCCTTCCTCATCCATCCCCACAGATGTTTAAAAAGAAACATACCATATCAGACAATACACTGTCACACCAACACACTTATGTACCACAAATGAAAACAACCTCAGGAATTTATTTTTAGGTTTAACTTTTTCACTCTGTCAAGATCAGATGTATTGAAAAGCAGGAGGGGAAGCAGAGAGCACAGAAAAGGACAGCACTGACAGAATTACTCAATCTTTTGCAGAACCAATTCTCGAGCATTTTGAATGAAGGAACAAGAACCTGTTGAGAGAGGCACTAGGATAACGATACCACAAGAGAACCTTTATAGGCTTGGATGAAATTTTTGTTGAAGAAATCATTTGAGTAACATGTTCCTTGTGCTTTAGATGTGAAGACTATCGAATAACTCTCCTTCTCCTGAGTGGCACCTAGTAGTACAGACAGAAGAGGAGCAGGGAAATCGAGGCAAAAAATCCTAAGTCGCTCAGAACTGCTGAGTCCTAAGTCCAGCACAACTGCCAGATATAAGAATAGGCTTCAGCCTGAGAACTTACATTTCTTTCACTTCCTTTGCCTTCCAAATTTACCCTTTTTCTAACATCTTCTCTAATTGTAAGGCTGGCTGCCTGGCAGAGAAGGAGAAGGGCAGCAGTATTTCCAATCCAAAGCTATGTCTTTTAATGAATGCAATGAAAAACTGACCTCAACTGAGAAAACAAAAAGCATTCACTGAGGGTGAAATGTATCCCTGTATAGAGAGCCAGCATATAGATTGCACCACTGAAGCCCTATTCTGATGACCTAAATAGGAATAAATTGGTGCATGGACTTCATTACAGTGAATTTTTTCCCCAACTCCCATTCTCTTGAGGAGAATGGGGAAGCATTTAGCCCTCTTCTATCAAAGCACAAAGGTATAGCACCTCCTTCCCATACTCAGAACCATCCTGACAATTGCTTTTTGGTGTATTTTCCTAGTAGTTTTAAACTGAAGTCCTTCCTGCTTCGTGTACACTCTTCTCACTGGAAAGGAAAAGGAGGAAATGCAACCTCTAACATTATTCTTCAGGTTAGGCACCAGGGCATAGTGCCTGAAGATAAAGTGGCCTCTCTCTTCAGGGCTGGCCTAACTGGCACACATTGCAATCCCCCCACTAAAAGAAATGGGACCTCAGAAACTGCTAACTGTGAGAGCACGTTCACTGCCATCTTGAAATTGATCTTCAATCATAGAATCATTAAGGTTGGAAAAGGCCTTTAAGGATCATTGAGTCCAACTGTAACCCAACTGCCATGACCACTAAACTACATCCTGAAGCAACAAATCTACACTCTTCTGGAACACCTCTAGGGACAGTGACTCCCTGGCCAGCCTGCTCCAATGCCTCATCACTCTTTCAGTAGAGAAATTTTTCTTAATATCCAATCTAAACCTAACTGTAGTTAACAGAACATCCTAACATACAACACACACAGACTGAGCATTTTCAAAGAGCTGTTTTAGTTACAACCCAAAACTGAACCTACAGAAAACCTCATTGAAACCAGAATAACAACCATGGCCATTAAGTAATACCTTTGATTTATGAACTGAGAAACCTGTGCCTTCGAGATGAAATGATTTAGAAATGCCTGTTGGAGTAAGAGGTAGAAATAGAGGTAGCTTCTTCAGCAAGAGGCCAACATTCCTGTGCAGGAAGGAGAATGCTTAGCCCTAGCACCGACCATTTTCTGAAAGGGGCATCCTAATCTCCTCATGGAAATCAAGGAACACAACAGCCAGTGAACTTCTGATTGAGAGGCCCAAGAGCTAGAATTGCAAGAATGACAAGTATGGCAAGGTGAGGAATGAGGTACATCACTAGTGTTAACAGGAAAGCAAGCGTTAGCTCTCAGTAAAGACTTTCAAAACAAGTATCTGAAGATAAACATGTTTTACTTTGCTTTCTCATGATTCCTCTTTGCCATGAAGTTTATGCAGAGCCTGAAAACTGTGAGAGCAAAGCTACTGACTGTACAACTGAAGTTCATTATCAGTATTCCACAACTTGTGTGGCACCTGACTCTACTGTGCCTGACTCATGGTCTAGTCCCTCCACTTCCATAAGAACCACATGCATTCCATCTAGAAATTAAAGAGAGAAAAGTATTGATTAGTATGGGAAAACGCTTCAGAAAATGCCAGCCTTTTGTAACCTCTTGGCAATAAAGAGGTTCCATATCTGTAAGAGTTTGATTTTCCTTGAATACCTGAAGTCAGTTGGAGCAGGTTAATGAGAATTGTATAGAGTTGAGTAGTTATGAGAGGGAAGGCTAAGAGAGAATATAGCACAGCACTTATTGATATCTTTTAAATTTTCTACATAGAATTTACATCGGTCAATTGATCTTTTTCAAAGTACTTGCTGATATCATTGCTCTCACTTCTGAACTGCAAATCAATGATGAAGCAACGTGCCACAAATAACTACTCACAGGAAGTAAAATAATGATGTCATTATTCAGGAAAAAAAACCCTCATTGATTATATTAAAAAAGCATTCTTCAACAAGCAGAGAAAGGGGGAAAAAAGCAAAACAGAAGAAACCAGAAAAACACAAATAAAACAAACAAAAAAGCCCACCAACAAAAAAATCAAGTCCAATACAGATGCACAGATTGCATCACGTTGGAAGGAACCTTCAAAAGTCATCTTGTCCAACTCTTCTGCAGTCAGCAGGGACACCTCCAACTAGATCAGACTGCCCTGGGCCAGATCAAGTCTGATTCTGAATATCTCCCGGGATGGGGCCTCAACCCCTGGGCAACCTGTTTCAGTATTTCATCACTCTCATTGTAAAGAACTTCCTCTTTATGTTCAACCTAAATCTACCTTACTCTAGTTTAAAACCACTGCCACTCATCCTATCGCTTCAAACCCTTCTAAACAGTCCTTCACCAGCCGTCCTGTAAGCCCCCTTCAGATACTGAAATGTAGTTACAAGGAGTCCCCAGAGTCCTCTCTTCTCCAGGCTGAACAGCCCAATTTCTTTCAGCCTGTCTTCACAGGAGAGGTGTTCCAGCCTTCTGATCTTCTTTGTGGCCCTCCTTTGTATCTGCTCCATCAGGTCCATGTCTCTTTCGTATTACAGGCTCCAGAGCTGGACTCCAGTACTCCAGCTGAGGTCTCACCAGAGCAGAGCAGAATGGTAGAATCACCTCTTGAGAGAATTTTCAAATAAACTGAGGGCCCAGTCAAGAGATCTCATTCCAACTTCAGAATCCAAATAATGACTTGTGAAATGGCCCAGATTACTTTCAACATTCTAGGTTTGAAAACATAAGCAGGACTAGGGACTAATTGTGTCACAGAAACCAGAGAAGGAGGAAGGTTGATGCTCTACAGACCACTCATCTAACAATAAATAAGGAAACTTTGAGATTATAACCAGTATAGACATATCAGCAGAACACTGTGTCTAGGCTCATCAGTAATGCAAAAGAACAAATCTTATTACTATAGATGTAGCATTACTGCTGCTTCTTTTTTTAAGGTGGATGTACTTCAGTTGATATTAGTTCTCTATAAACAGGTTTATTTTGTCACCATTGTTTTGCCTTGAGGGGATAGAAGAAAAAAAAAAAAAAAAGCAATGCCTATGCTTGAAGAAACCTCCCCACAATGAATGCTTTCCTGAATTAGAGTCCTTTGTGCAATTCCAAAAGTACACATGAGTTCTGATCATTTCCAGTTCTGTCTTTGAACTCATGGCCATCTGTATGGTATAGCAGCACTGAACTAGGCTGCTTCAAAACCCTAGGACTGGCTTAAACCAGAGTCACAAGGCTGCTGATGGAAGAAATCTGAGGTCGTTCTAACAATCAAGTAAAAGAGAAGCAGAGGACAACCTACGGCATTGTGCAGGGAATGAAAGTTCCTGCTGCTGCAGGAATGGACAACAGGTGACTGAAGGTTTCTTTGTCAAAATGGTAAATCTCCATCTGTTTTCAGTTCATTGCAAAGCTGGGTGCCCACAGCGATTTTGTCTTCCTTATGGCATTCATCTTTTGAGTTTACTTTCCCAGTGAATACTGTGTCCATTTCAAATTTTAACTTTTGAAACACAGCTTTTTTCAGCTAGAAAAGCATTTTAATCAAGAAAAAGGTGCATTTTTGGCTACTTTTCACACACCCCCCAATAGTGTTAGAACTATTTTTGTTCAAGTATGAAAAATACTGCCTTTGGGCAAAAACTAACACTCTTTGAAATTTGGGTTTCAGGAAGTTAGAGACACTCAACTGAATAAAAACTGCGATGCATAATCCATCCTAATGGTCATTTCAAAACAGGTACTAGATGTAATTTCACAACAGGGGCCCTCATACCCATTAAGTGTGTTGGATCCCTTAATAGCACAGTCCACCCCTCTCATTTATTCCTACTGCTAACAGAGTAAGCAACAAGCACTTGAGAAGTCCAGCTGTGAAAGCACATTAGAAGCTGAACTTCTCAACCAGCCAAAGAGTTAAGTCTCTTTATAACTGCACTCAAAGCCTGACCTGTACTCCTAATGTGCAGCTTAACTGGTAGTTCTTCTATGGCCAGGTGGGACCCAGCATCCTTCTAAATACCTCTTGAAGCTTTCCTCCTACACAAGGACGGTGATGGTAATCAAGTTGGCTGCTGAAAATCATGATATTCCCTATTCCAACTGTTTTCTTGCACAAGCTGTCCCTAGATCCTGTTTATGTTCCCAAGGAACAGGAACAGTGACAGCATGAAGCTTTCATGAGGCCTTGCCCAAACAATTCTTTCTCTAAAGATACATTTTTTTTTCTTGCAAAGCTGCTCTGAAGCTGATATTCTCTGAGCATCGCTTGGAATACAGCTAGAGGACTTCGCTTATGCCCTTTACAAATTATTGTAGCGTATAAGCTTCTCCCACTTCTTTTCAAGGTTCATAGTGCTTTGATCTTCACAGCCTCTCTGCTCCTGTTGAATGGTATCATCTCCCATGGCTCAAATTATCTTTAGTGCATAAAATGATAATACCCGTTAAGAAGCAGGCTCTATCATATAATCACAGTAGAACCTTCACATTTATTCTGGTTTAACCCAGAAACTTACATCAATAAATGTTTCATTGTGATGTGTATTTCAGTGTAGTGACAAACTGGGTAGATAAAGGAGATGCAGAGGATACAATCCGTTTGGATTTTAGCAAGGCCTTTGACACAGGAAGCTCAAAGAGAGACTAGAGAATTATGGTCTGGATAATAATACAATAAGGTGGATAAAAACTGACTGAAAGATAGGAAGCAATGAGTTATTAATCGATGGTATTAGATAAGAATAGAAAGAACAATCTACTCCATTGCAAAACAACGACTGCTAGGATTATTATCATTATGCAGTTACATTAAGGATGAGAAAAAGAAGGAAAATATTGACAGCATCCAAACTTGATGATTCAAAGATAAGAAACATATCAAAATTTTTAAGATCCAAACTACCATAGAATCATAGAATTGTTTTGGTTGGAAAAGACCTCTAAGATCATGGAGTCCAACCTTCAATCTAAGACTACCCTACCCCAAAATTCACACATTTCTTGAACACCTCCAGGAATGGTGACTCCACCATCTCCCTGGGCAGATTGTTTCATTCCTGACCACTCTTTCCACAAAGAAATTTTCCTAACATCCACCCTAAACCTCCCCGGCACAGTTTGAGTCCATAATGGAAATGTGCATGAGCCAGAACAGGAGGTCCATTACTGTTTTGATACCCTAACCAGACATCTACTTTGTCAATGAAAAGCAGTTTTTAAAAGGGCTTTCTGCCCTTCCCTTGGAACCTATCTCTATAAGCTTACCAAGGAGCTTGGGAGGAGTTTAGTATTTCAACATGTAGGAAAGGATGTGCTACCTTTTAATAGAAAGTGCAACTAATAGAAAGCAAAGTTAGGACTACATGGTAAGTTTGGACTTGACATAAGCAACTGCATCTCAAGTGATATCAGGACTCTTCCACATTATGCATGGACTGAGTTTATCCCACCACATGCAGAAGCACAAATCGATGCACTTTTACTTAGGGAATATTATTAATGTTTATAAATGTCTGAAAGGTGGGTGTCAAGAGAAAGAGGTCAGTCTGTTTTCATTAGTGTCCTGTCATAGGAAAAGGGGTAATGGATACAAACTGGAATACAGGAAGTTCTACCTCAGCATGAGGAGAAACTTCTTTCTTGTGAGGAGGATGGAGCACTGGAACAGGCTGCCCAGAGAGGTTCTGGAGTCTCCTTCTCTGGAGACTGTCAAGACTCACCTGCCCTAGGTGATCCTGCTTTGGCAGGGGGGTTGGACTTGATCTTCAGAGGTCCCTTCCAACCCCTAATATTCTATGATTCTATGTTTATTTATTCCTTTGCCAGTAAGTCATTAACCTGAAGTCCAAACCCAGCTTCCACTTGCACACATCATGCACACACCACTGCCAGAAGCTTCGCATTATTTCAGTTTATGTAACTGCCATACTAAGCTCCAGGCCCAAGACGGACACCAAACAATATCTTATTGTACAGGCTATTGAGATTCAATATTACAGGGACAATGCTACCAACCCCCCCAGTTTTATTCATCTCAGAAATCTCTGGAAATTCAGTAACAAAGAACTTCGAGACCTTTGGATTGCATTGTAAATCTGTGGCTTAAACTTTCACTATCAAATCAAATATCAAATAATCAAATATTTCTCAGTAAAGTCCATATATATATATATGTGTGTGTGTGTGTATATATATATATATATGTATTCCTTGTATAATTAGACATCATCCTACAAGAAGTGAAATTCAGACCAAGCTGGAACTATACAAAAGTTCAGGGAAGTTCAGTTCCAGCATTATGATTTGACAAAGCTCTAGTGTAATATTGCACACCCCCCACCCCCCCCCGAAACAATACAGAAAAAGAGAATATATCAGCAATTATTTAAACTGATCACTGTGTCATAACAGGAAATAATATTTGGGGAAAAAAAAAAGAGGAAAAAACCCTAACTTCCATTTACTTTCAATATTAGTAAGAACAACAAAAATGTTTTTATACTGCCAGCCACATCCTGCAAAATCTAGCTCATAAAGGAACAGCATAATTACAAGATAAGTTTAAAATGGATTTTTAAAAAGGATGACTACTTTTGCTGGAGGAAAAGTATATCTAAATATGTTGCAGGACTGGATTCAGAGACCTCAGCATCCTCCTGCTCTGGTCCAATACAAATTATGTTTGTAGTCATTCCTCGGGGACTTGAGCTGTAGTGTGTGCACACTTGAATCTATACCGTATCTCTGCTTCAAATACATAAGATGAAGACTACACACTCGGTAGGAGATCAGGCTAGCAGAGCTTCTGAAATGATTGAATTGTTCAAAATGCTGAGACCAAAATTCACTACAAAGCCCAAAACACCTCTAATGCAATAAAGTATTATAATTAGAAAATTATGGTTGGGTATGCAACTTGTTGTTAATCTATGTTTAAACAAAACAGATGAGATCAAATGCACCCCTCTGGTGGTCAACCAAACTACAAAATTGAAACCTGTGTATTATTTTGTAGCAGAAAACAAACAAACAAAATATGTAGAGCAAAATCCAAAATTAAGTTTCATTGTGTTATTAACACTAATACTGGGCAAGGAACTACAAGACCATATGATTATTATGTTCCAGGTTACGAAAAAAGAAGTTCAGATATGCAACTGGTAACTAGATTTCTAATAAAATAACAAATTCAATCTTTTTCAAGTCTTTTCTAAAGTACCAGAAGTGATTAGAACACATTATGGACCATTCACTTGCCAAGTTTTATGTTTGAAATCAAAGCTGTTTTGAAATTTCCCGAACAAAAAATCATTACAAAACTGGTAACATTCAGTCACGGCGATATAAGCAAACACCAGCCAATCTGAATCTTGGAACGTGCTTGATCTGATGCCTTTATGTTGACACTAAGCCCAGAAAAATGTCTCAGGCCTAATTGTTAAGGAAGTGAAAATAATATTCACAAATAAAAATCCCGATTAAGTTACATGTTACACAACTGTTTTATTTCTTCAACATATCTTCATGGAACTAGAATCAGAGATTCTTCAAGACTTTTTCTCATCATAACTGAGATGCATCTACATTTACCATAGATGAACTTGCCTGTAATTTGCATGGAAGCTCTAAACACCCCTTCTCCTTCCCTCCTCTGCACCTCCTCCAGAAAGAGCTCAGCACTCTTGAAGTATGTTCACTAAAATAACTGTACAAAGAAAGTGGGTCTGTCATGGAGGAGCTGCTTAAGTCCTTTTCATATGCTAAGGAACTCTTTTTCAAATAATGCAGACCAGCATCACCTCACTCTCCACACTCCTCCCAATACTAAGCAATGCATATGGAACAAATTTTGTACCTGTCCCTTCTGCAGTAATGGTACATTCATCCTGCTGGGAAACAAAACACTAACTGCCATGCCACTCTGTGGAAGATTGTTGCCTTTCCTCCCTGAAGCTCAGAATTATTTACAAACAAGCTTTCCTTCCCAGGAGGAGATAACAGCGATACCAACAGCAGCTGTATGCTGGAGTACAAGTCAGAAGTCCAGCTGCCAGGATCCTCCTCTGTAACCAGCTAAGACAGGACTGACCTTCATGCATTTGTCTCTTTTAGCTTAAGTTTTTATTATTTAACAATGCCCTATGGCATTAATGGCTTTATATTTCTAACCATGAGTGAATCTCATACCTGGGCAAGAGAGGAACTTCCCATCTCTTGAGCTACATCTAAAATCAGTCCAGATTTTTATGTATTCAGTGATCTCCTTTCTGTCATACTATTAATAAAAAATAACCAGTACAGCAGGGTCTTTACATTCACAGAAAAAAAATTAAGATCTCTACTGTATTTTAAATGCTTCTTCTAATGGTGAATTATAGGAGACAAGTTGTTTTTACTTTGTTCTAAGAAGCCACATCAAGTCCAAAAGGAGGAAGTCCTACACGGTAAATGTGTACAGAACTATTTCCTACCTCTGCAGGCTGCAGTAAATCCCACTGTGTTAAAATAGTACTAAGGCCACTTCAACATATTAGCCTGTTACATCTGCATTCCCTTATTGTTCTTAAAATGCTAACAAAATGTTCCAGGCTGCTGTTTATTTGTAAGACTTCTGAAGACTCATGCACTACCACCATTTCTCTTAAAGCACCATGACAGTCCATGTACCACTGCTGAGGCTCTTGCTGATGGCCTGCAGAAAACTTCAGTAGTCACATTTTTCTGGCTCACCTTATCCCCTGTTGCATTAAAGAGAAAAAAAAATAAGACAGCTAAAAAACATTAAAAATAAATACATCAAAATAAATACATTAAAATTACATTCAACATTTAACTTCACACTAGAAGCAACCGCAGTTAGTCCTCAAACAGAAAACTATATAGAATCTAACCTGGAGGGGAGAAAAGCTTCACAGCTATGAATAAGAGGAGGACTGTCTCAGATTTCCTAAGATATCTCACACATTATGACATGTGTCCATATCAGGAAAAAAAATTAAAGAACCCTATCTTTAAGTTCCCACAACTACAGTTCCAATTAAGAAGGGTTCTTAGCTTTGAACTATCACTATGCTAAAAATAGAGATGTTCGGGAAACACATTGCTCTCAAAAATGATTTCACATACGATCTGTAAACATGTTGCCCTTTTAGGTAAAATGGCAATTGTTTCAAAGCCAGAAGCCAGAAATATTAAAGTGGAAGCGATCTTTAAAGACAGTTTGCAACCATAAAAATTGAAACCTGTGCCTTTTGTTTCCTGTAAAAAAGAGGCTGAAAGGACTAAGAATAGTATGGATGGGAGAAGTGGAGAGAAAAGAAACTTCTTCACTTGTGCTTTGAAAATTTTTTGTTCATACACACATAGATACACACATATAAGAAACGTGGCTGTTCTTTTCCTTTTCGTAACATTGTATGCATCTCTGAAGAACATGGCTTGTACCAATCCCAAATTTTATGCAAATTCCTTCTTTTCATTTTATCAGATATGGCTTATAAAAGACAAAATTCACACAGCTGAAGTTCTAAGTACAAAGCTGTCATAGTTTCCTTTACTAAACACTTTTTTTTTTTCCCCCCAGTTATACTTTCCCTTTGCATATTTTATGATACAATACTATTTTCTTGAAAGTTACTGTGGACAGCTTCTGGGTTGGTGGGTGCAGAACACTGGATGATTGTCATTAAGTTGGAGGCATTAAACAGGAAAGTCATTTTTATACATCCAGGTGTTCAAAATATTGTTTGTTAAGTTTCTTAATTCAAGTTCATGGGCAATACTTGGAAAAATACGTATCATGCTGAAAGAACCACCAGACCTTTCAATATAGAGTTGAAACTGTGTGTAATCTCATCTAAGGATTTCAAGAAGTCATCTAGTAAAGACATTACTTCTGTCATTTTCATTACTTGAAGGGGAGATGCACAGACAGCTAAGCCATACTGGGCAAGAATTTGGAGGAGAATGACAATCTATTCCTTTTCTTATGATCATACTGAACTCTCTCTAAAGGAGATCCAAGTGCAAAGATCCAAAACTGAACTTGTATCTATCCAAGAAGAACCAAGAAGTGCTACTGTCAGTAGAACTCCTACAGGGTAACTGTTCATATCACTCACTCCAGAATATCAATGCCATTAGTGGAAGATTAAAGGTTAAACCAATGCTTCTTATGGTTTCAATCAAGGGTGGAGGAAAGCAAAAAAACCACCAAGTGAATGGTCATTACAAAATCCTTCTTGCAACCAAGTAGCATGGTTCTTGTATATTGAGAACCCAAACAAGAAACATTTCTGCTTGGTCTAAACAAAATAACTATGCAAGGACATCAGAGAAGGCCTGAGGATCCTCACTTTCAAACTAGAACATCTGGAGTTTTTAACCACCTCTTCATAGCCACTACTTCATTCTGCATTTAAGAAAGGTGTGACGCCACACTGACACCATGTCAGCAACGCCAGGAGAACCACAATGTGATGAACTCACCTGACACAACACCACTCTCCTGGCCTTGTCTACAGAGATACCCAGAAGCAGTCTTCTGTTCTTTTCCACAAGAAATAAAAGGGCTACACAGCTCAAGACTTCACTAATTTGTAGAGACATTCTTATATGATCCTTGTCACACACAGCTTCCCATCATCTTTTGACAACTGGGCCAAGCAAGCCCTCTGTTAATACTGCTTAGCAAAATAAAGCAAGGACTTTTGGAAAAAAAAAAGTATTAAATATAATTTTGCATAGTCTAATGTAACTTCTGGCTGATCACCCCTGAGATTTCCTGCATTAAACCTTCTGGCTGACATGCACTGAAGATTCTGCACAGAATAGGAAAAAAAAAAAACACAAACCAAGAGACCACAGAGTACAGAAAACTATATATGTCAGTAGTAACTATGGAAAACTTGGTACATCACAGACCCCTGTGGAGGAAGCAGCTTCATCTCAACTTTCTATATCACAGAACAAAAAAACCAAAAACAAACCAACCAACCAAACAAACAAAAACACCACAAAAAAAACAAACAAAAAACACACACACAAAACCCCCACAACCAAAACAACCCCCCACACCAAAAAAACAAAAAAATGCAAACCAAAACCAAAATGAACAACAAATCACCAAAGCCCAACACAAAACACTCTCCCTTTTATGAAGAGCTATAACAAATTCTGAAGACATCAACCATTTCATTGCACAATCAGGAAACACTAAATTTATGACATATCAAATAGCCTCATGCCTGATAGACAGCTGAAAATCTGTGTATGCAAATGAATTAACTTCAAGGACCACACAGACAGAAACTCAGTTAATCAGAACTATTTGGGGCTCCTGGAGGTCATAGTGTAACCAGCAAAAAGCAGGAACAAGAAGCCATCTTCCAGGCAAAGCTGTACCTGTTATTTCCACTATCTTCCCAACCTAAGGAGCATTGTAGAAAGTTCCCACATCACCAGAAAGAAATCAAACAATTTCTGTGAAACTGTTTGGCCCAAGCAGAAAGTCTGTTGTTTCGGAAAACCCATGGTGTCATCAAAGCAGAAGCTGTTGCACACCTTAAGGGGAAGTACACATGGCAGGATATAATTGATATTTGCTTGCCTTGAACCCAAACATAAATACACTTCAACCAGACACTGACATGTGTATGTAATATTTTGTAAGACCATAATACTAACAGCATAATTGGAGAAAATGCATAAACAGTTTATAATACAGAAAAGCACCAGTATGTACATAACATATAATCACAAAGGAACAAATGGATACTTGTATTATTGCTGCAGAATAGAGGCTATAGGAAAAAATGTGACAAGTACTAAAATCTACAGGATAAGAAAAATACAGTACTGGCAGGAAAGATATCTGCTGGAAACAGAATAATCCTGAAGATTAAGCTGGGAAAAAAAATCTGATAGAGCAAGTGCTTGTTTTAAAAATAAGATAATGTTGGGAGAAGATGAAATTACCCCTCTTTTGGTGAAGGGGAAGAAGGATGAGAAGGAAAAAAAAAAACCCTCAAAGAAGAGCAAATGAAAAAAAGAGAAATAAAGAAGTCACTTCTCTCATGAAAGGACTCTTGACTGATGACCTCGACCTTGGTGAGATAAAACCACCTGAGACTGTAGCAGAGCCACACGGCATCAACTTTGTAGTATTGTACACTTGCAGACAGTGTAGAATTAGGTTCTTAAGAACCAGCTGTTTGAATATGTAGTGACAATAGCTAAAAACGTTTAAGAACTATTTGCTCTATGTATTGTTAACGAATGTCACTCTAAGTAAAGGCCTGCTTTTAAGCTGACCTGACTTAACCAAACACTTGTTCATTGTAATTGATGCTGACACCCTGCTGCCCACTGCACATCTCATGTGACATTGACACGGTCAAGTAAGAAAAGAAGGGGAGAATTGGCTCTAGTATACATTATAGACAGGTGAAAGGAAATGAAAAAGAAGCCTTGATACTTCACTTTTCACAAGCTTGCAGTGTATGATCAAAAAAAGAACAAAAGAAAACAAAACCACCCTACCACCAAAAAAAACCCCACCCCAATCCTCAGGCAAGACAACTGGTGTGGTCTCTTGCTCTTATGGCAAGTTTCTCTGAGTTATTGCCAGTTGATAGTATATGAAGCATAAAACGAATCTCTCCTAATTCAGAGAAACATTTTCACGTGCCTTACTGAATCAACAGAACCTGATCAAACCTTTCAGTGTGAATCATTATCAAGACATATGCCAGCATATCTTGAGAGAATACTGACAGCCTGTTTACCATTACCTGCTAACTTCTCAGTGTTTGATAAAAAAAAAAAATCTCTGAGATCCTCAAATCAGGAATCTAAAAATGGCCCTCAATCCTACCCAGGGATCGATTCAATCAATCAATATTTTCTTACTGCCTAAAGAGACAAGTGGTTTGCCAAAGGTCATAGAGCAAGCCATTGGTTAAACCTGCAGTAACTGCATATCAGCTTTTCTCTTGGTCTTCTTAAGGCTAAAACTGTGCCATTTGGACACATTATCTCCCTAATAATGTTAATTTACCAATTTCAACCAAATTTACTAGAGGGATATGACCCTGAATAATAAAGCTGATTTGTACAAGGTTCATTAAAAAAAGGCAGGGTTAGAAACACTATTCATTCCCCATAGACAGAACCAACAGCACAAGTGCATACTTTAAGCATCACAGAAATGGATTTATAAACATCTCAAAAAACATGAAATACTTCAGTGAGAGCACATCTTCTTAGGCAGCACGTCAATCAACCACAAGACTGATACATAGAAAACTTCAATTCATGAATTCCAGTTTCACTGAAGTAATGGTTTCTTGATAATTACTGAATGTGCATTCTCTACTGCCTTCAGCAGTCTTGATAAAAATTAATCCCATGACAAGAAGTCCCCTCAACTTCACGGTGGGAGAAAGACTACATATCACCAAGAAACACCATTTTGATAAAGCAAAGAAAAAGTCTTCTGCTTTTAATTGACAGCTAAAGAAATCCAAAGACTAGATCTGCATTCCGTATCTACCAAGCACTTATATCTGATTTTGGCTAAGATGAACAATTTGTATGCTCTATGGAGATAGGAGGTTTAACAAACATTGCTACAGAAAATTAAGTTCTCAAACAAAACCCTAAAATAAGTTATTAGGGGAATCTGCTAACACTTTAGATATCTGGTATCTTCATCTGCTAATGTCTTAAGATGTCCAGAACATTCTTCTGAATGCAGAGTTAGGGGGAAAGTTGATTTCTACTTTTATTTCTGTTTCTGCAACCTCAAACCAGTCAGCTTCTGGCTTCAGAAAACAGGCAACTGTGTTAATGACACAAGGCACACTTAGACATGAGCATCACTTGTGAAAGGTTACATAAAAGACTTCAAGACTATGTAAACAACCTGAAGTTCATCAGTACATCCTCCAACTGCTTGATGTGAGAGAAAGATTCAGCATAATCTGAAAGCATTAATGAGTTGGTTAGCAATGGGAAGAATATGGACAAGTGAGTATTTCTATCAGTTCATCATTTTTCTCAAGGAGAAGGCAGTGGAGAACAGAGATTGTCCTACAATTACCAAAGACAGTCACAAACTCTGAGGCTACTGGTCCTGCAGTGAAGAATTGTTGTTGCTGAAAGGTACCAAAGGCATGATGCAGCTGCTCTGTGAGAATGGACAGGGAACAATACAACATGCCCCCACAACATGCCTGCAACACAACATGGCCCCAAGACTGAAATACAGCCCTGATAGCTGCCATGCTGGGGCAGGGGTCTCAATGAGTAGACCAGGAGTGAATCTGAAGCGTCCTTTCCACACCATGAGATTTTTGCTGCTTCTTGTTTGAAAAACAGGCTATGTGATGTAACAGTCTGACTTCTCTGTTATACCTTTTAGCTATCATCAACCATTTCAGGGTGTTGCTACAAAAGACAAGTTTAAAAATATTCTTCTTCTCTGAAAAGTAGTAGGATTATTTCATTAGCCCATACCATCACTGTTCTGGAAGCTGCCAGTAAAATGGCAACTGACACCTTCAAAGGAAATCACTGCAGTAACCCAGGTCACACAGTGTGACAGTGACATGTAAATGCTAATTTCTGTGCACACCAAACCTCCTTTTCCACTTGTATCTTTTTTTTCAATCATGTGACTTCCAAGGATTTTAAAGTAGTGACCCTCAACTTAACCCTCTTAATCAGACCTACAGCATGTGCAGCAAGTTGCTTAAAGAGCTGGAAAATACAAAGAAATAACCAGTCACTTTCAGGGCCTCTGCCTTTTCCATTTACACTCTGGAAGAGTACTGTGTGGACAGCCCTTATGTCTGAAGTACCTGCAGACAGTTTTCCTTTCTGCTTATTTCATTACTGAGGCTAATATTCCGGCATGTAATCACAGAGTTCCTGTTTACAGCTAACACTGCTGCAGAGTTTAAGTGCTGCACCAAGGAGCAAACTGGTGGCCCTCCCATGCATCCTGTGAACGTTAAGCGGTACACAGGCTCTGCAGAAGAGCAGAAAGAGCAATGTATTCACACCACACTGGAACACACACACCACTCTTGAGAAGTCCCTTTGTTACCTGGCCATTTTTTTTCCCCTGTCTATTTTCTTTCTAATCCATGTTCTGATTAACTCTTGACAACATCATCTTTCTCTGGGAGGCACCGTTTCTGGAAAGCATCTTGCTGTGCTAAAAATCTTAATGGTCTCATCGTACAGGTGGCCATAACACACCCTCTTACTGTGATTTTTGTTTCCCGTAATTATGCTCCGGGGGGGGCACTGCTAAAGGAATGAAGAAAAAAAATTAATATACTACCTCCTGCATTGGCAGGGTAATATAATTTAATCCTCAAGTCAAACGAAAAAAACAAACCAAACCAAACAAAAAACCCACACATACAACCCACCCCCACCCCCCCCCCCCAAAAAAAAAAAAACAACCCAAAAAAAACCCCAAACCAAAACCCACCCCAAAACCAAACAACCCCCAGAGCTCTTCATCTGGATGTCTCCACCGAGTATGCAAGTTTGGAATTTTATCTGAGCATGAAGTTGCTGGCCCAGGTCCCTCTGTTTTCATTTTCTTCTGTGCTCCACTTTATAGCCCAACTATGACTGTATTCAGAGGCACACATTAGTGATTTTCAAATCATCAGCTTATATTTAGTCACTATTTTCAACTGCACACAGGAGACCTGCACCTATTCCACAAATAGAAAGAATCCAAATGTTTTCCCCTAGGCTCCTGCTTAGGATTTCATTATTAATTATATTTGAAGGTTATACAGTTAAAATACTAACTTTTTTTTATTTGAACATTTATATTAAGCTGCTGAGATTTCTAGCAGCTTAGCAGCATTATTTCTGTGTAAGAGAATAAGCCTCTTAAATTCTGCACGCAGGCCTCGTGTTGAAAATGAAAGATTTTAGAAAGGCACTGAAAGGTAACACTGAGTTAATGATGCTTTTTAAACTGAGACCTCAAAGACTGATCACACAGAACTCTTATCAGTTATGCACCCCCTTGACCTCAAACTCCTTCATATGCTCTCCCAACAGCACCTGAATTTGAAAAAAAGTTTAGCAAAAAGTTAGGAGCAGAAAACACGATCAGCCTTATTGCTAGCTACAGCTCCTTACATGGATTTACTATTTCCAGTCCAGTAAAACATTTAAATATTTGGTAGCAAATCTCAAAAGACTGTATTTAACCATTTTCTCTGGAGATGACATCATGGTTTAGGCCCAGCCAGCAACTAAATACCACACAGCCACTTACTCACTCCTTCCCCCAGCCCCAGCGGGATAAGGAGGAGAGCTGGAAAAAAGGTAAAAACTCATGGGTTGAGATAAGGACAGTTTTAGAGGATGATGCTAAATCAGAACAATAATAGTACTAATAGAAGAGTATATGAGGTGATTGATGCACGACACTATTGCTCACCACCCAGAACCTAGCACCCCCTATTCCCAAGCCATCATCCCTCCTCCCCACCCAGTTAGCTCCCCCAGTTTGTGTACTGAGCATGATATCATCTGGTATTGAATATCCCCTTGGCTAATTCGGGTCAGCTGTCCTGGCTGTGTCCCCTCCTAGCTTCTTGTGAAAATTAACACTATCCCAGCTGAACCCAGGACAGATAATCAAGGTTAGGTTGGACAGTCATCTATCAAAATGGTGGAAATTAAAATGATGAAATTTTTCTTGCAGATGTGGATGCTGGCAGACAGACCATATGCCCTCAGCAGAAAGGTCTATATCAACCAGCTACCTCACAACACAAACTGAAATTCACAATTTTTTAGATACCTGGCCAAATTTCTATTTTAGATGTACGCTAGTGTAAATCCAGAACACTTGACACCTGTATGACAAGCCAGGGTTATTTCTAATTTATGACTACATAAGGAAAGAGAATTTTTGGGCCAATTTCTTTTGTAGTGCTGTTCCTTAACAGATATAAGCCAAGAATTAGATCCTTAATGAGTCAAGTGCTGTAAAAAATCTAACCAAATATCATAAATGCAAAGTATGGACACCTTTTTTTTCAAATATATATTTTATATTTATTAACAGTAAGACACACATCATCTTTCCACATTTGTCAGAGGCTATTCAACACTTTTTTTTTTTTTAACCTTGGTGCATCTCCAATTGACTTTCTCTATAGTACTTTTTTGCCCAGGCTTTTGGTACTGATATACCGAAAGGTCAACTTCAGATTTCACAGCTAGATCTACGTATTTACAAATCTGTATAATAACCACATGAAGAGTTACTGCTATTCACTTCCTTCCTTTAAAGGATTCTTGCCAGTCTGCACCACTATAGGCCACTCCCTGATGGCCACAACTAGCTACAAAAAGCAAAATTAACTTGATGTTGTTACTTTCAAGATGATGGCCCCACAAAAACATTCAACCACTTTGAAAAATGAACATGTCTTAAAGAACATAACAAAACCAAAGGGTTGATCCTCTCACCTTAATGAACTATAGCATACAAACACAGCAAACCATGCTCTCTTCCCATGACTACAGCATGCTTTGTACCAGGTGGCACTGGGTCAAATCAAAGGTTGCATCACTACAACTACCCAGCAGTTACAATTGTATTACAGCCTTAAAATCTCTGTCTTAAAAAGTATTACTGGAAGTATCAAATAATAATGTATTTCATACACTCAGAGCATGTTATACTGTCCAGTATCTATACAAATACTAACTAATTAATGGTAGCTATTAAAAAAAAAGAGATGTTAAATGGTATTTAAACCTTAAACTATATCAAAAACACAGTGTGTTTAGTTCCAATTTAAACAGACATGCACAAATAGCTTAATGGATTTCTCTCCACATAAAACTAACAGAGAAGTTATGCAAAATTTAAATAAAAGTCTGTCCAAGTTTAAGACGTGCAAGAACACAGAGGGCCATCAGGGTGCTCCTTCTTAAGCAAGCCAGAAATCAACCACAGCATCATTTTCAATGAAAGGCACAAAATGCTGGGCCCTTGTCCTTGCTCTCTCTCTGCCTGTTAAAGAAGCTGCACACACCTCATCTCTTGTAACACTGTCCGGAAGCTGCCTGAGGACAGCCTAAGTTTCAGCATAACTTGGAGAGACTTCATCTTGTGTGCCAAGTTTTAGCCTGGAGTGAATTTTTAACAGTTGAGTTATAAACCCCTGAAAACAGGGGCTTACAGCTGAACTGCTGACAAACTCTTACCATAGCAGTGCACACGGCGCCAATAATAGACAAAACTGCCCCGTTTTATAGGAGGCAGGAAGGCTGGAATTCAGCTGTTATCAGGGATAATAATAAACTTCTGCTAGTGACTCAGGCTCTCAGCCTCAGATTTACATTCCCTCTGTCACTAGGAGTTTTAAAGTTAAACAATTTTACAGGAAAATGCAATAAACAACATTTGTATTACCAATGCCATTTCTTGTGACTGCTCTTGCGCTAGAACACAGCGCAGCTTTCCTCCTGCTCACCTCCTCCCCGCGCCACCAGAACCGGGCACCAACCCACTTGCTGTTCCTTGGACTCTCCGGCAGCCGGGACGAAGCCCAGGGCTGCCTGTGGCACCCAGCCCAGCCCCAGGCCAGCTGCCAGATCGCATCGAGGGGAGAGGTTTGCATGCCCAGCACTGCCTGCCTCCGTGGCCCCCCCACTGCAAGGCAGCTCTGTGTCCCCTTTCTCCAAAACGCAAAGGAAAAGCACCGCTAAGATTTTTTTTCCTCATTTTTCCCTTCTAGAATACCTCTTGCAGCACTCATCAAGCCACCTCAAGAAGAAAAAGAGAAAATAAAAAAAGAGCTGTAGCATAACATTGAATCCTACCACTTCGGTGTTTCCTCCTGCTCAAGAGCCAAGGTCAGATATGGAAACACCAGACAGACAAGGAGGCTTGCTTCTCACGCAACTGACACTTGGTGTGGAAAAAATAAAATCTGGTCTAGAGGATGTAAGAGGTCTTGTGGAGCCGTCACCTAAGCTGTCCCCAGTCACAAGCACACAGAGTCCGGCTATTCAGAGAACTTGTTGTGCACAACGTACCACTCTTCTGAAGTTTCCTTTCCTTCAGAAAAATATCTTTCACTCCACCAAGGAGCAGAATTACATCAGTGACCACCAAGTTAAATTTATCTGCCCAACGTCTATATTTCATTTTTTAATCCATCTCTCAGGAACAGCTTTTAATGCATTTGGACTTTTTTTTTTCTGTCATAAAATATTCTATTTATTTCCCAGCAGCTGGCATCAAAAAAGTTGTTGTTTTCTTTAAATATTACTCTTAAATAAATAAAATCTGTTTTCATATCATGTAAAATTAGTTTTGCCTGCTGTGAGTTTGTGGCATTATGAAGTGATCATTTTTTCCATGAATTATTCAAAACGAGGATAAAAAAAGGAAAAAGATGACGGACAATAGCATTGCCATTCAATTTGTATAAATGCAGCAGTCATACTAATAGTGCACTATATGCAGCACAAATGAAACCTTTTTTCTTTGTCAAATGTAGCCACTAACCTTAATTTAGTATTTCAGAGAGAAGCAGTGAAAGAGATTTCTTTCCTCTGTGTCCCCCCTCCACGACTTACCTAGTGGGGTAGATAACAGATGTGTCTCTTTTTGCTAGCAAGATATCAATATTTTAGACAACAAGGGTTTTCTTACTTATCCTGGGTACCCATGGACTACCATCAACTGACCCTTGACGGCCTTTAAGCCTTTTTTTCCCTCTTCTTTTCTATTTTAACCTATTCTTTGTTTAAACCTCTGGTTTGACAGTGTCTCTCTGTCTTTCATGAAAAAACTCTTAGAATTGTTAACATTTCCTCTGGAGTCTTCATATTACCCTGTCTTTCAGAACTGCCGTAACTGCACAGCTGTAATTATTCTCACTTTGAATTCTGACTGTCGTATTTGGAAGGGGATGAAGGGTGGGGATTTTAATAAATCATTCAGGCTTCCCAAGGCACATAGTATCTCACCAAATCTCCTATGAGCTTTTAAGGTGGAGGGGTTTATAGACTGAATATATAGATAAACTGCTTAAGACAGAAACTGCCATTTTCATGAAGAAGAAGGAGAAAATGATAATAAATTTGTGGGTGAAAAGAAGTAAGTTAGAAAAAAAAAACACACTATTTCAAACGGTTTATCACTAAGAACTTCCCTGTAAAGGAATCTTCTCTTGAAACCAGAATGCTTTCATTAAGTTTCAGAAAACAGCTACTGAGTAAAGTAAGCCTAACGCTAAAACAGTAGGTTTGAAATTCATTAATTTACTACAACATGTAAATCACTTAAATTCTGTTTCAACTTCTTCAATCCATATAATTTGGTAATTAAAATATTTGTATCACAATAATGTCCAGAGAGTCAGATCAGAAAAAATAATCCTTTGCACCATGCAGAAAGAGAGAGTCCCTACCCCAAACATTTTCAACAAGGATAACATTAGCTTGCCACAGAATGCTCTCTGGAAACATTGGCCTTCACTATTTCATCCTTTGAAGAGGAAGAAGTTTAAGTGTTCAGAAAGAAAGTGGGGATTTTTTGAAGGAGAAAGACTGAGTAATGTTTGCATTTCAATTATCAGAGTTAATTCTTTAGTATACAGTGCAAATGGATTAAAACAAAAATTCTGGCCTTGGACAATGGAATTCTGGACTGTTTACTCTGAACGGTATGAACAGGATGAGCGTTTCATGCAGCAAAGGTATGTGGATCACAGAATCCTTCCACAATAAAGCACAAACACGTCTGTTGTCAATTAAAGGCAAGATTAGGATGAAGTGTAGTCACCAGTGTCCCAAATTCCATTATCCCATAGCTACAAGCCATTATTCTTTTTTATTTAATTCTTTTTTTTTTTTTTTAGGTAGGTCATTCTAGGTATATTCTAATTTTTTTGTTTTGGTTTTGGTTTTGGGGTTTTTTTGTTACCATCAGTACCATCCCAATTTTGGCAAAGTCTCCATGCCCCAGAGACAAAATAGAAGCCACACATTTATTTTGTAAGAGATTAAAGTTATTTCTATACACACAACTGCACGTTTCTATACGTCAGACAGAATCAAATGCAGTAGTCTGTGTTTAAAACACAAAACACCTCAAAACCACATCTCAAGCTATCTCTGAAAGGAACACAGATGTTTACAGGAGTCATCAACCTCCACAACAGCACAGCTGCCTTGCAACCATTTTATCAGCACCTACAACTCTGCAGTACTTTGAGGATTCCCCCCCCCCCACTAGATTCCATTTGTGAACTTTAGAAAATTAAAGTGATGAGCTGAGGAAAACCAAGCCTTGCTTTGAGCTTTAGTACAAACAAGAAAATATTGTAGGAGTGCTGTGTTGAAGTCCACAAAGCACATATATAAGCTTTACGCCAGAGAAGAGTTTAGAACCATCAGCTTTGAAAGAAATCCCACGTGGGTTTTGATAGATTAAAATTCCAGTCAGAGATGGGACCACTGTCCACTCTGCTTATGGTCACTGAGACTTACCAGTGCATTCCACTCACAGCCACACAGAGAAATTACAGAGTGCTTCTTCAAATATTAAAAGACCCTTATTTACATGGCTGCACTCTTAGCTTGATTTTTGCTTTATTCGGTTGTTTAGGGTTTTTTGTTTGTTTGTTTGGGTTTTTTTTCAGTAATACAAATTCCTTGCAAACACTAAGTGAGCAAAACGTACAGATCTTCTGACACATGTATGGTAACACGTATGTCTGATAAAGAACTAAATGGTAGGAAAGTAATTAATGTTAGCCAATGTGAGTTTATGGAAAAGAAATTTTATCAAACAAACCTGATTTCATTCATTGGTAGGTATGCATGTTTTTTTAACCCTAAGAGCTTATATACTTGCAGTTTTGTAAGCATTTGACTTAGCACTACTACAGAACATTCCAGTTCTGTCAATGAAAGTACATGAAAGCTAACTACTAGAAGGTCCTCATAAAAGTATTAGCTAGGGGACTTCAAACATAGGTGATTCTAGTAAGATACAGGTAAAATTAGTAATAATGCAGCACTATTCAGCATTTTGATCAAGAACTCTTAAGTTATAAAATCACTGCTGCTAAAAATTTCCAGGTGACACCAAGACTGATAAAAGATCAGAACAGGATATTGACAGATAGGGAACACCAACCATTTGCACAAGCTTCTATTCTTTCAAACAAAACCTTTTAGTATGGCCTGCCTTTAAGAAAAAAATACCATACGCCGTATCCATGGGATTGGGTGTGCTACACCCTGGAAAACAGTGATTCTGAAAAGGATTTGGAGGTCACAACAAATAAACAACTGAACATGAACACCCAGTGCGACATGACAAAGATGGCTAATACAATCCCTGGAGGCATAAACAGGAGGTAGTGGGTAGGTTTGGGAAGGCAGTTTTACTTTTCATTATTGCATTGTTTTCCAAAGGGATCTTCAATTGGGTGAAGAAAGGCATAACAAGAACCAAAGTGTGGAACATGAACCCAAGAAAGAAAAGTCAAATCAAAGCAGAAACACATTTCACATTTTAAGTTGCATTGGAACAAAACTATCAATGGAAGGGAGAAGCTTTAAACTCCTGATGGTTTCAAGATGGAGAGGTTCTGTCTATCCATAACTGGGTTCAAACCAGGGATGACTGGACAAATCTAATAGCCATTGACACACAGGTGGTCAAACCTGATGACCGACCACTCCTTTCTGACCCTAAACAACACAAGAGGTTTCACTAGTTACGAAGATTTCTGAGAAGAATAATTTTGAAGTTTGGAAAGACACTGTTCATGTCCTCTGAAAAAGTGCATTGCATGCTTTGTTAATTAAGTGACTGCATTTCAGCAGAGTGTGGCTCAGTGAAGAGCTATCACTGAAAGCTCACATTCAAACAACTCCCATTGCTGGAATGTTTGCAATCCTCTCTGGGTCTGCTTCTGGATTCAACTTCACCTTATGCTGGAAGCCAAGTCTGGTGCTACCTGGAGGAAAGCTATCCACATTCCATGGCAAAAATCTGACCATTTGTTCCCACAGCAGGGGTTTCCATTTATGACTCCTGGAATTCACAGATCCTGAGCTTCAGTTTCAGGTATACATGACTCAACCCATTATATGTTATCCTCTACTATTTATAACCTCCATGCTCCCAGAAGTTTAAATGAATATCTTAGAATACTGCTACAGCTGGCAAAAAGCATCAGCAGGATTTGTATGGCAACACATAGCTAGGTTTTCAAGTCCTACCTGAAAGGCAGAGCTATAGGAAGAAATAGACCTTGAATATCCTGCTGGGCCCAGCATCAGAGCTGGCTTCAAGGGAACAGCACCATCTACTGAATCACTCCCACAGCTCCTTCCAATTCTTCCTGGCGATTCTCTTGACCAACTACTGACCAGACAACTCTGAGCTAAATAAATCACACTCCAAGATGGCACAGCTGCAGGCACTGAAAGAGATAAGGTTTGTTTTTCATTTCTAATTCTAGCTTTGAATTTTCCTTCTACCTGCTTTAAAGGGTTCAGCTTATAAACGCAGTAATTTTTTTTTTTTATGTCACTAAAACTGTGTTTTAGTTACAGTTACAAGCAAATGTCACTCATCTACACACTCTACCTACTGCCTGAAAACAATATGATTTAAGGAGTATGTCAGCAGTAAGAAAAGACTCTTCCCACTGGATTAAAAATGTGCATTTTAAAAAAGGAAACACTTTTAGAAAGAAGGAGAGGGAGTCTTCTGTTTCTGTAGTTTATTTTTCTGCTTAATGAAACAAGGTTTCCAGATTCTACAACAGCAGCTGCAAAGGCACTTCATTAATCTCCCAAGTGCACTGCCTCTCCCTGCATACCTGTAGCTGCCCTGTTCTAGTCTCCTGAAAATTATCTGTTGGCATTACTTCAACATTCTTATGAAATTTAAAAAAAATCCAAGAAAAAACAACAAAAAAGCCCCCTAACAATCTACAACTTTCAGCAAGAATACATTAACCAAAAAGTTCATTGTCCAATACTTCTCCCTTACTTGAAGGCCTTTAGAAGCACTAAACTCTAACTTGCTCCCACCGAGAAATCATCAAAAGTCTATCCATAGAGATCTACTCAAGTGAACAACAAACAGGGAAAGAAGTCATTGCTGCGGTCTCAGTAGAGACTGCATCACATACCAAATGCTTGATTAGGCCAAAGACTTCAGGGATGACTGAAAAAAAACACAAGACTTTTCAGAAATGCTCAAGTATGTTAGCAACACAAATACCATAGGAAGAAAAGCGATCTGGTCTTCTAACACCATTTAGATGGTTTGAAAATCCCATCTGATGAGATTTGGCCCAAGAATTTAGACAAACTCAAGTTTTCACCTTTACTCTGCTCTTGAATACTGCATCCTTGAATACCGCATCCCGTTCTGGACACAGAACTGTTGGACTGAGTATAGAAGAGGGCCACAAAGATGATCCAAGGGCTGTAGCACCTTGGCTATGAGGATAAGCTGAAGGAGCCGGGGTTGTTCAGCCTGGAGAATACTCTGGGGGGACCAATACCAAAAGGGAGGCTACGGGAAACGTGGAGAGGGACTTTTCAAAAGTGTGTCCAGTGATAGGACAAGGGGAAATGATTTTAAGCTGAGGGACAGTAGGGTTACACTGTATCTTAGAAAGAAGTCCTGCAGTACAAGGGTGGTGAGACTCTGGAATAGGTTGCCTAGAAAGATTCTTGATGTCCTCTCCCTTGAGGTGTTCAAGCCCAGGCTGGATGAGGCCCTGAGCAACCATGTCTAGCTGGGAGGTGTCCCTGCCCATGGCAGGGAAGTTGTAGTAGATGATCTCTGGGGTCCTTGCCAACCTAAGACATTCTATGATTATTTAACTTGACTCACTTACTGAAAATTGGTAGGCATACACATACCATGCAATCTATTTTAAACAGAAGAGCAACAGCGTGCCTCAGACTTCACCATCTTGTGTTTCTTCAACATTAAACACTAATTATGCAAGGGCTTTAAAGGGTTTTCAATCCTCTGCAAAGCCACACAGAGGAAATAAAAAGCTAGTGACAGGGCAGTGCTCCCAGGTCTGACTCCTAATTGCACATGCTTCTTTGTATTTGCACCTGCCAGAATTATGATAAAGGACAGAGTTTCAAGTAGAGTTGATAGAAAATTTTATGACAGAATTCCTCCCATCAAACAGAGGAAAACACCACAGTTTACACACAAAGATATTTCATAGCATCCATGGCATGGTTAACCCATGGCATGAACAACAAACGATCTCTATGGTGCAAAGTTTAGTTGACTGCAAATATAGGATTTTTTAATTGTGTGGAATGGGGGGAAAACCAACTATGCTTAAAATCTATTTCCTATACAAGTTGGAGGGTTCGTGTTGTTTGTTTGATTTTCCCCCCAAAATAATCATTATCCCACCAAGTGAAAATTCTGGCTCATGTTCTACTCAAGGCTTTAGAGAATGAAAGGGAAATTAATAGGTACACTCCAGTCTATTCATGCAGTTACATTTTAACTCTGCAATGCAATCTTGTCTTCTTCACAATATCACAATATTTTTCCTAACTTATCTCCAAGCTCTTGAACTTCGTTTCTGTGTAAAACAGGACATACTGTTTTCTACAAGTGTACAGTATACACAGTAATAAGGAAATAAAACGAAAACTACAGAAGCTGCCACAATGGAGATAAGAACAGGGCCTTATTTGCTGTAGTATTTTTTCCCCTACTGGTGGAGTGACTTTCACTTCTCTACACTGAAAAAATAAACCCAAACCCACTCTTCATTCCAATGCCTATTTTACCCATAACTATAGGAAAAAGGTTTGGTAATGCTTCTTAATGCAGTAAAAAATGATAAATACCATTCTGCCATCAGGAGAACAAACCAGTTAAATACACTATTTTATTGTTTAATTTGCTAGTGACTAGTCCCTCCCAGGGGATAAGGAGGAACTATAGTCCCTCCCAGCAGCTACCCCACTCCTCCAAATAAAAGGTGTAAAAAAAAAAAAAAAGATGACCTTAAAGAACGGGCAGACGAACAGAGGAAAAAAATATCCCATGAATTGGGCAAAAGTCTGTAATATTGTCTAGAACGACAGCACAGCCATTGTTAGTGCTGCCAAGGCGCTGCATGTTTGCTGTATCACCCCAGCTCCTCAGAGAATAATAAACTAAGCAGATTAGACAGAGACTGATGTCTCTGTGCTGCTTCCACCTCCACTGAACATGGGCACTGGTCTGTACTTTAAAGCACAGGTGGGCAGGTAAAGCCAGAAAACGGGTACTCCATGTCGTCAGGGACTGAGGGGAGGGAGGGGCAGCTGCTGCCAACAACCAGGGCCTGTTTATTATTTAACAGTTGGTATTGCTAGAGGCCTGGCACTGCAATAGAGCAATCTCTGTTTCAGCACAAGTAAGCCTGATTACCAGAGTACAGAAGCCAAATCATGTTTACCATCAGCAGCGAGAACCTCAGTGCCCCCAACAGGCATAGATTCATACATTCATAGAACGGTATGGGTTGGAATGGACCTTAAAAATCATCTAGTTTCAACCCCTGCCATGGACAGGGATGCCTCTGAACTAGACTCGATTGTTTGAGGCCTCATCCAACCTAGCCTTGAACATGTCCTGGGAGGGGGCATCCATGACCTCCCTGGCCAACCTGTGCCAGTGTCTCACCACCCTCACTGTAAAGAATTACTCCTAATATCTATTCTAAAACTACTCTACTTGAGCTTAAATCCATTCCCTCTAGTCCTATCACTACAAGCCCTTGTAAAAATGCCTTTCCCCAGCTTTCTCGTAGGCTTCTTTCAAGTACTGGGAGGCTACTATAAGGTCTTGTCAAAGCCTTCTTTTCTCCAGGCTGAAAAACCCCAACATGGAAATACTTACCACAGCGTCTCTTCCTCCATCTATCTGCAGCCTTCCTCCCTTGGGCTGGGGATGGTGATCCCAAAGTGAGACACGGAAGGAAGGTTTTGGGCAGGATGATCCACAAAGCTGTAGGGTACCACTTGGAATGGCACTGGCCAGTCCATGCCCTCCTCTCCATTTTTGTAAGCCAATATGCCAGCTTCAGTTCACCACCCTAAGCATCTTCTGTCACTCTGGGCTAAAATAAATTCCCAGCTCTGGGGAGGGTGGGGCAGGAGGCAACAATACTCTCAGGCAAACAGCCTGCTTCCTCCACCAGCAACGACAGTGTGCCATAAAGCACTTTGACAGCATAACTCCTATGATTTGCAGAAAGACATCAGTGACAGAGGACTTGGCACTAAAAGTTCTCTTAGCTTTTACTGGAAGTCATCCATGTGCACAAGAGAAACATGGAACACCACCCTACACACACAAACTTCAACTAATCCAATTTTAAAAAATTATTTACAGGAATGCTCACACTCTAAAACAGAATTTGTGAAGTATGGGAGTAAATGCAATTTACTCAAGTGCCATAAATAAACAACAGTGGGTCAACCCTCAATATATTGCTATAAAAATCAAGATAAAGGAAGGTCAGGCCATCCTGGTGATATGAAGCATTCAGTTTTAGCTTCTTGGTTTAAACACTAGGTCACATTTTGGTATTGCATCTGCTTCTCAGTCTGCATAAACAAGCTCAGTGATCACTTTCCACTTCATAATGAACAAGAGTCAATATCTTCAGCATTTCTCCAATTCTGGTGAGGTCTAGTGCAAGGGTGGACTCTTGAATTTTTAACATAGTCTGTGGGAATCTCCACCAGTGGCTTGCTCCAAGAATCAGAGCTGGTGAAAAGTGGCTTTTCTGACATCCCCCTTCTTAAAAAGAGGATAATGAAAAAGCAAGGCATATAAAAACTAATGATTGATTCTTTAATATTGATAAAGAGCTTAGCAGTACTGACATGGCATGTGTGCTTATAAACACAAAATTTTATTGTATTTTCATCAGTAACAACAGATCCTGACTGGTCTTATCAGCAAATGGAAGAGCCTATAGAAACCAAGATGTAATTATAAGCTGAAGGCACTCCCAAGTTAGGACAGCCAGAAGCAGGATGTGTGAATTCACTGGTTACAGTCCCACCATGGAGGGGACCATACTCAGGGAGAAGTGGAGCTGGCCCATGGCTCTGGGAAGTACAGGAAAGTGTTACTCAGACAGGTGGTTAGAAGCACAAGCCACCACCTGCTCCTAGATCTCTTCTGGCTGTTTTCCCCAGCTGACTCTGGCCCTCACAGCTTTCAGCTGGCCAATGGCAGCTGCCCCGTACTGCTGTGAGTGAGATGGCTGCAGGCTGCTAGCAGGCAGAGGGGAGGGGGAGGGCAGCAGCTGCACACTGCTTCCCTGCTGCCTACTGGCCTCAGTCCTCCCCTCCACTGGCCACTCATCCCTTATGAGGGGCACCTGACCTGGGCTTCTATTTAAATCCCCTAGTTTAGTCAAAACTCTCTTGGCTGCAGCACAGATGGCCCACAGGAGGAGAGGGCACGATAAGCAGTGAGGTCTTGTTTAATATTTGTTGTAAATGAATTTAATATATAGGTATAAATAAATAAATATTCAGGACCACAGCTAGAAAGCCCAAGAGATTATGAAGTAGATCCTTTGATGCTAGCAGGAGCGATGGCTGTGCAAGACTCTGGGGTGCATAGGCAGATGGGCAGAGCACACTCACAGAATGGTTTGGGTTGGAAGAGACCTTAAAGTTCATCTGGTTCCAACTCCTCCACTGCCATGGGCAGGGGCACCTTCCACTAGACCAGACTGCTTAAGGCCTTGTCCAGCCTGGTCTTGAACACTTTCAGGGAGTGGGCATCCACAAGCTCCCTGGGCAACCTATTCCCGTGCCTCTCCTCCCTGGCCATGGCACTCACTCTATAGACACATACAGCAGACTTCAGTCCCCAGAGCTGCCAATTTGGCATTAACATGTAATTTGTACTAAATAAGAACTCCACACAAATAATGTAATAATAGCAATTAGACCCTTTACCAGGTACAGCTGTAGCAGACATGCAGTCCAGTCATTTCACAGAAGGTAAAAAGCACTTGATGAAGGGATCCGCACCGTCGCCGGCACCAGTGGTGTGCAGGTATATGCAATAATTGCATTTCTTGTGTATTAATGTTTGCATATAAGAAAAGCATGCTGAGCTAGCATTACACCTCCTTCCTCAAATAATAACTAAGTTTCATACTGTGCCTGAAGTGCTCTTTATATAGTACACAGAAATGGGTTATGTAAAGATTAGAGCTGTGAGAGTTTTTCACAACATAACTGAAAAATCTAGCAATGAAATCCAATTCTAGTCAACACAAAACTCAGGCCAGCTTTACAGAAAGGTCTGTGAATATTTGATGGGTTTGACACTAAAATCATACTAATCTTGTATCCAGTAAGGGAAAGGAGAACATAAGGAGAATAAGAATAGAATAAAATGGCATGGGAAGAGGCTGGAAAAGAAAATGGGGAAAAAACAAAACCAGAAAACTCAAGCCAAGAGCAGGTTTCTTTCCTTCTTCCTGTGCTACTGTCCTTATTTCTCATGGTGGAAAGGGAAGAAAAAGCATTCAGCTTTCAGGGAACATATCCTGTTATCCCGGAGCCATGATGTGATGCATGGTGTTCAGGGTGCCGAGATGCTTTTGTGTGTATGAGCATCGTTACTAGGAGATGACTAGATTTGGTACCAGGATAATATTCCACCATTGTGTGGTGTGTTCCCATCTGATGATGCCTTTTCCCCAGTTAAAAAAAAAAAAAAAGAAAACTAATAAAAAAGAAAATTAAAAAAGATACAATAATTGTTACTGCACACTCTAATGAATTATTGTGTTCAAGGTTCCTACAAAAAAAAGTAATATTATACTCGGCTTATGTTTTAATTGATTTATTAATATTTTATCACAGGAATGTAATTTAAGCTCCTCATGATTTAGATCTCATAAACCTTTAGCATTTTGCAAATTCAAATTCCAATTTAAAGCCAGGGCGAGCAATTAACTTTTCTATCATCTTGTCAGGGGAGAAGGTTCGTGTTTAATTTGAGACAAAGTGACAGAAATATATATACACTGTATGTATTACTCAAATTTAATTTATGAGTCAGCACCATCCACCTTCCAAATGTAGATTTAATGGAAGGGGAGGAGGGAGCAGGGAGAAGACCCCGCTGTGGTGGCACTTGCTGCGATATCTGCCCCAAATTCACTATGAAAGAATGTCACTGGTTTATTGAAGTACTGGGCTAGATTGATTACAGCTCTATTTTCAACCCTTTTGTTTTAATTTACATTCACTTTCTCATATAAAGCTTGTTCTCTCAAATGTCAGCTAGCAGTTCCCAGCAGCAACGGAACATTCCTGCCCCATCAGTGCCCTCAAAAGGCACCCAGCAGGCAAAGAAAGCTTCCCATAGGATTGGCACAAGCTAACACCTGTAGGACCAAATCCTTCAGTCCTCTCTGATGCAGTGGACTCGCTGGAGTCTGTGTAATGCTCACATGATTAAGGAGAAAACAGAAAAGAAACAGTGCTGCTAAACTATCTCTGCTATTATTTCCCACTCAGAGGGATATTCCAATCTCTTTACATGTAACAAAGGAACCCTGCAACCTAAATTTGCATGGATAAAAATTTGTATGAACAAAATAAACACCTGTTTAGCATTTGCATGTGCTGGTTTAAGAAAAGAAGGGAAGAGCCAATTTATGGCTACCTGCCAGAAATTTTTCAGATCTGCTGTTTCCACAACACAGCTAAAAACTGCACAGGAGATAGCTCATTAGCTGCAAAGGTGATCATTGAGAAGCTGCCCCACATATTGCCTACTGCTCTTCATTGTGTCTTTACTTACATAAAAGCATGCTGTATTTCAGCTTTCCAGAGGAGGAAAGTTTTTTTGTTGATGTGGGAGAACTTTGTCATTACTGTTGATACTTCCAATAGAAATATATTAGAGGAGATGGTTTCAGAAAGAGATTAGGGGCTCAATTTCAACATTTCCATACACAATCAAGCTGAATATCAAGACCCCCAGAATTTTGATACCACAGACTTAGGCCCAGACACTCCAAGACAGTGGAATAATCAGATCTTGTTCCAATTTACAGAGCTGTGACACACACTGCAAACGGAGATCCAACTCTATATCCAAATCTAGCTCAGTATAATTGTAACCTGCAGTGTTCAACAAGCATGTCAGCCAAGTCAGAAACATCCTTCCTTCTCAGGAATACAAAGTTTTGACCTTCAACTTAAAAACATTTGAAAAATCAAAGCTTCTTTGAAGTAAATGAAAAATCTCCACTAATTTCAAGAAAATACTTTGTTTCAGTAATTTCAGATCATTTCATTGGCAATTCTTAGGCATCGTTAGTAACATTCTCCTTCCTTTAGAAATAAAATTTAAGTAAATAAATAGAGTTTAAAAAGCAAACTAACAAAAAAACCCTCTCTTGTATTGAAAAAAAATCACATTTCCTAAGAAAAAAACAAATGTGTGTATATAAACATATATGCACACAGATCAATTTTTTTTCCAAAGCTTTTCCCCCAAAATCCTTATGTAGTCTTTGATCATCTTACAGTTGAAATGTATGTAGTGAAAACCAGACTGAAGGTACAGGCTTATACAAGATCCAAGATGCAGAAGCTCTCTTATATTCAAGCCATACTTCACACTCAGTATACACTGGACTTACAGCCAAACTTGGAAAAAAAAACATCTTGTTTCATGCCTGATTCATTTATGAAGCTTCACTCTAATTCAGAGCCTGATCACTTTCTATATTCAGGTAAAAAAAAAAACAAAACTTTGCTGTCATGCATATTTTTAGACAAATTATAGCAGAGTGTCTTGCAATTTCCATTACTTTGTGGTGTCTGCACTGCTGATAGACACCATCCCACATTGGCATCGCTGCTGAAGTGTCCTAGTACTTCTCTGAAAAATACTATTAACTGTAGATCACAGGCATTTGAAGTGCATAAGAAAACCATAAACTTAATTACTCTGAAGGGCCACTGTGATCTCATGAAATTTGAGCTACTGTTATTAAAAACAGAGAGATTGCATTTACTTAATGCTTCTTACAGTAAACCAGTCAGTTTTGAAACTTTCAGGGTTGCATAATCAGACAAAACAATATTGGGGGGAAGAAGATGTCTCTTGAATTTACTTGTACAAGCACTTCACATGTCAAGGAGCAAATATGTGGTTATTCCTCTAAAAAGAATATTCCTTGAATTACTATTATATATGAGATAGTAGAGCTATTCAGGCTGCACAGTAGTTAGTAAAAAAAATTGGTCACCATATAGCAGTCTTCCTTACCTTACCCACAAAAACCCCTAACCTGTTCTGGATTTCAACTAGCTTTTTTAATTCACAGATTGCATCCAGTTGGAAAGGGACCCTTAAAGGTCATCTTGTCCAACTCTCCTGCAGTAAATAGGGACACCTCTAATTAGATCAGGCTGCCCAGGGCCACATCAGGTCTGAACTTAAATGTCTCCAGAGACAGGGCCTTAACCACATCCCTGGGCAACAATCCTGTTCCAGGATTTTACCACTCACATTACAAAGAACTTCTTCCTTATACATATCCTAAATCTACCCTGCTCCAGTTTAAAACTATTGCCCCTCATCCTATCGCTAAAAGCTCTTCTAAACAGTTCTTCCCCAACCTTCCTGTAGCTCCCCTTCAGATACTGAAATGTATTTATAAGGTGTCCCTAGAGTCTTCTCTTCTCCAGGCTGAACAGTCCCAATTCTTTCAGCCTGTCCTCACAGAAGAGGTTTTCCAGCCCTCTGATCATCTTTGTGACCCTCCTCTGGACCTGTTCCAGCAGGTCCATGTCTCTCTTGTGCTGGGGGTCCCAGAGCTGGACACAGTACTCCAGGTGAGGTCTCATCAGAGCTGATTAGAGTGCCAGAATCACTTTGCTTCATCTGCTGGTCACACTTAATGCAGCCCAGGATGTTCTTAATGCTGGGTAGCCACTACATCTACTCATCATATGAGGAACATTGTCCTCCCCTCCCATGTGCTACCTGCTCCTAGAGGGGGAAGAACTTGTTTTCTCAGTTTTCTTTACTTTTCTACTGTTATCTGAGATCTAGCTGAGGGAGAGATGAGAGGAAGTGAGGGAAACTGAGCAACCCTTCAACTTCAAAAACCACAGCTAGGGAAAAAGTGGATTGTACTTAAACTAGCAAAATGACTCCAGGGCATTTAGTTATACCCAGATTTTAGATACCAAGCTCAAGAGATGCTCCTTGGAATGAATCATAACCAGAGACACTCACCTCCGTATGGATACCCTTGCACTTGCCAGGTGTCCATAAAGAAGGAGAGGTGTTCTCCACTAATGACTGGAAGGATTAAAAAAAATAATAAATTACACAATCTCTCCCTTACCCTCAGAATGGAAAAGAAATTACATTACACAAGGCCACTAAACCATCCTTTTGCTTGGAGAAAAGTAGAACCAGCCCCCCTCAATTTCTCTTCGCATTCCCACCAACTCTTCCTCAGACTCCCAGCCTCTTCGATCTCAGGGACTTCGGTAAGGGAATGAATGTAAAGGCAAACTGCTTGCCAGGTAAATGCTTGCCAAGCATACCTAGCTCATGAAAATCAGAAATGTTTATGGTTTAGCATCAAAAATACCTCCCAAGAGTAGTGGCTCCTACAGGAGTCTCAAATCTTATAATCTGTGTTGTCAGAGATTTTATGCAGGAATGTTTCCTGTTCATGCTGCATTAATCCAGACCTCCACAACTGATTTCAACTTTGGATTCCCACCCCCCCAGCTGCCCCATTTTGGGGGAGTTATTCATGCCTGAAGTAGCATAATTAATTTGCAATAAACCAAACTTTCCATATTAAGTTGACTCAATACCTGATTTTAACTACAGCTCTTCCTTCCAGCAAGTGATGTACAGTCATTCCAGTTGGATAAAAGCACCACAGATTGTGATATACAAGGCAAAACTGTCTATTAATGAGTGCATTGCTGTTGCAGTGATACCTACCTTGGCCCAAGTTCCCCTAAGTTCTGTCCTAACCTGTGTTATATTCATGTGAAATGATGAAATGAACCTTTAGGGTGATCACAAATGGGGAAGAAATAATATCCTTCTTGAAAGTTTGCATGCAAAAATGATGTTGCCACAATCTTACAAAATGTGTCTGAAAATCAGTATGATTTTGGCTCAAAAAATCCTGCAAAGCAACAAAAAAAGCCTGCAAAGCCACAAAAAACACTCCAGAGTGACACCTTTCCTAAATTGATAATTTAGGTAGACAATAAAAGTGATTAAAACTGAAGCAGCAAAATGATCTTAGAGGTAAGGCCACTCTTTCTGAGAGGGCACTCTTCAAAAAGCAGCTTCTGAAACACACCCACACAATTCATATACCACTTTATTTAACGTTCCTTTTCGTGTTTGTCCAGGTTCATGTCAAGGTACAGTAATCTATGGTGTTTCCACAGCAAACTTTCATGTCCGCTGCAATTTTCCCTTTCAAATTCAATCCAGGAAAATAAAATGAAGCAAAATGAAACAATCTTTATATACCAGTCAGCTAGCATTCCCTAGTCCTCATTGTGCTGCATCTTTCATCAGCTCTCTCATTTACTCAGACAAGACAGAAAAAATTTGCAGATCCCATTACATTTTCCCACCCTATTTCCCATTCTGTGTGTAATTTTTTTCCCTTCAAATAATACTGATTGTGTCAACTAGAAGGGGGGGAAAAAAAAAAAAAAAGAGAGTGAGAGAAAAAGAAGGAAAGAAACAAGCACTCTGTGTTCTCTTCATAGTATTCAAATATGAAAAGAAGAATTTACAAGAAAACAGCTGAACTACCGGTGCTTAGAAAATGGACCTGACTACAGACAGAGACATTCTTACTTAGAGGAGCATCTCCAACCAAAGTGTCAGGACATGTTGTGTGCACTTTTGTCAGTGAATAATGTGGAACATAGTGCACTTCCTATCTACTCTAAGCCAAAATTATGAAAATTGCTATTTTATAAATAGGGGGGGGAGGAAATGAACCAACCAACAGTCCCAAACAAACAAGGGAGAAAGTCTTTTGCATACCAATGAAGTCACATGAAAGGTGACACCACCAGGATAGGCTGCCTCTACTACTGGTATTTACTTTGGTTTTTTTTTTAAAGTAAAAAGAACAGAATGTTTTAAATGTCAGAATCATAGAATGGTTTGGGTTGGAAGGGACCTTGAAGATCATCTAATTCTAACCTCCTGCCATAAGCAGGGACACCTTCCACTAGACCAGGTTACTCAAGGCCCTGTCCAACCTGGCCTTGAACACCTCCAGGGAGGGGGCATAAATGACCTCCCTGGGCAATCTGTTCCAGTGTCTCATCACACTCATTGCAAAGAATTTCTAATATACAGTCTAAATCTACCCTCCTCAGGCTTAAAGCCACTCCCTCTCAAATAGTGAAGGGTTAAAAGAAGTGAACTGGCAAGAGAAGGCAGAAATAGTAACTTTATTTGTAATATACCTAAAGATGTCTGATTTTACAAGTAACACAACTAAAGCATATTTTTGGCTTTAAGCACATGCATGCTCTCACCATAATCTTGAGAGTAAGAGCGACCTTTCTTTCTCCACTATGTCCTGCCTCATTTATTAAACATTTACCAGTATTTGCAGTAAGTGAAGCAACAGATGTTAAAGAAAATAGCCTCTTATTAAAGAGCTTCTATTCAGGCTCAGAACAGGTCCATTAGGTGTACTACGAGAAGACTGGTTCCCACAGAAAACAGCATGTGATCACATGATTAAAAACTGGCAAAGCACAAGCAAGTTGAATTAAGGCTGCTCTGCCAGCTTTAATTCTAGTATTCACAGATACTTACTGCAGATAAGCAAAATATTCTTTACTTTTTTTCGTGTACTGAATTTTCAGTCAAGTGACAAAGAGAACCTGCTACACACCACGTATGAGTGCTTTGTGCTAATCAAGTGTTTGGCAACCTCCAGGCCCACCAGACAGACCTCTGCCTCTTGAGTTAGGTAAGAAGCTGAGAAGGGTAGTAGGTCCTCCTTATTTTCATGGAATTCTTGTTCCATGAAACCTCATGAACTGTCAGGGTGGTCTTGATGTATAAGCATCAAGAAGAAAAGAAAAAAATACCTGCCTGCCACAAATGTCATTCAGCTATTTTTTTTTTTTAAGCATCATTCCAAACCGTGAAAGCCAAGAACTCTTAGATAATATTATCAGAACATTTTAGCATGGACAAACACAAATATTTTCCTCTAGACTCAGATTTGTAAACGGTACATCCACAGCAGAATAAACTCTTCCTCAAAATTATGTTTAAAGCTAATAAGACTATCTACAAATAGTTAATACTCAGTAAAATTTATAAGCAAATGAGAGAGGTTGTAACAGTAACTGCAAGACTGAAAACTGCATCTAATAGATGTAAATAATGTGCACGAGACAGCAAAAAAGATACGAGGCAGTACCTTCTTTTCTTTCAACGACTGGGAAGAGCAGAAATGCATAGTTTTAACTTGCACAAACATGACAAAACATAGGTTCAAGGAAAATTCCACCTAATAGAAGGAATTGGTGCAAGCTGAACTCTTCCTACACATAACATCAAGTTCAAGAATTCACGCCCATTCAGTTTGGTGGACAATGAAGTGCCTGGATCAGTTCCCATATTTCCTATGGCACTCCTACTGTCCTAAGGAATGAGATGCTGACAACAACAGTAAGTGAAAAAAAAGAGAAGATTTTGCTCAAAACCAAGAGACAACTGTGAGGCAGGAACAGAGGGGCAGGAAGAGTATTGGCCACCAGCAATTTTGTCATCTGTAACAACTTCAGTCACTTCCTGTAGAGAGAAAACATACATCATCTTCATCACAAGAAAAATGTAGAACTGTTGGAGCAAGTCCAGAGAAGGCAGAGAAAGATGATCCAAGGGATGGAGCACCTCTGCTATCAGGACAGGCTGAATGAGCTGGGGTTCTTCAGCCTGCAGAAGAGAAGACTCCAGAGTGGGGGAACTTATAGCTGCATTCCAATACCTGAAGGTAACTTACAGGAAGGCAGGAGAGGGACTTTTCCTAAGTGTCTAGTGATAGGACAAGGGGGAATGGTTTTAAGCTGTGGGGCAGTAGGTTTAGACTAGATGTTAGGAAAAAGTTCATAAGCATGAGGGTGTTGAGATTCTTGAATAGGATGCCCAGTGAGGTTGTGGATGCCCCCTTCCTGGCAGTGTTCAAGGCCAGATTGGATGAGGCCTTGAGCAATCAAGTCTAGCTGGGAGGCATCCCTGCCCATGGCAGGGAGGTTGGAATAGATGATCTCTGGTAGGTTCCTTCCAATCTAAGCCATTCTACGATGATTATCACTGAACAAGCTGAGAGCCCAACACACCTGTTTCTTAATTAGGTGAAAAGCTAAACCAACTTGATTCCTACCAGATGAATTCTATATGACTTTCCCCACACACAAAGAAGTTCCAGCTCAACCACAGCCCTGCCATTGCAACCCTCTTTCACTGAGAGCACAAAGATGAATTCACTTCTCTGGAAGGGGAGAAAAAACAAAACAAAACAAACAAAACCAAACCAAAACAGAACAAAACAACAGAAACCAAACCAAAACCCACCCACCATTCATCTGGTTGTGTTCATAAAAAGCACTACCTTGACCATACTCCCAGAACTGCACCGCTCCTGTAAATGCATACATTACAAATGTACAGGTCTGGAATTTACAGTCAACAAACAGCAACACAAACAGCTACCAGAGAATGTATAAACACTTGTAGGAGCAAAAATACTCAGCCTGGCTGCACCACACACAGTGTTTATTTATCTCCCTTGCAGAAGATCAATGAGAGAAGACATTCAAAACAACTTTTTAAACAAAACGTCACTTTGTGTTAGTTTATGTCAGTGGGGCTCCTTCCAAGTACTTGTGTCACAGTAAGATATGGATGTGTTTAGATAGTCTTGTTCCTTTAGTCCAGTCATGGCAGCTGGGCACAAGTGAGCAGAGAGGAGCAGGGCTGCTAGTCTGATCGAGTTACTGATTTAACATTTAGAGTCTTTGCAGCTCAAAAGAAAATTGCTGTGTATTTGTAACCTGAATGCAGGTCAGTAACTTTAAAAGGTCAGGCTGAACATTTACAATCATTTTGCTACTAATTCCCCAGCAGCTCCCAGTTCTGTGAATGCCAACAAGCAGACTCAGCATCTACAGAGATAAGCAGCAGTCTGCCTGCACCTCTGAAGACCATGTTCTCAAGAAGAGGCAAAAGGAGTTTTGAAGCAATGACTTTCTACCACACAAGCAAATTAATTCTCTGTTCACTTGAGACCTGCTTCTTAAAGCAAAAGAGGCACAGATTTCTTTATTGAAGTTTCTTAATTTGTCGCTAGCCCATTAGCCTAATGGGAAGGAATCTGAGTTTGCTCCACACACTTATTTCACTTTTGAGAAATACACAAAATACTTTGGTGCAGCCTTGCATTAATTAACATGATAACACAAGATTTGTTGATACTTCTTAAGAACACAGTAACTCCCCATAGTACACAGCACTTACATAACCCCTTTTATTCAATCAAGACAATCCATTTGTCTTACAAACTGCCCCCACTATGTTAGGTCCATATCACAATCTATACTTTACCACCGAGAAAAATTGAAGCAGAGCAAAGTAATACAATCTAGTTTCCTGATTTTTCAGCTCCCAATTTCATCAGAAGGCCCACCATCAGAGATGGTGGAATTCAACAGTGGTAATGATTATACCTCAGGTAAATTTACATTTCTAATGTGCAAATACTAATGTGTGTGGTTTATGCTATTGGCCTTTCAAGATTCCTCTGACTCTATAGCAGCCTTTAAATGGGGAAACACTCACAGGAACAAGAAAATTTTGTGAGCTTCCTTCAACATGATTAAACTTCTGTTTGAAAAAATGTGGATGATAGCAAACAACATACCTTAAGCATTACAATAACTTTCAAACTAATTCCTTTATGGTACAATATGCCCAGCCCCCAAAAGATGGAGAAATTATCCTGAATGTGCATGCCTGATGTTTTTCTGTCAGTACAGCAACCTAAGTAAGCACGTGCTTCCTGAAAGGCTGTGTAATGCCAAGGGATCACATGAACAAGCTGGAGTCTTCCCTCTGTTTTGGTAGACCACACACTCTCCTGTGTTGTCTCATCAAAAAGCTGATAAAGGGTAAGAAGAATGCAAAAAGGCACTGGAGCCACTGACAATAAATGGATGCAAAATAGTAAATCTATGGAAGTAGTCTGGTTGTGGATCAGACTACTTCAACTCAAATTCAGGTTTGAGGCAAACATATCAAGTTCTCCTGGAACAGCACCTAGAGAGAACAGTGACCTGATTCACTATCAGTTCATAGGAAGCTGCACGTTAACTGCAGAGGATTCTGATCAGGCAGAAATCCTTTGATGTCTCAGGACACTGATGCCTGGTACATCTCCCTCTTGCTTAGAATATGTCACATATTCTGCCCCTTCTCCACATTAAAAGCATTGGTATGTCTAGGTTTCTAACACCAGAACGAATTTGCAAGAATAGATGAGTGTTTGTGACCGCGCCTTTGGGAGTACACCTCTTTTGAGGGTCAGTGTCTTGTGGTCTGGTCACAAAACCGATATGGCAATATTACTAATTTCCAGGCTCTGATTTAAGCCATAATTTACTGTAAAAAGTAAAGTAAAAAAAAAAAAAAAAAGTAAAGTAAAAAAGTAAAGCTTTGCTTTACTTCCTACCTTAAAACTACTTGAAAATTTGTCGTGACTACCCATATGTGAGCACCTTCAATAATTAATCATAGAATCATAGAATTGTTAGGGTTCGAAGGGACCTCAAGGATCATCTAAGTTCCAACCCCCTGCCATGGGCAGGGACACCTTAAACAAGATCAGGTTGCCCAGAGCCACATCCAGCCTGGCCTTAAAAACCTCCAGGGATGGGGCTTCTACCACCTCCCTGGACAACCTGTTCCAGTGTCTCACCACCCTCATGGTGAAAAGCTTCTTCCTAACACCCAATCTGAATCTACCCATTTCTATTTTTTTTCCCATTCCCCCTAGTCCTATCATTACCTGACACCCCAAAAAGTCCCTCACCAACTTTCTTGTAGGCCCCCTTAAGATGCTAGAAGTCCATAAAAAGGTCTCCTCAGAGAGCAAATTTCTCTGGCATTGTTGGTGCAGTAACATTCTAGTACTGGTGGTCTTATACAGGAGCAGGATTTTTGTTTCAGTGACTTCGAAAATCTCTTAACATCCTTTACTCAAAACTTTTACATGCAAGTAGCCCTCTCCTCTGGGTATGTCAGCTCCTATACTAAGTGTAGCCCACATCAACACTGAAATACAATCAGGAATAAAGAATAATGGTTAGATATTAGACACAGCACAGTTGAGAGATGACACTGAATTCTCAGTAATTGTTAGAAAAACACAGCTTACTGGTAACAGATCCTGTTTCACAGGAACACAAAATTCTAGTTTATACGTTAGCACTAGAGAAGAAGAGGAAACACAGCCTAACGTACTGATAAGGCACCCTATGTTCTTACAGTCTGGAAAGGCTGAAAGAAACACATTTTACTTGCTGACATAGTACCTTCAAACATACAAACACAGGATCAACAGCCATTTGTGTTACACTATCAGTGTTACTTACCAGTACTTAAAAGGCATTTTTACATTAGATTGAGCAAACTCCCCGAATTCTTATTTTCTTGTTATTCATCTTGACTTATCAAGTGGGGTAACTTGTACTCCACCCATTACAAGACTCCTCTGCACTATATTTGCCCAAATCAGTGTACTCAAACTCCTAGAGAAATTATCAAACAGCATGATATGGTTTGGAAAGAAGTCTGCCTTGCTGTGAAAGAAGACATTACCCCACCAGAACTATCACACTCATGGCTTGCTTTCTTCATTTTTTTTCTTTTATTTTTTTAATTTACTTTTTAATGGAAGCAAAGCCCCCTGTCATCTCACCTACTCCTCTTTTAATAAGGAATGACTGCCGTGACTACCCCCATCTAGAACCACCATTCACTGCCAGCACCTCTGCTCTCCTCGTGTGCTTGGAGAATAACTGATTAGCACTTTGCATAATTAACCTGATTAGCACTGTGCATAATCAAACTGATTAGCACTTTGCATAATTAAAAAGAAATAATAATAATAACAATAATAAGCAGTAGGTAATAGCAAAAGCTGCTAGTCCCAATGCCTGTTCGTTAGCTCTAGGATTAGTTTGGTGCAGCATATTTTATTTTTTAAAACTTTTTTATTTTTTTAAGATGCACAAGCTAATACAAGTTAAAAGTTTCCTATTTGCTTTCGAGATTACTAGTGAAAATATTGGTTGTTCCAGTACTTCAACCCAGAATTTCTGATGCTTCCCTCTGCGAAAGTTGAAGACATTTAACAGGACAGTGCCTGACCAGATGGAGCACTGGTCTGATTCCCACATCCGTCTACAGTACTGCTTTTGGATTCACTATCACAGCAAACAGAAGCCCCACGTCTTTTAATGCATGTATCTTCACAAGGTACTTCCAAAGATAGGAAAGCTGTATTATCATTATTGTCAAGATGGGCAAGGTAGGAAGATGCATGTCCTCAAAAGCACTTAAGCACTGAAATCTCTCCTGCCCTAAACAATTAGGTTCCTCCAGACCAGAGAAAGTTGGGAGAAGACCATGGACTTAATCAGATTCCTGCCCTAAGCTTGTATCACTCTTCCCCCATTTCAGTATCATTCTTGTATGTTTGTTTTGTATCCTGTTCAATAATGGGAGAGACAGAGGTATTTTCTTTGACAATCTCCAGTGTAAATCTCCCAGTCAAGGTTTCAGGGTTAACAACAACCTCCCAGTGTAGCTACACCTAGCTAGATCACAAACTGTGTGAAAGCATTGGTGTTAAACGTCTGCATGACTAGTGGCTCAGTTCTCCTAGGACATTCAACACCAGCAGTGCCCCAAGTGAGTGGGTAAACTACTAACATTTTCTATTTACTGATGTGGCCTCATCCTTCACAGTGACCACCATACACCTTATTTCTTCTCACTTTATTAACCTCATCTCTCTCTAGCACCTTTATATTAGAGCTCAGAGTTTCTTTCCATTCCCTACAGAGCAATTTTCACCTTACATCATCTATTATACCTTCAATGGTATCCGAAACATTCACTGCAAACCCTTCACCATCTCCTCACAGAGACCCTGCCCACAGTTCCTCCTGGACAGCAGACATACATCATGGCTTCTCTGCTGACTGCCCAGCTGGTATGGTTGGGACACTGGGCAATCAGGGAGTCAGGTTGTTTTGAGTGATCAGTCCACTTGCCCTGCAGCTGCCCAGACTGGAATTGCTGCCTCTGGACTGTACACAACCCAGATGCAGCAAATTGCATGGACTTGTCCTAGAACAGTGACAAAAATATCCCCACTGTGCTAGAATTTCTCTTATAAATGCTAACAAAATAAGCCAATAAGAAACAGTGAGGGGAAAGAGTAACAAAAGAGAATCTTAACATAATTAACTGGAAATCTATTGCTCATGCCAGAGGCCTCTCCATCACCTCAAGCTGAAGAACCCATTTGAACAGCAAAGAGCTACTCACTCATTTCACAAGTTGCTTAGTTTCAAAAGAAAAGTGTTGCTGTAGAGATTTTTCAAGTCCAAATGTTCCTGGGGAAGGTAGTTCCAGTAATTCTGGGAAGAAAGCCAATCTCTTGGCTTTATATGTAAATATTTAAACAACATTATTTTTATATACATATATTTTATACACATATACATATACATCTTCAGAATTCCAGACTTGCAAAACTGCAACAGAAAACATGTGCCAGTCGACGTATGGCTATTGGCTGAACCACAATAATTGACCATCAGAAACAAAACACAACAAAGACTTCAAAACAATTGAGACATGTCATCTACGTGTCCACCCAAACAGATGACCAGAAAGAGTGGGACTACAGATTCTAAGGCAGAGAGATTAACATCTTAAATTCTATCTCCTCAGAGGTGGCAAGAACATAAGGTTCATCCATTTTAAATCTTGCAGAGCCCTGATGGATGCTGAATGCTGCATCCATAGGTGTGGAATCTCCAGCTTATGATGACACAAAGATTCAGATCCCTAGCATCTTAGTGCTCTGACACCTGGCAGCAAAGCAGTGACTTCATGTTTAGAAAGGTCTCTGCTGCTTCAGGCGTAAGTCAGCTCCATACCTCAGAAGGGATTACTTGGTAGAAAATGTAAAGGGAAGAATGGAAACATATCTGGCACTGAGATTTAGTGAATAAATAAAATGGGAAGGAAAAAAAAGTAAAAGCATTGAAAATTAAGGAGGGGCTTGGCAAAATGGAGGAAGATGATTTAGTGAGAAGAATGTATGCAGTCAGAGCATATGACAAATAAATCAATTCAGGAAAATAAAATTTACCGTTTGGATTCCACCTGTATATGCGCAAGAAGCAAAAAACCCACACCCTAACACAAGGTACCTGTCTGTAAATTCAGAACCATATGATTTAAAAGAAAACATATTTATGAACACTTACATGCCTATTCATGCATGTACGTGTAGCACAGCCAGCATGAGTTTTCAGACCACAGAAGTGTACATACATATACATTAAAAAAAAAAAAAGAAGAAAAAATGTCTAAGAGTAGGGCAAATCTTTTAGAAAATATTTTAATGGCTTTATAAAAAGCCCTCACCCAAAGTTTGAGGGGCTTTTGCAATCTTACATTTTTATATTGGAAAATACACCTGCTTTCCTTTCTTTCTTCCACCCCCCTCCCCAAACTAAATATTTCTTCCATCTAATGACTCTTTTTATTAGACAGCATCTAATTTGCATACATTTACATACAATTTAACTGCTAGCTTGTGAGAACAAAGAAATGGCTCTGCATTGTACTGAAGGACAATACTCAGAAAAGGAAGGTATAAAAACCAGCTCCCTCGGTGGCTGTGTATTCTCTTTGTTTCAGAAATACCAGGATTTTTAAACACACCACTTAAAGGGTGAAAAAGATTATTTCATCAAACAATGAAAAAAGATACAGTGCAGCTCCCTTTTAACACATTCTCTCTCTGGCCTGGTTAATGGGATTTAAGGGTCCGATATTTCTTTTCTTTCTTCCGCCTCCTTTATTAGAACTGATGGATTTAATTCTGTCATTTTTTTTTTTCATATTTTATTCCTATAACAATCTATGCTCCAATGCCAATTTCAACACTATCTTCCTTTCCTTGCAGTAAAGCCTGGAATCTTTGATGGGCATGAAGTACTCTGCCCTCAATGCCCAGTGCTAATGGATTTTTGAGAGAAACTGCCAGAATTTTACCTTGTGGCAACAAGTCCAGAGATAATGAAAACTTACCATGGAGCTGACTGGGAATCAACAGGAAGGGAAGCAGGGCTGAGCTCCACTTGTGAGAGCAGGGAGGGACTGTGGTCAGAGTAAATGCAGGATGTAAAGGATGTGTCAAGCCCTCTAGTTCCCTAAAAGGAGAACAGGATATTTAAGATCTCACATGAAGCAAAAACTTTTAAAACAGTTGACAGCAACTCCAATACAGGCCCTACCAAAAGCACAATACATTGACACAAGGTTTTTTTCCAAAGGCTTGGGGTGGAAGAACCAATTGCAGAAGACAGCTACAAATCTAATCCATGTGGACTTGACATAAGTCTTGCAGGAAAAGAAAGCATTATCTCAGACTGCATGCTGTACATCTCCAAGTCCCCTCAAACCTGTGAAACCCATTGAAACAGAATGGTCTGCCACTTACTACTGCCTGCATAACAGAGCTGCTAGCTTCACTTCCAAACTCTTCTCCTTCCCAGCATCATATTTGTTCTCAGCAGAACAGAAAATGTAAAGTAACAACATTCAGCAGTGCAGGGATCGGGGAAAAAAGACCCAATCACTGCTGGCATGTTATAAGAGGCTGTCCTACATAAACATAGTGAGTGAAACCTTTTCAGGTATAAGCACATCTATTGCAGCCTAATGGAACAGGATCACTCATGGTAAACAAGGATTAAAGCAAGTTAACTTACATACAAAGCAGATGTAGTATTTAGGGTTGATCTGTGGAAATGAACCCCACAACTCCAGAGAATTATTTTTAGTACAGCACTGGGTACAGGTGGGATCTTTCCACCAAACCTGTACACCCTATGCCAGTACACACAGGTATTTATGTGATAAAAACATACATGTTCATTCATTTTCCATGAACAGGCATAGTTAATGCAAATTATTTGCAGGAACTCATTAGCATAGGTGTCCTCTCATTCTCTGCCCAGGTTCCGCCCTCCGGTGGTTATTTGGATGCTCGTCGCGGATGAAGTAAGAGTCTTCCTCACAATGTATTTTTCACCTTTGGTCCAATTACTTGTTTTTCATTGTGTTCCAGTTCTTCTTATCTCTTAGACTAACAAATGAAGCTTTTTAGTCAAAAGAAGGACACCTTGACCCTTTATGGTTAAATGTTCAACTATTTCCTATAGGTACCCCCCATTTGATGAACCTGAGTCTGGTCTTGTGCAGCCCAATCTTTGTAATGTATAGTTACACATTACCTCCTTTGATCACTAATGGGTCTCTGGTATAGGGTTAGAAAATTAAATATCCCTTCTCCAGCATTCTTTGATTTTGTATTCCTCCTTCATCAAGGTCCAGCAGTCATCTGCCCCTTTCAGTTTGCCCCAGCTAGCCCCATGGCGTGTGGCAGACTGGCCTCCTACAACCCACAGTTAATTTGATTGGGATTCTCACCACCAGCATATGCAGCACAGTAACATTGTGCTTGAAGATACAAGATTCAAAAGCTGCACAAAGAAGAAACTTGTGGTGCTACAGCCCTGATGTGCTCACTGGTACTTAAAATACATTATAGATTATTTTCAGACACATTTTAACTTAAAGCTGGCTGAAATGTTAATGAAGTTCTAGCTCTCTTTCAAAGGGGAGAATTCCCTACTGCTTACAAAAATGTTTTCTTTTTTCTTTTTCCCCACCTGATCTGCTTCTAATGACATAGAGCAGCCAAAGCCCATAAGAGAAATTAATCAAGCCTTCATATTATTTTCCATTTTCAAGGATGGAAAGGTTCAGGTGTGTGATCTCCAGAGTTTCTGATGTGTACCAAAAATGTAGATTTTAGAAAGCAGTGGAGAAACCAAATTCCAAAGCCACAGGTCCTTTAACTATCATATCCTGTTCTCACAGCTATATCTTGCTGAAACCACTGGGTTATTATTTCCAGAACATTAAGAGTTTGACTGCACTACAATGTAAGCTGATTTTAATTGGACCTGCCACAATCCCACTCTTTCCTCATCTTTTTTCTCTCCTCGCTACATGTCCACAAGTCCATCCTTGAACCTGGACTGGATAAACGTTTAAACGTTTGGTTCAGACAGCTTTCAGCTGAATGAAAATTTCTTTTCTGTGTGTTTTCAGACACATCAACTGCCAGCTGAAGCTCAGTATCCAGGCATTAAAGTTGAGGGTTAAAGCCAAGAAAGCTGCAGAACTGTACAACTGGAGGAACAGCAACAGAGCCACGTCAGCATCCATCAGTTTAAGTTGCTGTAGACCTACATCTTGAGAGGTCTGAGGCTGCTTTGGTATGACATGGAAGACAGGCTCGTATCACATAGCTGGAAGCCAAACCAATCATCGTTTTATAGGTAAAAAAAGCCCCTAACTAAAACAAACTGGCAGGCCATAGAGATCATACAGAACAGATGCAGTCTGCTTCTGATGAAAAATAGCTTGAGATAATGGTGCATTGCTACAATCTGCACCAGGGGCAATTTCTAAGTGGCAGGTTGAATTAGCCTCAAGTGACATGCATTACAGCAATGCTTCCCTCAGGCAATAAAGCAAGGTCCCACGTTCAACAGGAAAGAATTGAGTTTTCTTGCCAAAGGCAAATGATAGAGTGCATGATTAAGAACTACTGTTACCAGGACATCCAGAAGCTCCTGAAAAAAATCTTTCAAGGACTTTAGAAAATACATCTGGAAATAAAGCACAGGAATTTTCTTTTACATCTCCACAGTTACAGTAGTAAGCATCTCTTTTGCTACTTTCCTGGAGCACAAGTCTCAATTCCTTCCTGAATAGAAACTAAGTTTTCTAATTATAAGCATTTCTGAAGTCATGTTGCCCAAAGAGTTGTGAGGGAGGCTGTGGGATGTGTATTTGGACGTCAGCTGAACACAGATGACTTTTCTTTTTCTCTTAGGGAAAGAGATTTGGCTGCTCTAGGTGTAACAAAAATCGGAACATTTTAAACCCTACAAGAAAGATCCTTTAGCAGTATGGAATAACCCTACACCATTCAGGAGAAGGAATTGCTAAGGAATAGCTTCACTAGCAAGTTCATAGATTCATAGAATGGTTTAGGTTGGAAGGGACCTTAAAGATCATCTAGTTCCACTCCCCTGCCATACTCAGGGACAACTTCCACTAGACCTTGTTGCTCAAAGCCTCAACCTGGCCTTGAACACCTCCAGGGAGGAAACATCTATGACTTCCCTGGCCAACCTGTCCTACTGTTTCACCACCCCCACTGTAAACTTCATTATATTTGGAAATTACAGTAACTCAGAGGACTAAAAGAATCAATGTGGACACTTCATCCATTTTGATCAGCTCAGAATTTTTATACCCAAGTTACAACCAGGCCTTAACGACAGAGTACCAGATAGGAGCTAAGAATTTCTGACTTCTCCCCTCTCCCCCCTCAGCAATAAGCAAATACCATTTTCATACACAGCATTACACACCACCATACGTGGTGAGACCACATCCCAAAATGCCATGGTACATATGTGCCTACAGCCATGATGGTCTTAACTTGATGGCTGGATTCGGTGATCTTAGAATTGTTTCAGTTGGCAAAGACCTCTATGATTCTATATACACACGTATATAAAATACTTTGGGCAAATACCTGCCATTAATATCTAATTATGACAGTATCATTTGCTCGTCATCACAATTATTTGATTAAATTAATTTTATTCTTTCCAGATTACAACAAGTGCCTACATCAGCTTTGATAGTCTTTAAAATGATGATGAGAATCTAAGAATTTTAAATTATGCCAATATTTGAATAATTCCTATTCAAGTGCTCTTGATTGGTTTAAAAGTGTATTGCCACAATACCAGCATCAAATTTTATCTTCAATTTAACAATTCCTCTTGGAGCTAAAAGTAGGTTCATCAGATTTCCCCCTTTCTTTTCGTTGTTACATACTCCATTGAAGCCAAGATGTGAAAATGTAGAAGCTGGTACAAACAGAAGCATAATTCAGTGGAAAGTATCACCTACTAAATTTTGGCATTTAAGAAGTTTCACTTTGTAAATAGATGTCTCATTACATTTTGCATTAGACATTAGGGGTGGGATTATCCAAAGGAATAGGGGCATGATTCTCTTTCCACTCAAATCATAGAATGTTATGAGTTGGAAGGGACCTCTAGAGATCATCTAGTCCAACCCCCCTACAGGATCACCTAGGCCAGACCACACAGGAACACATCCAGGCAGGTTTTGAAAGTCTCCAGAGAAGATGACTCCACTGGGCAGCCTGTTCCAGTGCTCTAGCACCCTCACAGGAAAGAAGCTTCTCCTCATGTTGAGGTGGAACCTCCTGTGTTTCAGCTTATACCCATTGTTTCTTGTGCTATTACTGGGCGCCAACAAAAGACTGACACCTCTGTCTTGACATCTACTCCTCAGATATTTATAGACATTAATAAGATCCCCTCTTAGCCTTCTCTGCTCAAGACAAAACAGCCTCAGGTCTATCAACCTTTCTTCATAGAGAGACACTCAAATCCCCTCATTATCTTTACAGCCTCCATTTGACTCTTTCCAGCAGATCCCTGTCTCTCTTGAACCGGGGAGCCCAAAACTGGATGCAGTATTCCAGGGTATGGTCTCACCAGGGCAGAGCAGAGGGGGAAGAAAACCTCCCTAGACCTGCTGAACACACTTTTCTTCATGGACCCCAGTTCAAGTTGAATCCACCAGCAGCACATTGAGGCCAGTTTCAAGTGCTTTTGAAAATCCTCCTCCTTCCCAAGCTGCCTAGACAGTAGCAGAAAAAAATAAAATTCCATCACGTTGTGTCTGGGAAACAACACCTACAAGTTGCAGCTTCTGCTGTTCTGTCAAGTTAAAGATGCTGAGAAATCCCTTTTAAATACAAACAATCTTTCTGAAGCTAGTAAAGTCTTTCAAATATTCCCTTTCATTTGATAAATTGTATTTAATACAATTTGCCTCAGCAGCATTTTAAACCATGACAGTTAGAGCATGGGTAGGTCGTTTTTACACATAAAAGTTGTGTCTACAGGCTAGATTATGTATGCAAGCCCACACTCCCTGAGATAACAAAATTACCCAGCTTGCACTCCAAGCCAGTCAGAAACTCTGTAAGTCACAGATCGCAAAGTCAAGCCTGAGCCAACCAGTCCTGCTAAGCAGATGCTATCTCAGTTGCTTATTAGTTCACCATTACACTAGCCACAACCAAAGGCTTCAGATGAGCTTCCTGTATGCACAGAACAAAATTGTCTCTGCTTTCAAAATACTACAGAAGTGCAATCATGAATGAATATTATCAAAGGTTGGAGAGAAATCTGTTTTAATTTTTCTCAGAACATTTTTTTTTAACACTAAAGAGAAAATCCTTACTCTTGAATACTGTGTTCCATCAACATTGTGTTGTTTGTTGGCAGAATGCTAAGTTTCGTTTTAAGTAGAAAACAAAATAAATCTGTATAGTAATTTTTCCTCTTCTAGATGGGTTTTAGGTCAACCTTAGCTACATACAAACGAATGCTTTGTTCAAATTACAGGGTAATTTTAATTAGGACATCCTGTTAGACATCCTGTTGTTCTATTTAATGGACTTTCTCAATTATGAGAAGAAACACCTCCTCCCCAACCCGCAACTTACAGTAAAAATTGTGCTGAGTAAATATGCAAAGATAAAAAGATAGAATAAAGAATAAATAATTCTTATTTCTGTTAGTCCCTGTGTGGCAACTTCTGTATTGAAAGGGCAGAGTTCAGAATTCCACTCCCATTAAACACCTGTTTAAAAACCACTTGAATCACTGGGACCAGCCAAATAATTCCCAATTAAGCAGATACACTGGCACTGCTGTCCTGAGCAAGGAACACCCATTGCCATTTGCTCTCATTAGGTTAAATAGGTTTCTTGGGACATAGCTGAATTCCTGATTATATGCATTGCAAATGGATGGAGAACACCAGAACAATAACATTTAATTCGGCATAGCCTTCTGTCCAGTTGTCAAGCACAGAATTTTGGGAAAAGTGAAAACTGACACTTTGGGAAGCCGCTGAGAGTTAGATGCATCTCATGACACAACACTTCTTTCAAAAAATTGCCTGCCTGACATAACAGAAAGAACTGAGCTAGGATTTCTCCTTGAAAATGCACCAAGATTAACAGTTGATTTCCTCTTTAATGCCTCCTCCTCTGTACTTCATATTAGCTTGATACCTTTACACAGTTTTATTTGTTAGCACAACATGGTATCTTTTCTACTCACTTTAGTGCTAAATTGCTCACTGATGTCCTGATTTTGTACATTTGTGAATTGTGATGGAATGAAAGGCCCATAAAATAAAAGCTTTGTTCACAGATCAGAGACAATACTGCAGATTTTCCAAATATTTTTGTCAACTTATTTAAAGGCTCTTCTAGAGAGACCAACTGCATAGCAAACAGAAGAATTTAATCTCTCTTTTATTTAACCTCTTGGCCTCTGTCAAGGATGTGGACATCCTTGCCCATAAGCCACAAATCAAGTGGCTGTTTTCCAAATACCCAACAATTTCAGGGTGGTACCATAAGAAAGCCACTAGACAGAATCAGAGCAGAGTGGTAGTGATTAAAAAGTATGCCTGAAATGGTGTTAATATCCATGCTCAATCCTCTATAATCCCGCTTCATTATTAATTTGTTAACTTCCTTTGTTATCCTTTTTGTCACCCTCCTGTGCTAGTCACCAATGTATCTTAGTTTGGGAAGCACTCTTCTCCACATGCACAAAAAGCTAGCATACCTCACATAAAACTAAACTAATCAGTTAACTGTTTCCAAGTAAAAGATATACACAGCCTGTAAATGGATACCTCAAAATTAAATCTATAAAAAGGATGGTTCAGCACTATAAACACTACTTAATTCATAACTCATAGTCAGGGTGGTAGCAGACTGAACAGAACATCTATATATTTTTCTCTTCACTTATGCCACACAGACTTAAGAACATAAATCCTGTTTGTTTTCTACTACCTCTGGCACTTAGTGTAGAATTCACAATTATTTAGCGCCTACATTTCTAAAGTAAACCTTAGTACAAGAAAAAAGCATTCTAGGAATAAAAGATGTCAGCTAGCAGTTGCTGCTGACCTCAAACTATATTTATTTTCAAGACAACCATAAGACTGGCAGATGCTTTCTTGTTCTGGCTGGCTACAAATGGCACCAAAAAATCTTAAGACAGACACTTGCATACTTTGTGCTTGCTCCCCCTCTGCCACTACTAATAACAAGTTTGGTAGTTTTTTGGGTTTTGTTTTGTTTTTTTTTTACACATAAACAACATTTTCTGGTTTGCTACTGCTCTTTATGTTCGCAGGTGCTACACTCATACATTAATAGATTCATAAAACTGTTTGGGTTGGAAGGGACCCTGAAGATTCTCTGCTTCCACCCACCCAGTGCCATGGGCACCTCCCAGCAGACCAGGTTGCACAAGGACTCATCCAGCTTGGCCTTTAACATCTCCAGGAAGGGGGCATTCATGACCTCCCTGTTCCAGTGTCTTATCACCCCCACTGTAAAGAATTTCTTCCTCATCTCCAGTCTAAATCTACCTTCTTCAAGATTCAGTCCATTCCCTCTTGTCCTATCACAACAAACCCTTATAAAAAGTCCCTTCTCAGCTTTCTCATAGGCCCCCTTCAGGTACTGGAAGGCCACTATAAGGTTTCCCAAGAGCCTCATTTTCTCCAGGCTGAACAGCTCCAACTCACTGTGATCTCAAAACCAGCTTTCCTTCCATGTTGCTACTGATCTCAACAAGAATAGCGGGTAACCAAAACATCTGAAAAAGATAAATATTCCATATTTATTCTCCATTATTTAATTCACAACAAGTGTCAGTGCTTATAGCGAAAGTGCTTTACAATAATATCACTGAACAGTCCTCAGCCATTTAATTTAAGCCTTAGTAACCTCCTCTTAGAGTTGGTGGCTGCCATTTTATTCAGTAGGTATCTGTAGCTGCAGCACTTCCAGATTACAAAGCTAGAAATGTTATCACTACAAATGGACAGGGTTTTACTGGTAGATGTTTTAAGTGACTAACCTGAAAGGAATACGAAAGCAGGATCGTGGGTGGGAAGAAAACAAAGCAAGCCCACGAAGAAACAAAACACTACAAATCACAACAGGACAAGAGAAAAATCAAGTAGTGACATCACCTTACCGGATTAGTAAAAATAATTCTGCCTTGATTGGGAGTCCAATTGGTTTTTTTTCTTTCTATTTTCCTTAGACAACATTAAAAATATTTAGCTGCAGCACTTTCACAGGCACCCCCATAAACTACCTTCTATTACTTGTATCTAAGCACACTTAATGCAACTTAAAGGTAGTACTCTTTTGTACTGTAAAAGCAAATAAAGGGAAGCATCTCCCCTATGCTGCACTCTGCCAAAGCAGAAACAATTAATTCTATATATTCCAGCTGGTATTTCACTTCTATTGACTCTAAACTCTATAATGGACCCTAGAAGTTTCCTTCAACAACACCCTTCAAATGCCTATGGTCAATAAAATGCAGAAAGCTGTAGCCTGGCATGTGGCTGAAAAAGTGATGGAATATTCAACTAGAGGAAAGAATTTGCCTATATCACAAATATCTGCAGGCAAATCACATAATCTTTTTATATGCAATATAAATAAGAGATATAGGTTAAAAGGAGAGAAAGAAACAGCTTCAGAATCACCTGGAACATTTTGTGGGACCGACTTTTAATTGCCTACAACAGCATTTTTTAAAGCTTTTGCAGGAGACAAGTATGTCCCTGTGCATCAGCAGAGGACAAGGCCCTCCCAGTCCTAGAAATATGTTGTAACACCCAAAAATGAGAAAATGAGGGGAAGAGGGGGAAAAAAGAAAAAAAAAAAAAAAAGAGAGAGAAAAGCACTGGAACAGGCAAACACAGGAATTTCTACAATACAGAAGCCTACCCAAGTATTTAAAGACAAAAAAATAAGAGATCATAATTTCCCTTGTGTTAAGAAATATTCTCCCTCACTGTCAGGATCCCACTGTACAGGGGCATCTTTCAAGCAGTAGTCAAAAATTGTAGTCTGTGAAACAGAAACTAAAGTAACAAAGGAAAAGAGCAAGAAGTGAGTTGTAGGGTGACCACCACAACCAAAACCATGGAATTAAGAATTCAGATGCAGCCTCTGTCTCAGGATCGGGGGGGGACCAAAACAAACCTAAAAATGACACAAACAAAACAAACAAACAAAAAGTAAAACCAAGGGAGGCACATAAACTTCATGCACAAAGTCAGAGATGGCATATATTAAAAAAAGATAATAATGTTTCAATATGTCAGCTTGTAGTATCACATTGAAAACCACCTCACTGTATCTTGTACTGTATTTGGCCAAGTGCACCATTGTGTTCAATTTGAACTTTGATTACAATAAATCACACAATACAGGGAGGCAACCAAGTGACTCTTAGTCCCTTCTGAAACCTTACCCTATTAAAACTTAGATTTTGGTCACAGTGTTCCTACTATAGTCTATGTATGCTACACCAGAGGAAGGGAGCTCAAGCATGGAACTGGTTGGTCATTTGCTAGACATGAACAGCAACTTTGCCATGCCAGCAGTTAGAGCAGCAGATAAATTTAGTGCCTGCATCAGATACAGCAAAGGAAGGGCTGCCCAATTTTCTAAGGAGGGCACAGACGCTCTGCACACCTGAGCACAATTAAGTCTTACTGCTGCTGAAGGATAGAGTCAGGATTGGCAATGCCCTGGCTCCAAGGGGAGGGAGGCAGTTGGAGGAGAAGCATAAACCTGCTCCTGCTCACTCCCAACAGCATTATTGTCGGCACCAGTAATGAGGTTGCTAGGCTAGAAGGGGAAAGGGATACAGGATCTGGAATGCTTTATCAGCTCCAAGACCAATGCTGGTTTTGGCACTATTTTCACTCTAGTGAGTTACAAACAAAAAACCCCAAACCAACCAAGCAGGTGCTAGCAATCTGAGAGACCACATGCCAGCTACAGCTGCTTCAAACTGATTCAATTACATCTGCCTGAACAGTCCCAGGACACTGAATCCACTGAAGGGAATCACAGGTCAAAGGGAGACCCAGTACTTTGGGATGTTAACACACCATTAAATTACAGTGGAAGTCCCCCAGCAGAAACAGGGTCCAAAGCATGCGATCACACTCAGCCTAGGATAAGATGGAAGCTGGGAGACAGTATATGCATGGCACTGGGATACACAGTAAAAGCTCTTTGGAAATAACACCTCAGAAATTTCCTGAAGCAGCCTGACAGCACTGCCTTGTTTCCCAAAACAATGGGTGCAGTACATTTGCTTGAACGTGCTCTTGGGATTGGGACTTCACTCCAAACCTTGTTTGTACAAAAAGGGGCCAAGCAGCTGGGAAATTCTGGAGTGTAGTGTGTCCTCATTAGCTCCCATCTGCCATCAGAACTCAGCTCATGGCAAGTTTGGCTAAATCCTGGTGTTCTCAGGTCCAAATCTGGGTCAGTTTTAATTACACTATACAGAATTCAGTGTGCAGTTTTAAAATCCTTATTATACAGTGCAGAAGAACGGGCAGCTCTCCAACTAATCAATTTTTTAAAAGTACATATATAAAAATTTTAAACCAGGCTAGACAGACAGTGGGTGGAAGAGGGGAAAAAAAAAGTATAAGTGAGTACAGGGGTTAGTTAAGAGAACTGTTAGCAAAACTGGGTCATCAGCAAGTTCTGCTTTAAAACTTCAAAGGAAGGGGAAAAAGAAAAAAAAACCTTTTCATTTTTTAAGACAGTGAAATTGATGTGCAAGATGTATACAATTCATACTGCTTTTAGCATCAGTTAAATGCAACAATACTGTAGACAGATTGCTAGGAAGGGAAAAATGGATTGTCTTGTGGCTACAGGACCATAGCAGGCATTAGCTGACTTATTCCATATCCTTTTAACAGTGTTATTGCCAGGCTTGGTAAAGCCCTTTTCTCTACAAAAATGAAGATGGCAGTGTCAACCTTTGCAGGTATAGAAAAGGTGTGGTGGTTAGAAGTGCAGTTCAATAACATTTTTTAAGGAGATATTGAACTGCAGGTTGATAGTCTAAATCCTTACCTAATTAATGTTTTTTTGGACTACTGTATCTGTTATTTATTTCCACTTTTTCTATGTCATCAAATAGCCATCAGCCAGGTCAGGACTTGAAAAGAGTTTTGCTTGCCAGGTCGCTGGCAAACGAAATGATAGGAGGCAGAGAGAACGGCATGTTTTTCACTGAACAGACACTTGGGATAGGAGAGCAGGCCAAATCTTATCTATGTAAATTGGGCTAAAATCTACTCTCAAAGTCAACAACCAGAATCTGCCCTGTTTACAATCTTTTTCAGATGCAAGGGAGCAAGTAGAAGACTTTAGTGACAGCTACCGACATAAAGGTAGCTCAGAAATGGAGGATGATCAAGGAGTAGAGCAAACAGTGATGAAATGATAGACACTTGTTAGAAGAGCATAATATTCTGCCATCCCCTACAGAAAAATTACACCTTCAAAGGTTTCCCAAGTTTGCTTTAACCACTTCTATGAAAAAATTTTGCTTAAAAAAATTTACCTTCATGCACCTTGTTAGTATCATCATAGCTTTATCATAGAGCTACAGCATAGCAGAAACATGACACAACCCTGCACTCTCCCTTGTAAGTAATTCTTCACCTGGTAACTAATCTCCAGCTGCTAGGTCAACCTAGTACATTCTGACAGTAAGAAACATACTACTGACTATTTCAGGATCAACAAAAGCTACAAGGCTGGAGTAACCAGACTTTTTTTTTTTTTTTTTTTTGCTATGAAAGGAAGCTTTTTCTTCAATGTAACCCCTACTCCCTCACACACCACCTCTAACAGATGAAAACCCATCCATCAAGCTTACATCACACAACAATCCAGGCAGAAATCAGAGCAATAAAACTTCCCAAAAGAACATTACAGTCTTAGGTACCATCAGCTCCTCCATTATGGTACTAGATCTCGAATGTCAGAGGGCTTTAAGCCTGTACCACCTGACTGGTCCCAGGCTCACACTATCCCCATCTGGGCCCACTTGTATTAATTAGGACAATTAGCCTCACCCTCCCTGGGATAATTTAGTTGAACTGATACCAAAAAGAATTTGGATTAAAAAAATAAAACAAGCTGAAGCCACAAGCACTCTGGGCAAGATAATCTCCCATTACTGAAGAAGGAAATCACCCTCTGCAAATCTGTTTTCTAAGGGCCTGGTTTCTTAGCAGAACTTTTTGCTGTGAAGTTTCTGTGCAGATCACCAACAGAACAAAAATGTGCAGGAGAACAATAACACAGCAAATGCCAGTAAACGTAGCTCAGGTATTATCATCATATTATTCTTGTAGCAGAGATATTTCAGTGCTCAGATGTATCTTTGGAATATGCTCTCTTTTAAAGCACTGTTTAGTAAAGTTAGGCACATTTGGTTGACTATTTGAAGACGTGACCCACCAGTGGCTACATAGAATTGATGACCTGTAACCTATACACAATGAAGAGTGGAGTAATAATGCTACCCAGCTGCCCAGGTTCTGGAATACTTGAAAAGGAAGTTCAGTGGTGAAACAGGGTAGCTACTTGGGGAAGGAGGACTGTGCCACGCAGAAGGAAGTTCAGCTTCTAGGTGACTTTTCCATTTTATATCATCTATCAGTGTAGTTTTATTAAATAATTTCACATGCCTCTTTCTTTGGCTTCTTTGCCTTTCCTACTCCTCCATCTGACTTCCTGAAGGCACAGGAACTGGCAGTTCCCACGTGCCAAAAGATGAGCCAGTGGGGAAAGCAACCGGCCTGGATGAGCAAAGAGCTCTTGAAGGAATTAAGGGAAAAAAAGAAGGTGTATCACCTTTGGAAAGGGGGGGAGGCAACTTGAGATACGTTTAAGGATGTTGTTAGAACATGTTGGAGAAAAATTAGAGAGGCAAAAGCCCAGTTAGAACTTAAACTGGCCACTGCTGTGAAAGATAATAAAAAGCATTTTTATAAATATATTAATGCTAAAAAGAGGGGCAAGAAGAACCTCCACTCTATTGTACCTGCAGGGAAACACTGTAACCAAAGAAGGGGAAACGGCTGAGGATCTAAATACCTTCTTTGCCTCAATTTTCAGCAGTAAGGCAGGAGGACATCAGGATAACTGGCCTCCTGAATTGGTAGATGAGGTCGGGGAGCAGTGTAGTATCCCTGACTTCCATGAGGAATTATTTCGGGATTTGCTGAGCCACTTGGATACTCACAAGTCCATGAGACCTGATGGGATCCATCCAAGGGTGCTGAGAGAGCTGGCAGATGAGCTGGCCAAGCCTCTCTCCATTTACCACCAGTCCTGGCTCACCGGAGAGGTCCCAGATGACTGAAGCTGGTCAATGTGATGCCCATCCACAAGAAGGGCTGGATGGATGAACCTGGGAACTACAGGCCTGTCAGCCTGACCTCAGTGCCAGGGAAAATCATGGAGCAGATCATCTTGAGGGCAATCACTGCACACCTGCAGGGCACCCAAGGGATCAGGTCCAGCCAGCATGGATTTAGGAAGGGCAGGTCCTGCCTGACCAACCTGATCTCCTTTCGTGACCAGGTGACCCTCCTGGTGGATGTGGAGCAGGCTGTGGATGTAGTCTACCTGGACTTCAGCAAGGCCTTTGACACTGTCCCCCACAGCAAACTCCTGGCCAAGCTGTCAGCCTGTGGCTTGGACAGCAGCACTCTGTGCTGGGTTAGGAACTGGCTGGAGGGCCGAGCCCAGAGAGTGGTGGTGAATGGTGCCACATCCAGCTGGCAGCCTGTCACTAGTGGTGTCCCTCAGGGATCAGTGCTGGGCTCAGTCCTGTTCAATATCTTTATTGATGATCTGGATGAGGGGATTGAGTCAGTCATCAGTAAATTTGCAGATGACACCATGGGAGCAGGAGTTGATCAGTTAGAAGGTAGAAGGGCTCTGCAGAAGGACCTTGACCGTCTAGACAGATGGGCAGAGTCCAACAGGATGGCATTCAACAAATCCAAGTGCCAGGTGCTGCACTTTGGCCACAACAACCCCATGCAGAGCTACAGGCTGGGGTCAGAGTGGCTGGAGAGCAGCCAGGCAGAAAGGGACCTGGGGGTACTGGTTGACAGCTGGCTAGACATGAGCCAGCAGTGTGCCCAGGTGGCCAAGAGAGCCAACGGCATCCGGGCCTGCATCAGGCATAGTGTGGCCAGCAGGAACAGGGAGGTCATTGTACCCCTGTACTCAGCACTGGTTAGGCTGCACCTTGAGTACTGTGTCCAGTTCTGGGCCCCTCAATTTAAGAAGGACATTGAGATACTTGAACGTGTCCAGAGAAGGGCAACGAGGCTGGGGAGAGGCCTCGAACACAAACCCTATGAGGAGAGGCTAAAGGAGCTGGGATTGCTTAGCCTGGAGAAGAGGAGGCTCAGGAGTGACCTCAGGGGTGACCTGAAGGGAGGTTGTAGCCAGGAGGGGGTTGGTCTCTTCTCCCAGGCAACCAGACCCAGAACAAGAGGACACAGTCTCAAGCTGTGCCAGGGGAAGTTTAGGCTCGAGGTGAGGAGAAAGTTCTTCACGGAGAGCGTTGTTAGCTGTTGGAATGTGCTGCCCAGGGAGGTGGTGGAGTCACCATCCCTGGAGGTGTTCAAGAGGGGAATGGACGTGGCACTTGGTGACATGGTTTAGTGGTCATGAGGTCTTGGGTAACAGGTTGGACTTTGATGATCCTTGAGGTCTTTTCCAACCTTATTGATTCTATGATTCTGTGATGTATTACCACAAACCATACCAAAAGGTAAAAGCCAGAGATGGCTAGCATTGTATCGAAGTGCTAAGGTCAACTTATACTAGCCTCTGAATAATCTTAAGGACCACGAATATGACAACAGGTGTCACTTACTACCTGCTGCAACAGTAGAACAGTAGAACAGTAAAGTGGCTTTACATTCCATTGTCTGGACATGTGGAAGCTGCAGTGTGGAAAACAAGGCCCCCACCCAAAAAAAAAAAAAAATAGAATCAGCTCAAAAACTTCCCAACCAAACATGACAAGATACTTCAGGGTGAAAGGACAGGCTCTGCCCATACCCATGTCCCTAGAGTCTGAATTCTTTTTCTTTCCTCTTCTCTCTCTAAAATGCTGTTCAGATGTGGCTCATGTTATAGTCACTGAAGTGCTTCAGGAGTTTCAGCTGATAATGCAGGCACTTCAGTTGTCAATTTTCACACCAATTTGTTCAATTTATATCTGTTAGCCCTGAATTCTGACCAAGGAGCCTATGGGAAAGACGACTGGCTTCTATTTCTCAATTATCCATGCTTTTCTTGCATTACAAGGCTCCCACAGAAGCATATCTTCCTTCCACAGTTCTCTTCAGGGGGAAATGGTGAAAAGATCTGGCATGGCATATGAATGCAGATACACTCCTATAGTAATATAGCAAGAAGGCCACTCTGAGACAGGGGACATCTTATTTTGCAGACTGCCAGCACCTAGGGATGTTAAAAAAATGAGAGTAATTTACAGAATGAATTAAACCATGGTGGTCCCAAGCTGGAAATTAAAGAGAGTCTAATCGAACATATCTCCACTAAAATTTGATGCTATTGTATTCATCTTACTTGAACCTACTATTTAGCAAGCCACATCTTCATAGAATGGCTTAGGTTGGCAGGGACATCAGAGATCACCTGCTCCAACCTCCCTGCCGTGGGCAAGGACACCTCTCAGCTAGACTTGGCTGCTCAAGGCTTCATCCACCTGGCTTCGAACACCTCCAGGGAGGGGGCATCAACAGTCTCTCCGGGCAACCTATTCCAGAGTCTCATCGCCCTCATACTGAAGAACTTCTTCCTATGATCCAGTCTAAAACTACTGTCCCTCAGCTTAGAACTATTCCCCCTTGTCCTATCACTAGACGCCCTTATGAAAAGTCTCTCTCTAGACTGCCTGCAGGCTCCCTTCAGGTATTGGAAGGTAGCTACGAGGACACCAGAGTCTTCTCTTCTCCAGGTTAAACAACTCCACCTCTCTCAGCCTATCCTCATAGCAGAGACACTCCTGCCCTTGGATCATGCTTGTGGCCCTCCTCTGTACACTGTTCTTATAGTAGGGTCTGTCCTTTCCACTACATGAGCTGGAATGGCTGAGACAACAATATGATTTATAAACAGAAGGAGTCTCTCAGTTTTGTTGTCTTTGGTTGCGAGAGTTTAAGTCATATCCTTAACATTTGAATGCCATTTTTCTACTGCAGTTTATTTGTGAGTGGGTGGTTTTGCTGCTATACAGTCTACATAAAATGAATCAGTACACAAGAAAATGCAACACCTATTATCATGTGTTTCATAAACTGCCAGCCTGTGGCTTGTGTGTGCTGTGCAGCACAGTTGTTATTACCAACTAACAACGTGTTCTAAACTAACAGTATAAGCCCTACAGATTTAATTTTTGTGAATTTTTAAAACAGTGGATCAGGATAAAGGGGAATTTCCCAAATGCTCCCTGTACCTGCAGAGAGGGAGGAAACCTGCAATTCTCTCACTGCAGTGAGGAGATGATATAATAGAATCCTACAATCATTAAGGTTGGAAAAGACCTTTAAGACCACTGAGTCCAACCATAACCCAACTACCATGGCCACTAAACTATATCCTGAAGCACCATATCTACCCACCTCCTGAACACCTCCAGGGATGGTGACTCTACCTAATATCCAAACTAAACCACCCCTGGCACAACTTAAGCCCATTTCGTCTCATCCTATCACTAGTTACCTGGGAGAACAGCTCTAAACAAGGCCAAACAAAGGGATCACAAGCACTTCCATAAAGAATAACAGCCTATATACCTTGTACTCAGATAACAACTCCTGAATAAAGTGATATCACTTTGCAAGTTTTGCAGCCCATTTTTCAGCCTGCATGACAACAGACAGCCAAAAAAGCACACAGACTTACATACATATCTCAGTTTATTCCTTTCTATTATTTGATAGCCAAACTAATGTCAGATGATGAATTCAGAAAACCCTCCGTGGTAAGACAGAATAAAACCCACATTTAAGACAGAGATGGAGTGACAACAGATAAACACAAGATAATCATGAAAAGAAAGTTTACAATATACCGGTTTTATAAAACAGTGTAAGATATAAACACCAATTATCTCCATTTTCTGGATGAGGAAACAAATAGCTCTGGTCTAGACCACAAAATAAATCAAGAGACTCATACCACAAACACCTGATTACATTGTACTCTGATTTCAGTTGATTTTATCACATTTACCCTCAGTATCTGACAATCAGTGCTTTCCTGTATTCAGCTAAGAAGTCACCAAAAATAGGTAAGCACTGGAGACCTACTGTGTCCATACCACATCCCGTTGCAGGCCATACAGACAGGCTCAACTGCATGTTCCTAACACTAGCCATGGCAGTTACTTACTGAATTTGTGGGCAGGGCAAATGAAGAGTTTTGTTGCCCTTTTCAGTTGCTGGCAAACCAGTGGCTAGGGATTTTCTAGGCCAGTGGTCATATTCATATCTCTGTGTTACACAGCCCTTGATGTACTTTTCCTTCATGAGTGTATCCAGTTTACTTAGTAGCCAGATTTCTTTCAGCTTCTTCTTGGCTTAATGACTTTCTACTGTTAATATTTGCACAGAACCTAAAGATTTTCTGGAGCTGCAGAAAAGAGATCTCTGATACAAATTGAAGGAAGAGACTGGTCTATAGATCACTCTTCCTGGGCTAAACTAACAGAATAGAGTATAAACAGATCTGAAGACAATGGCAGATCTCTTCCTGTCTCATGTTGAAGATTTCAGCAGATCATAACATGCTGTAGATTTGTGGTTTGTTTACTAAGATTTGTAGCATGCTAAGTTTCCTTTACAAGAACAAAGAAATACTTAATATGAGCTAAGAGTCACAAACTAAGTAGATATGCAGGTGAAATGGTCTTAGGTGAAACGGTCTTACTTGCTTGTAACTAGCCAGTGACTGCATCTGCTGCCTGGATGCTGCCTAAATAGGCCAATATCAAGGTTGCAAGGATTAATTTGATTCTGATCCTTCAAAGTAAACAAGGCCCAGAAAACAAAGCTGATAATAAAACCTAAAATCATCCCATGTCATCTTGTATTTCCACACTGCAATGCACATATAACGTGCGCACAGATGCACACATTCACACTCAAATTCATGTTATCCCTGCATTTGTATGTTGCACCATTGCAAACATACTCTGAGAGAGCATAAGTGATGGAGGAAAATAGCCCCCATTGGTGCAGGGAACTTATGCTACTGTTCCCCTTTGCTAATCACAGAATCACAGAATTAACAAGGTTGGAAAAGACCTTCAAGATCATCTAGTCCAACTAATCAGAAAACACTGATTTGCATCTACTTGCTTCACCTCCCTGCCCTTTTGCCAACGAGGCACTCACCTTGCATTTCTATAATGCTTTCCTTGGCCAAGTTTGCAACCCCAGGCAATCCAGCCTCCATTGCAGAGAACAGAGAGCTCAGCTGAGAGTTTGCCATGCTCAGTGCATGTCACATAACACAAGCAACCTGCTAACGAGCTGCTGTGTGTTCTCTCAAAGTCACAGCTGCCAGCAACAATTGAGCAAGTGCAGCCTAGCTTTTCAGGATTCCTGCCTGTTGCCCAGGAACCGCACAAAGCACTGGAGATTTTAAACAGGTGCAAACAGTGCTTTTCTCCCATGGTTTGTCCTCCAGCATGTCAGACTGCACAGCCTCTGCAATGGCAACACAAGAAGAACCGGAAAGCAGGAAACAAACTTTTAAAATGCTGTCGGAGTTTCTACTGATAAATCAGCACTTTCATGACAGGAGAAAAAAGGCTTGTACGTGGCAATAAGCAGATGCAGAAAGGCTTGGTCAGGCTTGCCTTTGTGAAGAGCTGCCTTTTCAGAAATACAGAACAGCACAGTAACTCTGGGTTACCTATTTTTCTAAAATTGACAGTATTTCTCACCTGCAAAATATTTTGTTAATATTAGAGATAATGTTTCAGAACATGCAATGATTCAGAACGTGTAATGAGCACCAAAAACAAATGAAAAAAGGGGCATTTTAAAGCTTACTTTTAAAATAATTCCATGGCGGTATAGGGATTTTTAGTGCTCAAAGCCATCTGTGAAATAAGGGTATTTATGGGCATAACACGAATCACACAATTATCTAATTTTGTGTATGTACACAAAGTATGTATGTGCCATGTGTTTGCAACCCACTGCTTTAACATTCTAACCTTGCACATAAACAGCTCAGTGCATAGGTGGTACCCTAGGTAGACTGAAAAGGTATTTCCTGAACTGAAAATCTGCGAGGCAATTTATAACAGCCTTGTTAGAACAGACTGCAGTAGCTCCAGAATGGTTTGTTTTGTCAATACTGCCTACACTGTGTTAAGGTCATCAGTATGAGTTTATTAGCCATGTTCCCATGTTGGTAATCAGGCAAATTCCTGTTAATTACAGGCAGAATCTTGCCTGAATTGGAAGGGGGCAGGAATTGGTTAACACTATTAACCAGATGGCCATTAAGATCTGGCACTCATATGTTATGATCAACTATGAGTATGGCATCTACCTGCTACTCACAAGCCTACTTACAAGAACAGGCACAGGTCAAACCTTGAGCAAGGCTCTTTGGCTGTTGGTTCAGCAATGTCACAATGCTGACATGCATGCTAAGGGCTTCTGTTTAAAATGAAACTGCTCGGATAGGTTTTACCTTCCCTTTTGGATTCAGCTTTCCATTTGGAATGGAGGCTGAAAAGGCTAAAGAGTTCTCTTGTACAGACGCCAACAAAAACAAAGGTAAACTTAGAATTTTCATTAACTGTAAATTACAAGAGCAAACAGAAATAAGGATTGATGTGAGCAACAGGGAATGCTAAAGCTTCACCAAATGTAATGTGTAATGCCTCAACCCAAACATATTTTGGGATGACTGCCAAGAAGATGGGTATAAATGTGGGAGGCTTAGTAGAGTACAGTTTGAGCTAAAATGTGTAAAGTTTTCACTTGTGCTAAGGAAACATTCGTAGCTAGGTAAAAACAAGTCCTTATTGAAAACCTAATTTTGCCTCTAATCTAAATTTCCCTGAGCAAAGCAACTGCTTTCTTCCTGAACTGGTAGCATATAAATATTGTGCATCATATTGCCATGGGTTAGGCACTAGCTGAATATTGTAAGATCTAGAGTGTCATCCATCTGAGGTTCTAAACCTGAATTAGAGTTAATCGTTATAGTGGTTTTATCATTCTTTTTGGTCCAATGACACCTGAGTGTTAGATTGGATATGAGAAAAAAATTCTTTTCTGAATGAGTGGTCAGGCATTGGAATCGGTTGCCCAGGGTGGTGGTGGAGTCACCATCCCTGGAGGTGTTCAAGAAACACGTGGATATGGCACTTTGGAACATCGTTTAATGACCATGGCGGTCTTAGGTTGATGGTTGCAACTGATGATCTTAAAGGTCTTTTCCAACTGAAACAATTTTATGATTCTGTGAACTTTCAGGTACTATCTTAACTTACCCTGTTCTCTGTTAGATCTTTTGACCCAGATTTTCCTAGTCATAAAGTATGTCACACCCCAAACCATTACTGCTTTTCCAGTGGAGAATAATGATAGTGCCCTGTATATTGTTTGGTCTGTAGTGGAAAGGGAATTAAATAACTTAATCTCTCTTTGCTGCTCAACCAGATGACTAGTTCATGCATTAGGACATCTGATAAACAACAGACAGTTCTAGTACTGCCAAGAGGCTGGAGAGTAAAAGGCAGTAATTTCTATAGTTATGTTTAACACGGGCTCATTTCTCAGATTATTTTAAGCTACTTTCTTTTTGAATTGATACATCAAATTTTTTCAGAAAAAAATCTCAACAGCAATAAAGCTTCTTACCTATTTTTTCTGCACAGGCTTCAGAAAGCATACACAGTGATGAAGCTCCAAGAAGTCATTTTAGTGGCTACCATTTCAGCCTTATTTCTGTGATTTGTTCCAAGATCCTGAGTAGGTAACAAAAGTTACTTCACGTTTCTCTGTGTTAAGGGCAGGGTACATCCTTCCCTCTCTGTGCCTGAGGTAGTACAGCCTCTGTCAGACACGGACTTTCCATTCTCCTTAAAGCACCACCAGTTCTACAGATGTGAAAGTATGACATCCCTATTGTCAACACAGTGGGTGAATCATACTGGCAACACCCAATGCATCCCATTACCTGGCACATAAACATGACCCTCTGGTAGAGATGGTGACAACAGAAAATTATCCCATCTAAAAGAGAATTAAAATCTCAAAAGACACTGCCTATTCATTCCACTGCTCAATAGGAAGATCTGTTCAGCTAGGAGAAAGGACAACCAAAGGTGACAAGTGACACTAGCAATACACACACATAATGATGCTTGTCACCAGAAGTAATAATATAGCCTGCACTGGTAAGAGAGATTGTGTGTTCCCATTCATTGGAGAATGTCTTTCTTAAGGCTCAAACTGGCAAGAGAATGGTGGGAACATTTAGGAAGAACTTTAAGGTAAATGCAGCTCAGATTTGTCTCCACGGTTGCCAGTGACCAAGTGGCAGGCAAAAACATTTATTTGGTTGTCCGAGAACAGAAAGTACACAGGGTGCAATGGAATTTAATGGCAACAGTGATTCAAAAGACTCTTCTTAAACTCCAAGTAAGATCATAGATATTGTTGAACAGGCCAGGAGTCACTATTTTGGCAAGAATCTTACAGTGAAGTAACACTCTGTAAACTGAAATCTTATTTCAAATTACATCTAGTCTATACACTTCAGCAAAGCTTAGGGGAGTCTGAAAGAAAGAAGAATGCATCCTTTCTGCAGTGGTTTCTGTAAAATAAGAAACTGGATTAATCATAGTCTTCACTGGTGCCAGCCAGCCCAGAAAGTGTACTATCAACACTCTGCAATAAGGCAAAGCCTGTGGTAATTTTAAGAGAATATAAATTAAAAAACCTGCCCCAGAAGTGCTATAACCTGACTTCAGATTTCTGATAAACTATGTCTCCTAAAAATAACATCAGAATAAGAAGCATCAGATTACTTTCTGGGAAATATTTACAAAACTCTGGGATATTCTAAGCAAATATTATTATTCTGAATAGCACTACAAGCTGCCCTCTACCCACATCACCCTGCAGGCTGTCATTTTTGTAGTTAGGATGCATTTTGCAGCAAGACGTAACTGTACTTTCAAGTGCACTGTACTGCTAGTTGTCACAATTATTTATAACCAGGGACATCCATCTCCTACTAACCTTCTGTTCTGGTCCAACATACAGGAAACAGTATTTGGAGGGTTGAATTGCATTTATAAGAATTTCAAATCAGTATTTCTTAGGCAGATTCTGCCCTCTGTTTTTGATTGCAGTCCCATACATGTCAAAGATAGTATTCAGTCTTTCTCTCTACTGTCTAGTGTGTAGTGTGTGTGTCTAAAAACCTAATTTCTTATTAAATGCAAGAAGGGCAAATGAAGATGTTCAGCTAAAGAAATGCTTTTTCAAGAGATTTCTTGAAAACATGAGACCACTGGTTGGGTTGCTTCTTTAAACTGTATCACAAAAGTACTGCAATATTCTTTAACAAAGAATAGTGCATCAAACACTCAATGCTAAGAAATAATCTATGCCTACCTTAGCAATGAATTATCCTACAACCTTGAGAAAGTTACTTAACTGTTCTGTGTTTCAGTTTTCCCATCTGTCAAATGCAGACAATGATACTTTGTAAAACCACTCTAAAGTTCTTTAAAAAAAAAACACGTCCTCATTTGGAAACTTGTAAAGTGCGCCAGAATTTCTACAACCCCCCCCTGAGAATACAGGAGTGAGTATTGCTTTAAACTTTTATTGCAATACTTTAATACAGGTCATACTTTCCAGTAAGTACTTTACAATACTGTCAAGTGTTTGTATGTACTATTTAAGTGATTCAACTACAATTATCATACCTCTAGTATTTAATTTTAAACTTGAAACTGTTGGTTGAAATACAAATCTTTCAATGGACCTCAATAAGATATTTACTCCTACGACAGATGACAGCCCTTCAGCCGAGGTTGTTGCACTGCCTTCTTTGAAACATACAATAATTAGGAAAATAAAAGGAAAGAGATGAACATTGTGTCCTGCCTTCCTGACATTCTTTTCAGCACCTACATGATACAGATGCCACAGAAGACACTCTGACTTTGAAGTGCAGGAAACTATATCGTAGTAAGAGATTGTCATTCAAACCATCCTTTGAAACTTCATCAAAACTGCAGCTGAGCTTTGTATCTGGACATGTTTTAATGATTAGTTTATTTTTCTGTACTTTTAGAGCACAGAAGAGCAAATTCATTACATGTTTAAAACTCAACATACTTTGCAGCCTTTACACACTAAATTTTTTCTATTTCTGAAAGTATATCCAGCCTAAATATGTACTTTCAGGGTATAATCCAAAAGTGACTGACACATACACTGTAGGTCAACTTCCAAGTCATCAATCATTTAGTTGTGTTTTTTAAGACAGGTATTTTAGAGCAGGAGTGGGCTTTTTCACACAGTGGGAATGGATCACAGTTTCTCAAATAATCAACATTACAGATGGGACCAAGCATGGAAAATGCCAAGCCTGAAAGATTATTTTCTCTGGACATTATTAACAATCAAAACCAAGATGTCAGAGTTTGGCATCTGACATCACCCATTATAAACCAAATGTTACAACAGTTATGTTATTGAAAGAGAAAAAAAATTTGGGACATTCTACAGCCATTTCATCTTTAGTATTTCATTCACTAACTCTGTAATACAGAAAAGATAATTTCTATCCATCAAGTTATTCAATCATGTTTTTAGCAGATAAAAATTTACAAGCATTAAGTCACATGCAGTCACCTTATCTGCAAGTAAAAAATTACTTACATATTTTAATACAAAGGCAGCAAACTGCATTTTCTTATTCTTATCAAGATTAATATAATACTTCAATGCAAATAGGCCAGCTAGATAAGTTACAACAGCAACGTGTGAAATTCCCTCCATTTTTAGATATGATTCAGAAAGCAGTATCAGAAATAGAAGCAAAACAGGGGGAAAAGAAAAAGGGGCATCCAAATTAAAATGTTATTTTTTAAAAAAGCGTGACCCTGAATCTGTGGTAGATCTGAAAGGAGAAACCAGAAGGGAAGTGAGGTGACATGCTCTAAGATGTTCAAGAGCACAGACTGTGCCCATGCAGGTCATATTAAGAGCTTCAGATGTCTTCAAGTGACTAATATGAATGTGCAGAGAGACAACCACTTCAAGCAGAACTTTTTACTGATTAAGTCACTACCATAAATCTCAATATGTTCCCTGCCATATTGGCAGCCTGTCCCTTCTTTCCTTTTAACTGTGGGCCAGATCCTCATCTGGCATAAGTTGGCATCGCATTTTGTTGCCTTCAATGGAGCTAAGCCAATTGATGCCATCTGAGCATCTGAAATTATATTTCTGTAGCAGTTAAAAAATGACACAGTGGCATTAATTACCACATAGCCATGTCTCATAACCTCATGGCAGGGGTGGAAAGACTCCTCATTTATTGTCACCAAATACACCAAATACAAAGTAGAAGGATCAGTTGGCATTCCAAGCTTAGTTTGATGGCTGTAAAGCTATTAGTCATTCCAAACACAGGAGAAAACATTTCTCATTTTCCTATGTGATTTAAATATTTAAAATTTGTTAACTCAAAGGCATGCAGTAGCTATGCTATGTCCTTAAAGCAACACAAGCTACTGTATCAAAAATACAACGGATCTGACATGTAGAAAAGGAGGCAAATTGGGGCGGAAAAAATTTAATTGTGAAGCCTGAGTCCCACTGCCAGCAGTGGATGACATGAGAAAGAAGGTAAATACACCTTCCTCTGTAAACATTCTGATACAAACTAACAGCACATCAGAAATGCAAACTGAAAAATGCTTGAGATTATAGCTGCAAGTCAAAACATACCTATACTTTTAAACTGAACTGTTAGGAAAAGCTTTAAAGTGGTAACTATGTGCTACTATGGCCTGAAATTGTGCTAGGGAAGTTTAGATTGGATATTAGGGACAATTTCTTTACTGAAAGAGTGGTCAGGCATTGTAATAAGTTGACCAAGGACGCGGTGGAGTCACCATCCCTGGAGGTGTTAAAGCAACATGTGGACATGGCACTTCAGGACATAGTTTAATGGCCATGGTGGTCTTAGGTTGATGGCTGGACTCAATCTTAGAGGTCTTTTGCAACCAAAACAATTCCATTATTCTATGATCATTCTCCACTGCAGGATGCAGAGGAATCAGAAAATGGAAGGCAGTCTCCTTTGCAAGGTCCAGAGAGACAGTGGCAGCAGAACTCAGAACATTCTCGCAGTCTTTCTGTATTAATGTTTTTCTGTCTGGGTTTTTTTGTTGCAAGGGGTTGGTTTGGTTTGGTTTGGTTTGGTTTGTTTTTTTCCTGATAAGCCACCTGCCCTGTAGAGCTACCTAGCACATTGGAATAGGGTCTTTGAATTTCTCAAACCAGTCAGAGAACCCTTGCCTCAGGCACATTTACCAATTTATGAACTCCTCCAATGAAATAGCATTTCCTACTTTCTACCCAAGAGAAACAAGTGGTTTGGGATACCAAAGAACAAGGCTAGGCTCAGACATTCAAATATCCAGTAGAGGTTAACAATCACTTGCATCAACATTTCATATGCAGCAAAATGTTCATTAACTGAAGTACATTACTGTGGGGTATTAGAGGAAGTATTAAAGAGAAGGGTAAAGGAGGAGTTATCCTCTGGCACTGAATTTATCATGGCCTACTTTCATTTCCATTCCCTGCCCTTCACAATATTTCCTCTTACAATATTATCTCCTCAGCTCCTAAAATACTCAAAGAGTCACAAGGTAAAGACACGGGGTAGTGGGTATAAGATGCTACTGGGGAGATTCAGACTGCACATTAGGAATTTTTTTTCACCATTCAAACATTGGAATAAACTCCCAAAGAAGGTGGTCGATTCCCCTACATTAGCCAGTTTCATGGCCCAGCTTGACAGGGTGCTCAGCCATCTCATTTAAACTATATTCTTACCCTGAAAGGTTGGACAGGATGATCCTTGGGGTCCCTTCCAACCTGGTATTCCATGAACCTATGAGTATCTCCTGGACACTCAGCATTGAGATCTTACTGAGCATCTAACAAGAAGATTCTTATATTTGTCTCTAAATGGGTACAAATACTAACTTACCAGAGAAGATCATACTTACTCTCCACTAGAACTTGCATGCTACAGCAGTGTGAATACTCCTAACAAGCCTCCAAATGGGGGATTGGAAGTAAGCAGACTCATCTGACAAGCAAACATAAAAGTAGCAGCCTCATGTCAATGGGTTCATGGGGCTGTCAATGGGTCTATGTCCAAGTGGAGTCCCTCAGGGATCAGTACTGGCACCAGTCTTGTTCAACATCTTTGTTAGTGACATGGACAGTGGCATTGAGTGCACCCTCAACAAGTTTGCTGATGACACCAAGCTATGTAAGGGGAGGGATGGCATCCAGAGGGACCTCAACAGGCTGGAGAGGTGGGCCCATGAAAACCTTATGAGGTTCAACAAGACCAAATGAAAGGTCCTGCATCTGGGTTGGGGCAATATCAAGCACCAATATAGGCTGGGCAGCGACTGGCAGCCCTGAAGAAAAGGACTTGGGGGTGCTGGTGGAGGAGAAGCTCAACATGAGTAACCAGTGTGTACTTGCAGCCCAGAAAGTCAATCACATCCTGGGCTGCATCAAGGGAAGCATAGCCAGCAGGTTGAGGGAGGTGATTCTCTCCTTCTGCTCTGCTCTGGTAAGACCCCATCTGGAGTACTGCATCCAGTTCTGGAGCCCCTATTACAAGAAGGATCTGGAGGTGCTGGAACGTGTCCAGAGAAGGGCCATGAGGATGATCAGAGGGCTGGAGCACCTCTCCTATGAGGACAGACTGAAAGAGTTGGGGCTGTTCAGTCTGGAGAAGAGAAGGTGCTGAGAAGACCTTCTTGTGGCCTTCCAGTATCTTAAGGGGGCTTACAAGAAAACTGGGGAGGGACTTTTTAGGGTGTCAGGTAATGATAGGACTAGGGGGGATGGAAAAAAAAAAAAAGAAATGGGTAGATTCAGATTGGATGTTGGGAAGATGTTTTTCACCATGAGGGTGGTGAGACACTGGAACAGGTTGCCCAGGGAGGTGGTAGAAGCCTCATCCCTGGAGGTTTTTAAGGCCAGGCTGCATGTGGCTCTGGGCAACCTGATCTAGTGTGAGGTGTCCCTGCCCATGGCAGTGGGGTTGGAACCAGGTGATCCTTGAGGACCCTCCCAACCCTAACAATTCTATGATTCTATGTTGGCTGAAGTGTACGTCCCAAAATGCAAACTGCTATGAATATGTTGTAACTACCTGATAACAAGTGAAGGCCAAAACATGGGAAGATAAACCCTAGCTTGACTGGCTGCAACAGGCATTTTGCTTACGTAAGGACAGACGTGACATTCAGGGCTTTAGCCACAAAAAAACAGAGCTACTGAGAAACAGGAAACAAAGAAAGAATTACAACAGAGAGAGAAGGAAACATTAAAGAAGACAACACATGGATAAGGGTAAGCATAAACAGGAAAATATCAAGGGGGAGCAAAGGAAACAGGAGAAGCAATAGACATGTTTTGATTTGCTAAAGCTTTTACAGGATTGACTGCAAGTGTCCCTGCTCAATACACAGTAGTACTCAACGTGCCAAAAGATGAGTAACCCAATTTACTTATATAAACCTGGAAAAGCTGCCTCTTTTCATTCATATCAAAATGGCAGTCTCCAACTTTCTCCCACACTCTTCCTCCACCTGTATTCATAGCTTGGCTGCCCCTCTAGCTCTCACTAAAACAGTTTGCTGATAAGGAAGTATTCTTTTCTCCTGCTAGTAATGGAAAAGGCAGCAACAGCCTCTCTCTCCGTCAGGCTCCAGCTCAGCAAGGAAGTCGTATCAGAAGGCTGATGAATTAGCCCATCGATGAGCAACCAAGAAGTAAGGAGTCACATTAAAGCCACATTTTCTTAAGGCTGTCTGTTTACATACCAGTAAGATGCCAAGAGGCTGTGGTGAAGTGTCCTCAGATTTTAAAAAAAAACCCACTCTGATGAAATATCTTCACAGCCTCACGCATTTGCTATTAGGCTCTGACACTATAAATGGATGAAAATGATGGAAGCTCTGCTACTGTCATTCTGAGAGCATTTCAGTAGGAACAACTGTGGATGAAGAAAAGAGACCTGAGCGTATCTGAATGTGGCAGGTAAGAGCTATACTGCAGAAAGGTCTGAAATCTCCTACTAGGTTTGACATTCAATAGAAAAAATGTAAGAAAGATTGAAAAAGACATATTCTGCCCAACTCAAAATTAAAACAGTTGATTAAGAACATGTCTTAAATCCACATGAAGGGTATCATCCATCTTTAAAAGCTCTGTCTCCCATTTTTACGTATTATACTTGGTAGAAACATGTTGATTCATTTTGCTTCAAGTCACTCTTAGGATGCATCTGTTCAGATATTGATGAAAATGAAAATTTTAATCCTCAGTTACTTAACTATTATTTAAGATTTTTTTGTGCGTATGTGTGTGTCTGAATTTTATAACAAACCATAAATGTGTTTAGTCTCCTTTCCTCAGGGGAAGAAAGTAGGGAATTTCTGCCTGTCAGAAATCCTGCAAGTGATAAAGCTTGTAACTTTGACTTCAGTGGAAATTTTGCCTCAGCATGGATTCACAGTATTTGGCCTATGCTTTGCAGAGATGATGGAGATCTCAAGTGCACTTGCAGAAGAACTGGAGGGAATGAGTTTGACAAAACATCAGATATTGATTATTGTTGTGTCCAGCTAACATAATGTACCCAGTGGACAGCAGCAGGATTGAGCAGAAGATGAGAATCAATCCAATTTAAATTTAGGTTGCTAACACACAAAATAGACTAATTTCTTTCCTCCTGAAAAGCATGGTTGACATTTATATTCCCATTTCTTACGTAACTGAACTTTCCTAATATTTATTATTTATCAAAAATACTTGTTTTCAATGTTTCCCTAGGAAGCTGATATACTCAATTTCAATTTCTAATTACAGAAAGCATGCAGCTATCACTAAGAAGCCAAATATTGAAATGCTTGCTCAGGTTTAGATTGCCCACTGTTACAGATGCAATGTGACTAACACTCCCCATGACATCTAGACGATAGGTCTGAGGAAATCTGGCCAGGCACCTTGATAGTAGCAGAAATATACAGGCTATTCAGCCTCCTAACTTCCATGCCCTATGTCTATCTCTGTCCTTTCCTCCCTTTGAAAAGATGTGGAAGGGAGGCTGCAATAGTGCAACAACCCATAACACAGTTGTCCTAAACCTCCCTATAGAAGCAGACAAAACAAATGGCTCCTCAAAAGTGAATCTGAGATGAAAGCTTCTTGCTGTAGTTCTGTAGCCCTAAGCATGGGAAGGGATGCAGATACTCTTTATGCTGGAACGTCGTCATCTCTAAAATTGTATTTACTCCAGTAAATTGCTCTTACTTTTACCTGTGTGATTTTGCTAGGTAGTAAAAATTGTGCACTGTTGCTCAGAGAACATTTCTTTGCTTTGCTAACTGTTATGATGTGCACATCATTGTAGAATTTGGCCACATGGATTTTAAAACTAATTTTCAGCGCTGAAACTCAGTTCTGATATATTTCTTCAAATCCTGTGCTGTCAAAAATCAGTGAAACTGCAAAAAGGATATGAAGATAACATCTACAAACACTGCAGCTGGGTACACAAAAAGCTGTAAAGCAAGAATAAGAGGTTACCAGAGCAGGAAAATACTGTTAATTATTTAACATTGTTTCTTGAAATACAATACCCATACTTGGAAACTACACGTTCCTACCTGTACACCACATCAATATTACAGGGGTAAATCTCAAAGAAAAAAGAGACTAAAAAGAGAAATGAAACAAAATTAAAAAGATACTCACTAGGTAGTATCTGCAGATGTTGAACTAGCAACTTCAGTTTTCCCACCTCTCCTTTCAGCAAAACCCTACACTATGAGCATTACAAACACTCCATTTTTTCTCTGATGTGCCCAGTGACTGAAGTTCAAAAAAAGTTAAAAGATAACGCTCAGCAGGAGCCAATAATAATTTTTGTGTTAAAACATCCCCATAATAAGAATACCAGTGTGATGGTAAATGTCCACCTTGGGTCCTAAATACTGGTGCACTCAAGCTTCTCCTGTTCCTGTAGCATAGACAATGCTCTGCTCAGGAAGCTCAGGTTAAATTTGTCTTCCCATCATTTTGCTGTCTTCTAGCTCAGCAGAAGAGACTTTTATTTTTAGTATGACTCAGCCATAAAGCACTCCAGGCAGATATATTAGGAAACAGAAAATACCCCACAAACAGCAAATATATCATTATTACAAATTCAAACGTAAAGTGTTTACAGGATTAAGCAGTAACAGCACTGACATGGTAACAGACCACAGAATCACAGAATGGTAGGGGTTTGAAGGGACCTCTGGAGATCATCAAGTCCAATCTCCCCACCCTGCCAAGACAGGTTCACCTAGAGAAGGTCACACAGGAACACATCCAGGCAGAGTTCGAGTGTCTCCAGAGATCAGCACGTATCTGGGCAGTTTGTTCTAGATAGCACAGCCTCATCCTGCAAGCCTCTCCCCTCTGAATACTCCAAAGTAAGAGTGTGCAGTCCTTTTCAGGGACTGTGAAGTGTAGAAAGCTATGAAATTTGGAAGGAAACAGGTCACAAAAATGAAGCACACAGCAGCAATGTGACTCACTGGAAATTCTACAGAAAACAAGTAGAAATTAATAAATAAAACTGCTTCTGACTTTTGATCTTCTCTGCAGGACACAGGATCTCCCCCATGAGAATAAATATCCAAAGCAAAAGCAACCCCTTCCTTGATATTTTATTATATTTCTGTAATTGTCTCACTATACCAGATCAATTGCCTTTGAAAATACAGCTATTAAACCATAACTAAGCCATCTTTGGACTCTTTGTTTGTCAATTGCATCAAACAACAATTCTTCTGCAGACAAGAAATCAGACTGTATTTTTTCTACAATAATTGCAAGTCATTTCTAGGAGAAAGAGGTAGCAACAATACCCAAGGAAATAACACACTTTTGTGCTTTCCCATCAAGCCCAGTAGTGGTATGGGTTTAAATCAGGCAGAGGCAGCTACGCATGAGAGATTGCACTCTGCAGGCTCTATCAGTCAGAAGTCAAGGATACACGTCCATGATTTATCATACTTTTCATGGTAATTAGCTAGAGTGCCATTTTGCTTCCAGTAGCATCACTCAACTTTCTTTTCTTAATTTGGTCTCCTTTTTCCTTTTTTTTTTTTTTTCTTGCAAATGAATTTACATATTTCTCAGTCTTCCCCTACTATGTTTTATTTATGAATATAGGCCTTCCTGATGGTAACTTTAATGTGAAGAAGGTAGTAATTAGTGTACCTATCTGCTAAAATAATCCCTTTCCCACGATGTCTGCAAAGAAGTTTAAGGTATGTAACAGTTTACAGTCAATATTAGGTTTAATTATGCTTAATGAGGGTAACTGTCTCTGTTTACTAACTGCACCTAGGTGCGTAGTTCCTATATGAGATTCTCTCCCAGCCTCATTTGGCACTGTTAATAGTGCCACTGTGCAAGGTATGTGTGGTTTTTTTAATCCATAAAACTGCTCCAAGAGAGCCAAGCAAGTGAGGCACCTGTTTCAACACAGGTTTAGAGGGAGCAGAATGGCCTTAAAATAATGGCAGCTTTATATAAGAAGAAAGTTTTACTGTCTTGTATTTTAGTGCATGAAGAACATTAGAGAAAAAAGGAAAAAAAAAACAGAAAAACAAACAAAAAACCCACTCAACCTAACCGAATAGATGTTCCCCAAGCTTCTCCTCTTAAAAAATACAGCATTTGTTCCCAGTTTGCAGGGACCATCCCCAAGAATGTTTCCTGTAGGAGTTACTATGTTCTTCTAGTTCATCAAAAGCTGTGCTAACAGTTAATACCCTCGAGTTAAACAAAAGAAGGAAAACTTCTTGTCTTACTCATACTCTTCAAGTAGGTATCTTCCACAACTAAAAAGATTTGAGAGGCAACTAAAGACACCACCAACCTTATCTTAAAACTCTGTATTAGTAAAAGGTCAAAAGCAAAACCACAGCTCCCAAGCCAGTTCTACTTCTGCTGCTGTTTTCAGCCTCTGTGCAATGTTGCTACTTCAGCCTGCATCTTCCTAAAAGGAAGATCTAGATCTGAGTGAGTTTATTTCATTACTTTTGGCCATAACATATTCCTTTGTGAGTTCATGTATTATCCTCTTAGGAAATTAATGCAATGGAAATTCTTTTTTATACATATTTATAACTACCTATGAAAAAAACTGTACCTTCCTATATTTTTGATTCCCTAGAATACATGGATTTAGGGGGTTTTGCGTGTGTGTACACAAGGGACTAAGTTTACAGGAGAAAGCGATGAAAAACAAAGTTGATGATTTCTAGTAACTAAAGGAAGTGGAACACAGAGAGAAATTGTTCTGCAAATGGCCAGGTTAGTTAATTTGATTTTTCCAAAGGAGTAAGAATTGAATTCTGCATTTCATTCATATCAGAGAAATGTAACTCTTGCACAGACATAGTTTAGAGAGTTTATTTTTTTTCTCATTTTGTTTTTTGCCTTAGTGAGCACTCTGCATGAGTCCACATGTTCCCTCCTTATTTTTGTTACTGGCAAGACTTCAAGAAGAAAATTTCTGGTTAGAAAGTTGCTCAAAAATGAGGGAAAACGTTCATCTAAATGATGTTTTGTGTTTGTTTGTTTTTTTTTTTTTTAAATCCAATTATTTGATTTTTGAACAGCAGTTACTAAAGTAAGATTTTATTTAGAGGCTCAACTCTGTAATTCTGGAAGCTATATCCAGATGGACATGCTCTGACTGTACACATTTCAGAAACACATAGCTCAAGTCTCTTTGTTAAGGCTTTTATGTATTCTTCCTACAATGTGGCAAAGTAACTCTAACCCAGGAAAAGGCTGCTGAAAGAGACTTTGTAACTGATGTCTTCCCCTCTCAACACCATGTTCCAACAAATGTGGTCTATACATGTAAATATAAGTTTAACCACTATATAAAACCGCTAATACTTGCTTTCAAAGTGACAGTATATTCTTTCTTTTGCCATTTAAGACATCAATATTCAGATAAACATGGGACTCCATTGTCAGATAAAAACTATTTACATGTATATATATTCTTCAGAAAACTGGTGAGGTTTTTGCATCCAAGAAGGGAGCAGAAATAAGAGGGGTCATTCTACTGACTGAATGAAAAATCCATCACCTAGCTTCATTTAATGAGTTAAAATACCACAGAATAACTTAAGGATCTGAAAAATTTGAATAACTCATGATTTCAAGGCTATATTATGGGAAATCTAGCTGGAGAATGAAAACACCACTTTGTAGAAGTGGTGGAAGGAAGATGGACTGGCTTACTTGTATCAGCTTGGATAATAACCATTTTTTTTCCACTAGTGTGGAAAAACATCTCTCTGCTTAGATTTACCAATTATAAAGAAGAACCTCGGGAGGATAAAGATTTTTAAAACTTATTGCAAAATAACCAAACAAAAGCTCTTTTCTTTTCTTCCCTCCCCCCCCCTCCCCGAAGATCTAGGGAGGTTCATTCATCCCATTCATTCAGCATAGCATCTCATTAAAGATACTCTGAAGTAACTATGAGAGTCTCCAGTCTTGGTGGAGGAGACTACCTGACAGACATGCAGCCTGGTGGCCACCAGAATCTCAAAGAGGCTTAAAGCTTGCATTGAAATGTTTCATTTCATCACAGGGCTGATTTCATCACAGGGCTGGAGCACCTCCCCTATGAGGACAGGCTGCAAGAAGCAGCCTGAAGAAGGCTCCAGGGAGAACTTATAGCAGACTTCCAGTACCTCCTACCTCTTACCAGTTGGCCTATGAGAAAGCTAGGGAGGAACTTTCTACAACGGTGATAGTGCTAGGGTAGGGGGAATGGCTTTAAGCTGGAGGAGGGCAGACTTAAACTGGATATCGCAAAGAAATTCTTTACAGTGAGGGTGGTGACACACTGGAATAGGTTGCCCAGGGAGATGGTGGATGTCCCCTCCCTGGAGGTGTTCAAGGTCAGTTTGGACAGGACCTCAAGCAAGTGGGAGGTGTCCCTGCCCATGGCAGGGAGCTGGAAGATCCCTTCTGATCCAAACCATTCTATGATTATGATTCATTTCACGTTTATAGCCCAGCCAAGCAGGTGGGACTGGAACATTTTGTTTTAGCCACAAACAAATCAAACCGTTAGAACATAAATTTACAAGAGAACTCCTGGACATGGACAGTGAGGTCTTGGGGAAATCCCATCTCATAAAGAACATTTACCTGTGGCTATAAACATTATCGTAAAGATACTTTAATTCAGAGAAAGCAAAAAGTTCCTGATCAAAGTTCTGCAAATGATCATAATTCAGATTGTTAAAAAATCAAAGGAAAATTCCTTATGTAATTAAAATGCTCTATAAAGTCACTGAGTAGCAACATTTCTTGCTTCTTTATTGTTTTCTTCAATATTGATTTCTTGCCAGGAAAAAATACAAGTTTTCACATGCTTCTCTCTTAGAAGACCCTTTACCTACTTTTGTGAATTCTCTCTGCCATCCTTAAGATATGCCTTCTGAAGGCAAAGAGGCTTGTGTAATCCCCAAAGTCCTGCTAATTTCAGTAGAAACTGTACAGGATTGATTAAAAAATTAACAACAAACCAACAAAAAAACCAACAAACAAAGAATAGGGATGGCTAAAATGGCCTCAGAGCTGTTTTTCAGTCAGATTGTTCTGCCTTATCTACTTGGCACTAAAATGTGCTGCTGCCTTGTAAATGTTTCATGTCATGCTACTGTTGACTTCTTGCTGCCTCTCACCATGTTGTCTACTATTTTATTTGCTGGTACTGGAAGAAGACAGAGTTGGTCTTAGAATCATAAAATCATTAAGGTTGGAAAAGATCTTTAAGACCATCAAGTCCAACCATAACTCAACTAACATGATCACTAAACTGTAACCTGAAGTGCCACACCTACACCCTTCCTGAACACATCCAGGGATGGTGATTCCACCGCCTCCCTGGGCAGCCTGTTCCAATGCCTCACCACTCTTTCAGGAAAGAAAAAATTCCTAATATCCAGTCTAAACCTTCCCTGGCACAAATTTAAGCCCATTTTCTCTCCTCCTATCGCTAGTTACATGGGAGAAGAGACCAACACCAGCCTCACTACAACCTCCTTTCAGGTAGTTCTAGAGAGCAGTAAGATCTCCCCTTAGTTTTCTTTTCTTTAGACTGAAGAATCCCAGTTCCCTCTTATAATGGCCTGTGCTCCTGATTAAGACCAAGTTATGCAGTAATGCTGCTCTGCTAATCATACAACTGCATAGCTTAAGGTGGGTTTTGACTGAAAATTTTACAAAATGAATGAGGCACATGGAAGGTGTTCAGCAGCATCACCATAACGTCACCACATAAATGTCTGATTGAGCTATATAGAAAAAGGGGACAGGGAGAGGGAGAGGAAGAGGCAGATACTGAGACAGAGAGGGAAAGAAAAAGAGAGAAAGTGATAGATATAAAGGGAGGGAAAGAAGATGGGAGGGAAAGATAGGGGAAAGGTTTTCAGAGTACTAGTCAGTAAAAGATGTATCCATTCAACATTGCAGGACACAATAACATCTTGAAATGCAAATCTTCTACTACCAAATGGAGGATTTAACCCTTCCTTTTCCAATCAGTCCCTTGTCAACTCAAGCTCTACTTCTATGGAAAACCATGGAAGCCAAGGGCCTCTTGGGTTAAAAAAGACAACAGAACAGAAATTCGGCCAGGAAGAAGCTGTCCTGAGCTACTAACTGAAGAAAATTAACTTTCCCAAAACAAATGCCAGACATATTAAAGATCAGTACTTTAATCTGTCTGGCCACCTGAATATTGACATCTGGACAGTGAAATTGCTATTTGTTCTTTCCAATGAAAATAAACTGGCTCACTGACACAGAAGAAAGAATTTAATACCAAATTTTGTTCCGTGTGGCAAAAATGCCAAGTGTCACCGGTGCTGCGCCCTCCAGATATTACAAGATTATCTGCACTTAATATGAAGAAGAAAATCAGAATGACTGAAAGGCAAGTTTCTTCTTGGCTTCCACCCTGGCAGTCACTATAGATACATACATCTGAGCAAAAGCTACACCTGTTAAATACCTTCTTCTAAATCAGAAAATACTTCACTGACATCTATTCCTTGCCCATACTTTCAGTGGACAGGGATGGTGTCTTTTACACAGAGTTGATGTCAGATCATGTGCTGGGCAAGCCAACATGAATGACTAGCCACACAATTCCAACATGTGCTCCTATAAACAGAGTTTTAGCATCCTGAAACTTCACTCTTAAAGTGTTGAACAAAGAAACCTGTTGTGCCAGGGTGTTGGCTAAAGAGAACAATTCTTTCACATTCATTTTCAATACTGGTAAAAGAGGGAGGTAATTACCTCACCCACTTTTACCTTTTCTGTAGAAAAACAGGCACACTGGCCTCCCACTGTTAGTTTTACAAGACTGTTAGCTGAACAACAGAACGCATATGCATGCAGGTAAACATAAACACACAGGCATGCATAACACTGAACTTTGTATTGGCAGCAAGACTGCAGTAACCCATGTCTCCTGGACAGCAATCAGCTCCAAAGGAACAGGAAAAAGTTAGTTTAATGATTAACTAGCCCAGTGGGCTATTATTCATGACAAGTAGAGCAGTAGCAATACAGGCTACGATGCCGGTTGGCTCTCCCTCTGGAATGCTGTTGGATGCCTGGAATCAAATTTAGCACAGAAAACCCAGCAAATATAACATCAGTGTAAGAAAGAAGCTGAATTTTCCCTCTTGGAGTTTGCATGTAAAGAAGATGTGCAAGAGCAGAGATTTTCTGTTAAGCTAGATGCTGAAGGAATCTGACAGATTCCAACATCATCATTTATCAAATATGTATGCATACATTTTGGTAATATTAGTAAGGTTATCGCTATCAGCTATAGGCAATTATTCCCTGTACAGCAGCAAACAAACAACTCTAATGGCAACTGGCAAGTATCAATGCTGATGGCTGCATCCATGGTGTCAGTAGTGGAGCAGATGGTTAGGTGCCTTTTAGGTGAAAGACTAAACCATGAGTAGCACTCAATCAGAGAAAAATCAAAGTCATCATGGTTGTTGCCCATCCCTTAGTACTTTTACCCCTGCAGTCTACACCCAGCTCCAGAAATTCTGTTAAAATCCTTTAAAATCTTTCAAATTCTTTTAAAGTAGCGAATTAAGGTGAGCATACTGCAGCACCCACTGTATTTTCCTCAGTGCTACCTCAGTCAGGATTTCGCAGAGAAGGAATACACTACTGCCTGGACTTCAGCTTGAAAAATCGAATTTCACCTGATTTTTTCTGGCCTTCAGTGTTTTAACTTCATCAGCCACGGAAGAAATGACAAGCAAAGATTTGGTTTTATTTTTTATTTTCCAACAAAAGCACTTTATGCTTATTTAAGAAGACCTTGAAAGGAACTATTTAGCAAGAGAAAAGCAATCTTTTTCTGTCAATAAACTCACCCTCTGAAAGGCTTTGCTTTGTGTGTGTATTATTCATTTACTTTGATTATTTTGAGGTGTGTCAGTTTGAGTGGGTAGGACTTAAGTATCCACAACACCAAAGTAGGTCCTAGAATTATTTGTTGCAAACAGAATATTCTGCAGTGGCCTAAATCAGCCTTGAGAATTTTGAAAGTCCTTTTCCACATGGTCTTTCTGTAGATCCTGGAATCTATGGAACCCAGGTCCACAGGCATGTATTACAGGCTTTACATTGCACAGATAAGTCATATCTTTTTAATCAGCAGCACACATAAATCCTTCTCATTTTGTAGGAAAACAAAAATGTGGCTCTTATTTAAATGTGGAAAGCAAAATCCCACCTGTTAAAAGACTGATACCAACTAAAGAAACCAACCAAAATTTTCATCTGTCACAGAGAATTTATTAGAACACAATAACCAAGTGATACAAGAGAATGAAGAGAGCCAGAACAACATACACAACTAAACATGGAATCAAAACTAAGTAAGAATCTTTTGTAATCTGTTTAATCACAGCTCTCTCTCTCTCTCTCTCTCTCTCACACACACACACATATACTCATGCACAAATACCAGAACACTTGTTACTCTTTGTTAATGCTTTCAGCACAGTACCTTTCTGGCTAATAGGTACACAAACTTTAAAAAACCAAACAAACAATCCCCCCAAATAAATAAACATCAAAAAGGAAAGAAGCCCAAAAACCCCTAGAAAAACTTCAGATGGAGACACAGTTACATGCACACATCCATGAAAAGAAGAGAAGCGACTCAATCTTGGGAAAACCCACAGGATTATCACTTTATAGGCAGAGGACACTGACTTGAACAAGGATTCAAAAATTAAACACATCTAACATTTAAATCCCAAGCTGTGTTTTCCATGACACCCTTTTCTCCCATGACTGTATGTAGCATCTACACATCCAGAGCCATAAGGAATATCAGCTCTCAGTCTCAAGGTACAGCTATAGTCCAAACTTCCCACTGTATCCACAGACATCCACTATTGCAATTTGATTTAAGGACAGAAATCCAATAAAGCTAAAACCACAGAGAGAGAAAACAGTTAAAACAAAGAGTTTTCACTATCCATACTTTCACAGACATGGAAGGTGTGATATAAGTATCTGGTTGATACCTTCTTTGGTACATACAATTTTGAAACTCCTCACTTTCGATTTGCCTTCCTGTGCTTTACACATACTTCCGTACACATTTATAGCTCCTCTGCACTGTTGCCTATAGTTACACCCAGTATTTACAAGTAAGCCTGTTCCTCCATCGAGGTAAAAAAGTAAAGAAGGAAAATAGTATGAAGGAAAGTTGGAAACTACCTCTGTACTTACTTGCTGGTAAGTCAGTGGTTGTACTTCAAGGAACAGTTGCTTTAAAATACAAGTTGTTGTTGAGGTTTGACTTAAAAATCTCTGTCAGTTTTGACGTTCAGGTGAAAGTAATGCCGCTGGCTCCAGAACAATTTGCATATCTTATCACTAAATAAAACGTCTGAGGTGTGCACCAATTTGATGAAATTATAAACAAGAGTCCACACAAGTATGCATGCATTCCTGCTTGATTTCTGTCCTGTTCACTCCTCTACAACAAATTATATGATCATCTCATTTTAGCTGGAGGTTTAACTGTACATGTAAAAAAAGGAAAATGATAGCAACCTATTCTTTTTCACACTTTACAGCTGAAACCTGACAAAATTGAGGATTTTGGGAACACGCAGAAAATCTTATTTTATTACCACCTACCTCCCCTTTAATTGCCACAAAATTGGTGGAAAATCCCATGTATTTATATATGTTTTTAAAAATTATTTCCCACACTGAAAATAAACAAATACAACTACACCTCTTTTACTACAAGAATTAATATACATGCTTAACTTTATGTCCTGCAATTAATCTCATCTACTTCAAGAGGATTACTCATAATGCTGTAAGTGAAATACATGTGTAAATCCTTGCAGAATAGTGGCCTGAACTGCCAACAACATCAGACGCCACAATTAAAGGCCTGGATGTAGAATGGCTCTCCAGAAAAATTAGCGAAAAAAAAAGTCTTTAGGCTGATAACTAACAAAATCTACTCCAGGGAGTGACTATGGGTGAAACAGTATTGAGGGAGTTGCCTTCCCTTGGGGAATTCACCCATCCTGAAATCACAGAATGCCATGTTGGAAGGGACCCCAAGAATCATCTGGTCTAACGTTTCTAGGTAATAGTATAGTTTAAATGAGATGGCCCAGCACCCTGTCAAGCTGAGACTTAAAACTGTCTGATATAGAGGAATCCACTACTTCCCTTAGGAGATTATTCCAATGTCCTTCCATTAATTCACCTTCTTCCTCTACCAGTTATCACCTTCACTTACCACTCCTTTCCCACTCATAAAATACCATTCTCCCTCTCCACACATCCTGCTGCTGCTGCTATGTGATGAGGAAGGAGACACAGATGCATCTTACTCCTTAATTCTTTTGTGCAGTGAGGTAGGATGAGAGCACAGCCTCACCCTTATAGTAACTTGCATAGTAATAAACAGCTCATGTGCTAATTAGCCAAGCTGGGTGCACAACTAAACGATTTCACCAACTTTGCTTCTTAACCTCTTGCTAAACTGTTCATGTGCCAGTGTCTCACTGAAAATTATTTGACCAGTAGACTCTATGGACAATCCTTAACCTACTACTGGAGTTTGTGACAAGAAGCTGCTGATAAGAACATATCTAAATTGGATACCCAAACTGCCTGCTTCTGTCTCCTGATGAGTAGCTTACCATCTGGTTTCTTCTGCAAATACTCAGGAATGCTCTATCAGAAACTACTCTCTGTGCATTAGCTAGTTTTCAACTAAAATCTCCAGCTTCCACAAATGTTTCCACTTGTAAATTAACTCAGTCAGAAATATTAACTAAACTGCCAAGAAAACAAAGTCAATCCCTTAAAAGTTCAAATGACTATTTGTCACAAACATTTCACCTCTACTAATGAACTGCAAAAATGAATGATAGAAAATGCAAAACTGTATTATGTTTAGCAGTTAACATTTTAATAAGGAGGAGATTAGCAATTTTTAATACCTCCAGTGCTTTGTTATATACAGTAGCACAATAACTGAATATTTTAATTGCTAATTATTTAGACCTCATTCAGTTCTCACTCAGGCAAAACTCCCATTGAGGGACTCTTGCCTGAGGAAAGAGCTACAGGGTTTGTCTTATTGTAATTTGAAAAAAAACTTTACATATCATAAAAACTATCAAGTTATAGTGAGACAAAAATCATTAAATCCTTAGCAATATTAAACCCTACTGAAAGTCCCACTGACTCTTAACACCAATGTTTTCATATTAAGTAAAATAGATAATTGCAGTTTACAACTTGTAACTTACCTGTGTAATTTATACCCAGATATGCTGGTGCTGTTAAATAGGTCTAATCATGTTTTGAGTCATTTTACCATATCCCTGCTTTTCTCCTGTGGGAAATCTCAGTTCAAATGCAATAAGGAAATAGCATTTCCAAACGATTACAATTACAACACATTCAGAAACCCAAACACTAGCATTTTGGTTTACCTTTTGACTTGTACTCCAAAAGGGTTAAGAGCAGCTCTCAACACTTCTTTCTTATGCAGCTGTAAAGACAAAACCACAAAACAAAAAAAGCTTATGTTTAGAGAGCTGCACAGACAACACCTTGGGTTTTCATAGCAGCCAAACAGCTAGGCATTCAGTGGGGGAAGTGGGTGGAATGCTGTATGTACATATATACATGCAGCTATCTGAAAGAAGACAAAACAAAGTCCTACATATTCACGTTTAGTACACAGGTGATGGATAAATAAGTTCAATGTACTGGCATCCAAAATGTCATTTTACGCACATCCTTCAGAGAGAAACGTTACACAGCTGAACGCCAAATTAATAGGGAGCAATTTCTTAGACTCCATGCTTAGAAAAAATTATCTTGATTTCTTCACTAAGTGTAGTTTCATAGCTGTCAGAGATAAAAATAAATGGGTGTCACAAGCAAAGTTCTGCCACTTATGGTTTGCCATTCAAATGCATTTGTGGAAAAAGTTACAGGTAAGTATTACCGTGAATAACATTTAAAGAGGTTCTTTATATATTATATCTTTATTATTATACCTTATTTTTTAATGAAAAATTGTGTCTTTGCATCTTTCAATTATAAATGGCTTGAATGACTAAAATGTCATAAAAACTATAGGCTGTATTTTGAAAAAGAAAAAAAAAGAACTAAAATCAGACTTAGTACCATATAGCTGGTAATTACTAATTACCGAAATGTTCAGAACTAGCTGCCAAACAGCTGAGGAAAGAATAAGTATTTTGAAGTCTGAAAATAAGACTTGGGCACTCTTCTTCCACCAATTCAGAATATGATTTAAGAACCTGATTGGCATAATTTCCAAATCCCTTTACAAGACATTTGTTTTGATTTTTGTCACAAGACATTTGAAAATGCCCCCCTCCACTCCAGCCAGGCTTTTTTAATTCCTTGCAGGAGCAGTGAGATTCTTTCAAGCCTCTCAAGTGATGACTTTCCACCTAAGAACCTTTGTCCAAAGTATGCTCAAGTATGGCAGGACTGGACTAACTAAACCTACGGTATTCTTTAATTCTCTGCTGGTGAGGAGTTTTCAAAGACAGCCACAAAGACATTTCAATCACTGAGATTTTGACCCCTTTGTCACCCTGCAGAACTGATTCAGTTGCACTTATTTGCTACAGTTCTGCCTTCTCAAAGCTCAGATGATTTTTTTTTATCTGTTAAGGGACCTGTGACCCGTTTAACGGAAAGAACTGCTCTGTGGAGATTTGCTGACTTGGAAACAAAGGACACAATGCTGTGTTTTCTTAAATAAAAAAGATGAAAGACCAACAGGGTTTCCAAGCTCAACTACCCAACAGTTCCTGGCTACTACAGAGTTGCCTCTGTTGCCTTCTCAGAGACAAAATTTCTTCTCTTGTCTGCAGCCTTTCTCTTGTTTTCTGGGTGCTTTCTATCTCTGATCCTCACAATCCAACAGTGCCTCAGGTTCAGCATTTGTGGAAATTTCCCTATGGCAATCCCCCAGCATACATGGGCCAGTTCTGAGTGTAAGCAGCATAGTTTGTTCAATGGTAGCTTCCAGTCTTCTCAGAGATGAAGGTTTGTTTTGCTTGAACTAAGACTGGGTAGCATGTGCTTCAGCTTTCATAAGGTCTGCAGTTGCCTGAATAGACACACCGGGCAGCAGCTGTTAGCATTTTCCAGCATTACACAACCATAGTCTGGAATAGTCTGTCAGTTCTGCTCAGACAATGAAGAAAGCAAAACAGAAAGCCTACAATACTGAGTAATGAGGATAGGATTTTGACCTTTAAATGCTGTTAGATGTATTGCATGAGGATATGTTTGATTTAAGCAATACCATTAGGTCTGAAACTGTGCTGTCTGCCTAACAGCTAACTCCTCTAACAACTGAACCACTCTGTACTTGCTGGCATACTACTTGCTGCAGCAGGAGATGGCTCTGCTGAAGTGAGCCCAGCAAAGAGATGGTGGCGCTGGAGAGCCTGGAAGAAACTAGAAGCTGAAAATACTGACCATAAGATGGAAGTAAGTATTTCCTACTTTAAAATCACTGATTAGTCAGACTCATGGTGGTGCTGAGACACTAGATCCTCAAGGTCTGTGAAGGATAAAATCCCAGTCAAAAGTCTCAGTTTTTGTTTCTCTAGTCTACTGGCATCTCAAATTTTGTACAAATCCCCGTGATGTACACAGCTATCCTCTGAATCCTGCCAGAAAATTCTACACAAAAGTTTGTATAACTGTTATGGTTACTATTCCTTATTTTTAACAATCATTAATTGATCCTTCCAAAGTGTTTGAATGCCTGAGCTTAATTAGTGGCAACATTTCTGCCACCTAGCTTTAAAACCTATTTTTATATGCAATTTAAATTAACCAAGCCTTATACTTCCGATGGTCATTTGTTGGACCCAGACAGCTCCTCGAGTGCACTATATGCAAAATGTATTTTGTTTTCAATTCCAACCTCCATGTTGAAAGAAGAAAAAGAACCTCCATGAAGAAAAAGAAGAATTGTGAAGGCTCTGGGGACACCTTACAGCAGCCTTCCAGTACCTGAAAGTGGCCTATAAGAAACCTAGAGAGGGACTTTTTACAAAGGCTTGTAGTGATAGGATGAGGAGCAATGGCTTTTAAGTTTGAAGAGGGTAAATTTAGACTGGATATTAGGAAGAAATTCTTTACAGTGAGGTTGGTGAGACAGCAGAACAGGTTGGCCAGGGAGGTTATGGATGCTCCCTTCCTGGAGGTGTTCAAAGCCAGGTTGGATGAGGCCTTGAGCAACATGGTCTACTGAAAGGTGTTCCTGCCCATGGTGAGGGAGTTTGAACTAGATGATCTTTAAGGCCCCTTCCAAGAGCATATTAGTGGTTCATATGCTATAATATCAGTTGATAGCCAAGAAATCTGATGCATCCACACGATATCAATGAAGTGAAAAACTATGCATGCAGCTCAGGAAACCATTTTTGGTCCACTTCAAATGTACTAAGCAAAAGTGAATACGGCATAGGCTGACAATAGGCTTACTGTCCTCAAAGTCTTAAAATATATCACAATACTCAGAAAGACCATGGTATCATGGTAACTTCCTAAAAAAACTCAGTGAAATAAATTAAGTACATTTAGTAACTCCGCTTTTAAAAATATCTAACCAGAACAAGGTCTACCACAAAAGTAAGAAATACAGAATCAGGTAACAAGCAATTCTTAATGAAAAATGCCTCTTTTGCTATGCCAGTTGCTTGTACAGTAACACCAGCACACTGTACTCCTGTTTGAATGCGATCAAGAAAGAACTATGTGTACTTGTTCATTTCCTTATGTTAATGCCTTATAAGCTGCATGGCCTTTTGACATTTGCTCCCAATGAAAAAAACTCTACTCAGTGAACTATCATCAGATTAAGTGAAACCCAGATAAATACATTCCATTCAAGAATATGTAAAGAACTTGTCAGTTTTATTTACATTTCTTCTCAAGGTTATGGAGCTTTCACCCAGAGGGGAGAAAATATTATAGGATGATAACTGTGAGGATCTTCTCCTTTTAAGACTCTATATTCACAGAACAAAATGCAAACAGTAAGATGTATTATATTAGCATCACTCCAGTTCAATTCCTTCCAAACACAGACATCATACAGACTAAACTCTGGTAGCGAGTGGAGGAAAATAATCACTGTTGATTAATGCTACGAATATAGAAGCCAAAAGGGCTTCAGATAATGAATGATTCACTACGAGACAACCAGTAAATCTCTTGGCCTTTTTTGAGATTCAGTCAACTTGGCACAAACATTGGGTAAAGTATGTCCTTAGCAAATCATGCTGCAATGCTCTTTTGAAAAAATAATTTTAAAAAAGCTTGGGTGTGATTTTAATGCTTATGGAAAAGTCTGATCTGGCAGGCTTAGTGACTGAAATCCTCTCATTTCCAGGAGAAATGAAGAAATGTTCTAGAAGCAGAATGAGATTATGAAGGCAGACTGAGAGAGTTGGGTTTGTTCAGTATGGAGAAGAGAAGGTTCTGAGGAGACCTTATTGTGCTCTTCCAGCATCTGAAGGGGGCCTAAAAGAAAGCTGGTGAGGGACTTTTTAGATGTCAGTTGTGATAGGACTATGCAGAATGGATCCAAGCTAGAGGACGGCAGATTTAGATCAGACATTAGGAAGAAGTTCTTCACTGTAAGGGTGGTGAAACACTGGAACAGGTTGCCCAAAGAGGTGGTGGAAGCCCCATCCCTGGAAGTTTTTAAGGCCAGGCTGGCTGGGGCTCAGGGGAACCTGATCTAGTAGAAAGTGTCCCTGCCCATTGTAGGGGTGTTGGAAGTAGATGATCTTTGAGGTCACTTCCAACCCTGATAATTCTATGATCATATGAAGATTGCACAACCCCACAGCCTTCAACTGAGGGACCGTGTTGAGTGTTCAGATTTGTGGCTGGTTCATCCTCTTTCATTGGACTTTAAAACAATAGACCATTTCCTATTGACTTTAGTAATGGCTTTGGTGACACAGACTTCTAGAGAGAACTAAAGATCTCTTTAACTTGTTTCAAGAGACAGGGTTGTCTGTCTGAGAGAAAAAAAAATATATATCAAATAACTAGTATTAAACTCCATGACAAAGAGAGATTTGCAAGATTTTCTGAAGACACGTGCCCAAAGTGGACCAATAACCTGCCTTGGAAGTAGAAGATGACAAAATATTTGGGTATGAATTAGCTTTTTTGCAGGAAAGGAAGCTTTGTACACGTACCGAAAAAAATGTAAAGAAAAACTGTCACAGTACCATTCTTAATGCATGAAAAATTCTTTTGGAAAACAATTTAAGTTTCCTGTTCACTTCTGAAGTTTACTTGAAAAGGACTACATGTACCGAAAAAAAATGTAAAGAAAAACTGTCACAGTACCATTCTTAATGCATGAAAAATTCTTTTGGAAAACAATTTAAGTTTCCTGTTCACTTCTGAAGTTTACTTGAAAAGGACTAACCGCCCATATTTATTTCCATGGAAGACTTGGATACGTGTCTAGGTCCAGGACAAAATGACCTTTGAAGGTGTCATGCAACAGAAAAAGGGGAGCCATGCACTTTTCTATCTACCAAGTTAACCTCCTCTTCATTTTATGTACCATAGCTTTAATAAAACAGAAATCACCACCTGGAACATGAGAAGCAAATGGTATTTTTAATATTAGAGGTACTAGCAGCTAGCCTGTGTATTTCTTCAGAAGGAAATACCAAGGCAGACAGTGATTTAAAACATGCCATGGTAACAGATGAAGACTTTGACTGTCAACAAAATCAGGCTATTAATTCGCACATAAACAGTGTTCTTAAATCTTTGATTTTTAATACACAGTCCAAAGATCACTCTCACATTTCAGCAGCTTTTGTCTTTTAATGCCAATCATTTCAACTGCCTTTCCCACTACCCTGTGCTTTCCTTCCCTTTTGGAAAAGGTGAGTGAAATTATCAAATTATATATCTTACTCTGCCAAGACCAAAGAAACAGTTCAAACATGAAAAAAAAAATTAGGCAATGACTTTGCTTAAGGCAGGGCAGGAATGTGATTAGCAGTGGAGTGGATCACTGCTTGGCAGGGGAGGGGAAAAAAACAAACCCAAACTGAAATTGCTTCTCATTCTCTGTTTCAATCTATGTTCAAGCCTAGACTATGTAAACACCAACTGAAAATTGCTGGATGTAAACCACAAAATTATTTTCCTGCTCATCATGTTCTTGTCTCAAGTGATAGATACTGAAATTCAAGGGGAACCTAGGATACTGAAATTCAAATGGAACCTGGGAAACTATTGGCCTGTTCCCTACCACTGAAAGCAAAGATACCCAGAATGATCCACTTGCACCAAACTACCTCCTGCTGCAGCATACAACCTCACAATGGACAGATCTAAATGTGTTTGTGAAGGCTGCTCACACTGCCGGTGGCTTTTTTGTACCTCCTCAAATGATAAAGAAGACTTCAGTCTTTAGAGTCAGCTTACAACCTTTCCCCAGAATGTAACTCAAGAAAACAGATATACACTGTAGCTGTTACCTAAATTTTCCTTCAAATTTCTATTCTATTTCTGAAACACAACATGGCTGAAACTTTCCCTTGACTAAGGTGAACCAAACATCACCTCGTAATAAAGAGAGACTCCTCTATCCCTGGTCACTGGCATCACAAAGTAGAAACAAGAGGTGATACTTTAGTCCAAAAAAATCATTATCATCTTTAAAATTTAATTCCCTCAAAGCACTAGAGAATGAGGAAAGGAAGTGAGAGATGACAATTCTCCATTCTCTCCAGAGACTCTGCATCCCCACAGATTGGTTCCTGTGCAACGCTTAACTCCTTGATGCCTTTTCTCTTGTGATCTCTTCCTTGGCAGAAACACCTTCAAATTTAAAAATCAGAACATAAGCCAAGTAAATAAAAATAAATAAATAACGTTCAATGCCTATAAAAAGTACACAGACTAACCTGCTTAATTATTAACAGGTAAACATAACAAATTCTGAATTATTTACTTAATCTTTTTCAGCTACAAACCTCAGACTTTTAGAGCATGAAATACATGCTTTAATTTAGGACACAAAACAGACATTTTATAAGGCTGTGGAATTTTCTTCTTTTTTGGGAGGTGGGGCTGTTTTGAAGAATACATATTTCGTATCAACCCCAAAATAACTTCCTCTCACTGAACCCTGGTGGAATTTTAAATACAGAAATAAAAATTTTAGTATAAAGATCCTGTATTCATGTGTTTACTGGTCAATGAGTTTGCTGTTTCTGACTTGCAACTGAGAAAGAGATTTCTGTGTGGCATATGCACCCTTTCTGTTGCTGTACATCTGCTAGGAAGACACCAGGTGTAGAGGGAGAATCTGGTAAAGGCTCCAGTCAGAAGTTCTACAATGAAGGATAAAATAGTCCCAGGTACAATACCATTTTCCTTATTGAATAAAGCTACCCTGCTAAAGCAAACCTTGTCTGTGCAGCATATACAAAACCAGTCAACACCACCACCACCACCACCACTCCGTGATGCCGCGATGGGACGCTGTTCTAGGCTTGACCTCCAGCTGAGTCCATCTTTACACTCTCCATTCTTCTGACTTATCTGCCTAACTCACCGCTTATGTGACACAGCCTTTCCAACTGATACACTGAAAACAAGAAGTCATAAGTTCCCTGCTGGATAAAACAGTGATAAATCCATACATGCTGAAGTCAGCACTTACTCTTTGAATTCTCCAGCATTCAGTAGTGTAAAACAATGCCATTTCCTCCTCAGTAACTTCAGGCTATCATACAGTCATTACCATCCAGGAAAAAAAAAAAGGTTGTATCATCATCACAGAAGAAATGTGGTTGTGAATCTTCAGACAATTTTTCTTAACTAGCTTTTCTTTGGAAATGATTCTGTAATACTGCTTTTGAAGCCCTGGATTAATAAAGACATATGCATATATGCTGAAGCTGCACATATAAGATGTGCCACTAAGGATCTATTTTAATATTTCACACAGAAGCAGAAGTCTTCACAAGAGCATTAACAACAACGTTTAACAAGCTATTCACATACTACTATTCCCTCATCATTGCTACAAACATGTACAAATATGCCATCTGATAACATATTTATTAATCTACTCTTAATTGCTATAATGGCTCAACATAATTTGGGTTTTTTTCCTGGTTTTAGATCTTCTCAGTTGTTTGGGGTTTTTTTTCCCCAATATTTGTATACTATACTTTTTTTTTTCTCCTACCAAAGCCTTCCAAAGGTGCAATTCAGGAGATGAGACAGTTAATCACAGAGCTGGCTTAGACTCTAATTTAGGTGGCCTACTTATGTTAGCAACATTTTATTAGCACATTATGCCGTATATTTAATATTTAGTACAGTGTGAAAATGGTTTACTGTGTACTGCTCACATAAATGACTTACAAATTCTGTTTGACATATAGAGAACAGTATATAAGTAATACATGTATTTCTATGTATACCTAATGCTACAGAAAATAAGGATAAACAGAAGACTTGCAGAGAAAAGACAAAAAAGTATCTGATGAAGTTAAAGGCTAGGTCATAAATACTTCAGGAGAACAAAGACACAGAATTAGGGATATATGCATAATGCCCATCCCTCCTTTAACTTCCAGTTTTAAATATTCCTCCAGAAGCCTCAGCAGACATCCAGCTGAAGGAAAAGGTGACTTTCTTAATTATTGAAGTCCCACAGTGGAGACAACTGCAACAAAGCATATAGCCTTTCCTCCAAAACCTTTTTTCACCAAACCTAACAGACAAAGTAGGATATCTCTTTGAGCTTAGGAGTGCTTTCAGGACATTTTTCACAAGGCAGGTTAGTTAGGAATGTCTTCATGAATTATGCAGCCTTTCCAGTGTGTGCTTACACAAGGCTAGCTGGAAGCCCCAGGGAAGGATGCCCAGTGCACATGAGCAGCAGGTGGAACCCAAAGAGAATTAATCGCAGATCCAAGTTTTCCTGGAAGATCTGGAGACTTATCTAGTGATAGCTACAGTCATTTGGCTGTACTGATGGTCAGGAATTGCCACTGGAAAGAAGATTTTACTGTTTTTCATGCTCCCCCTGGAGGTATTCAAGAGGGGATTGGACATGGCACTTGGTGACATGGTTTAGTGGTCATGAGGTCTTGGGTGACAGGTTGGACTTTGATGATCCTTGAGGTCTTTTCCAACCTTATTGATTCTGTGGTTCTATTTACAAAGTCAATCAAAGCTACATCAGCAGGCATTTGTAAGAGACAGATCAGGGAAAATCATAGAACTGTTGAGGTTGAAAGAGACCTCTGAGATCACCAAGTCTGAGCATGCCTCCTAAACTCACAATCCCACCACTACTGGTAAGCCATTACAGTGAAACTATGGTTCCAAGTGCCACATTCACACATATTTTAAATGCCCAGGGACTTCACCACCTCCCTGGGCAGCCTGTCCCAATGTGAAGAACTTTTTCCTAATAACCAACCTGAACCTCCCCTGGCACAACTTGAGGCCTTTTCCTCTTCTCCTGTCACTTGCTGCATGTGAGAAAAGACTGACCTCCATCTCTTATCCCTCTCCAATCTCCTCGGAGATGATTCCCCCTCAGCCTCCACTCCTGAAGGCTGAACAACCCCAGTTCCCTCAGCTGTTACTCGTAAGATTGTGTTCGAGTCATCTCTCCCTGACATGCAGGGCCACCCCACCACCTCTTCTTCATTGCCTATCCCTTCCAAAAAGTCACTATCCATCAATCAACTCCAGACATGTGAGTTGTCCCACCACATTTCTGTGATTGCTACCATGCAGTTGTCTTGCTGCACAATGGATCCTTCAGCCTCACCTGAATTAGGCCTATTTTAGGCCTATAAAAGGCCCATAAACAGTCCAGGAAAAGGGATTCAGAGCATTTCTTTCAGGCAGATCCTTCTTCACTTGCAAATTATTTCAGCCGCTCTAGATACAGGCAGCTCTGTTTGCCAAATACCTTTGAAACAAACAGGTGCAGCAACTTTCCCTGGGGGGAGAAAAAGGCTTATACCTTAACCCTAACTTTAGCTCTTGATCTCTAACAAGTGAACCACTGACATTCATCAGAAAAATATTTTTCTGCAATCACCCAACAAGTGAATATATCAGTGGGAAGGAAGGAAGGAAGGAAGGAAGGAAGGAAGATAACCTCCCAGGACAAGTTGTCTCCAGTTGCCTCTAAGGAAAAGTCCATCAAAAAGCAAGAAATCTTATTTGTAACCAATATGGTTTAGCTTTTTCTATTTCTTGTGCTGTGTAATTTGTCAGTGTATCTTTAAATTGTTTTATAATGAGGTAGCTATGAGAGATGCTAAAACTTGAGTAAATACCAAACTTCTTTTCTGCAAAAATATATGATCATGGCAAAGGCATTTTTTTTCCAGTTGATGAAGAAATTTCAGTATTATCACAAAGGACCCTTACTGTTTATTACAATCCCTGACAAAATTATCAGTTCCAAAGCTTTTCTCAGTATCTTCAGTTGATATTTGTCAAGCGACATTCAGAAAGAGTTGTATTTTGAAAAACAGAAACAAACCAAAACTGAGTCTATTTCACATTCCTTTTACTCTTGTACTTTACTGAACTTTTAAACATTATTCCAAAATGTGTCCCTCACTTACATGGCATACCCTAAAATGCCTCACAATAGAGAAATTTAGTTCACATTTCCTCCAGGAAAAAAAACCACAAAACAAAACAATCTACAAAACCTTTTAGAAAATGTATCTTTCCACAGTTATATTCAGGGGGGAACATTAAAAATTCAATATTTGCCACTTTACAGTGACTTTTGGACAGAAAACAGTTCCTTCATGCTGCAATAGGTTCCTCTGATCTAAATATAAGGGGAACTAGAAGTACACACTTGAAACCATACTAACTATAACACATAATACATCTCTGATCCTGACATCACTTTTTCTTTTGTATTTTCTGTAATTTCTGTAATTCATTACAGACACAGTATTTATTTTTAATAATAATTAATATGTAGAAATTAGTATATAGAAAGCAAGTAACAAGAATGGGTCTAATTAAAAATTAATATTATTACAAAAATAACTGATACATTAATCAATATGAAGACTGAGATATTCAGATCAGTAGGACATTTTTAGTTCTAACATCCATCCTGCTTTAACAACCTGAGGATAGTTGATTTAGTGAAAACCTTAGCCGAGATATATCAATATATAGTGCTTGGATTAAAACCATGTTGGGAGCTGTATTGCAAGCTAGCAGATAGTTCTATTACAAAAATGCCTCGTATTTTATGGAACAAATACAAAGTCTATATAGATTAAGATCTGAAGGAAATGACCCAAAAGGGACTCCACATTTTTAACTGAAAATTCACCAGCAAAAAAGTGAAGAGATAGTTGTGGATCAAACTAACCTTTGCTGTAGTCTTACTGAAATCAATGAGATTCTAGGATGATTTTAATTTACCACTTATCACACAGTAGAGTTTTTAAATTAAGAACATTTTTTACATAGTCACTTGATAATAGGGAGAAGAGACCAACACCCACCTCACTCTAACATCCTCTCAGGGAGTTGTACAGAGCAATGAAGTCTCCCCTCAGCATCCTCTTCTCCAGACTAAACAATCTCAGTTCCCTCAGCTGCTGCTCAAAAGCCCTGCTCTCCAGGCCCTTCACCAGTTTCCACACTCCAGCAGCATAATGTCCTTCTTGGAGTGAGGGGCCCAAAACTGAGCCTAGGATTTGAGGTGTGACCTCACCAGTGTCCAGTACCGGGAGACAATAAATTATTTATATTGCAGTCGAGTTTAAAGATCACTGTGAGCTCAATGCACTGCAGTGACACAGACATAGACTTGCCACTATAAAAAACTTTTCAGACACACCAGCCGAAGAGTGAAAAAGCAGGAACTATTTTTTCAAATGAGCTGGGACACACAGATTTAAGTTTGGAAATCTGTTAAAGCACAGTGCTGATCTCCGGTTATATTCTACTGCTTTAACAATAAAGCCTTTCGTCCTATTAATTAATACAAAGCTCACTCCAAAAATCTCAGTGTTACATCTGCCCCAATAATTCAGCAATTCCAAACATTATGCTGTTCTGCATTTGCATAACATCAAGAAAAGCACTGTAATGCAAAACCAAATAGAACTAGATTATCCTCACTTTGCAAGCAGTAAAATAGAAACATGTAGGCATTAAGGGTAAAGTTATCTAACTTTGGTCATCTAAAGGACACTGTTGCCTAGGCTGCTCCTTTCACTGCTTAGAACAAAGTGAGCATCTTGAGTGATTCCTTCTCTTCTCCGACACATGGTAAAGTCAACCACCAGGGAAGGCTCTCCCTTTCCTATGCCTGTTCCTTCCATTTAGCCTAGACTAACTGCCTCACCTTTAGATGAGTGAGCTATATATACTCTTATCCTGCCACAAATTAGATCTCTCTTCAGTGTTCCTTGTTATCTTTTCTAAGAGGCAGAATGGTGATGGGTCAAGGCCTGCATGTGCTGACCATTCAGCATACATGTGCAAAAAAGTTAGGTGCACACTGCTAGACCTATTAGGGCATTGGCAAATTAAACAGAACTCATTCCAGGCAGCATACCAATTGACCACCATTTCCTGAGCTATTGGCAGGCCAAACAAATGCCTGTAAATTGATAGGTCTAGCTGAGATTTGTACTGCTCTCAGCCCAGAGTGGAAGGCCATCAAGAATACTTGTAGTGCTGTTACAACATAAATAATTGTTATGATCTGTGGAAATGAACCCCACAACTCCAGAGAGTTATGAATCAGGTATGTTTAGTACAGCACTGGGTACAGGTGGGATCTTTCCACCAAACCTATACCAGTACACACAGGTATTTATGTGATAAAAACATATATGTTCATTAGTTTTCCAAGAACAGGCATAGTTAATGTAAATTATTTGCAGGAACTCTTTAACATAGGTGTCCTCTCATTCTCCACCCAGGTTCTGCCCTCTGGTGGTCGTCTGGGCGGTCACTGGGGATGAAGTAAGAGTCTTCCTCACAGTGTATTTTTCACCTTTGGTCCCATTACTTGCTGTCAACATGTCCCAGTTCCTCTTATCTCTTAGATTAACGGTTTCTGCTTTTTTTTTAGTCAAAAGAAGGCTGCAAACCTTGACCCTTTATGGTTAAATGTTCAACTAGTTGCTATAGGTACCCCCTTTGATGCAGAGCCTGTGTCTGGTCTTGTGCAGCCCAATGTTTGTAACGTATAGTTACACATTACCCCCTTTGATCAATAATGGGTCTCTGGTATAGGGTTAGAAAATTAAAGGTCCATTCTCCAATACAGGATTAGAAAATTAAAGGCCCCTCCACCAAAATTCTTTGCTTTTATATTTCTCCTTTATCGGTTATAAACAAACAAAAAAAAATCCTTGCATCAAAATGTGACTTTTTTTTTTTCTTTCTTTTTTTTTTTCCACGAATGGTGGATAAGAGTCTGCTATCAGGACTTTGATCGCAAGTTCTACTATTCAGAAAAGGAAATACCTCTGAATCCCAGTGAAAATGAATCTGTCTGTGGCTGAAATAACTTTTAAAAAGCTTATAGCATTTTCTCTGTCAACCCACAGATCAGATTTGGAGATCCAAAAATGCCTGGCTTTTCTATGCACATTTGCACGTATCAGAACAATCTGGCACTATACTACAGGATAGGATCTTGAAGCTCTGAACTAACTGTGAAGTGGTATTTCAAAGAGCTCTTCCAAAATGAAAACTGGTTAACACACAATTAAAGCGATGCCTCTTCCAACACTAAAACAGACAAGGAGAATGAAAGATAGATTGTTTTGTCTCTCTCACAAAAGAGTGACTTAGACTAACAGCTTCCATTCTGTGCACAGAAAGTTAAGTAATGTATTTCAGTGTTTTTGCCAAATAAAAGCTAGAAGGAGGTCTCTAAAGAAAGCACAGGATACCAGTAGAGTTGCATAAAAAAATACCAGCACTTTTGCTCAGACATTTTCCAAGTCGTAAAAGGAATGAGAAAGCCACAGCACCTCAAGAATCAGATTTTGCAAATTCGAGCTTCTCCTCTTTATTCAGTACTGTCAAAAAGCACCTGTTTGGTACATGTAAAAGCACTAAAGTCTTGCTTTAAAACAAAGCACTGCTGTGTCGTGAATGAGCTTGAACTGTACAATGCTTACCACAAGCTCAGCAGTGAGCACTGAGCCAACAGCTAGAAGCAAACACCACTATCACACTCCTGCTTCTCAGCTTCAGCAAGTCACTCTGTAAAACGAAAGTCATATGCTAACAGTTCCCCAAACAGTATTTGTACCACTGCTATAAATGGTTGTTATCAGCGGAGAGGAATCAATACTTAATGCAGTAGCTAAAGACCTGCTCTCGCTGTTTCCTGGCTGAAGGGAGAGAAATGAGAGGGACGCTAAGGAGCAGGATTCCGACCACACATCCTGCCACCAGGAAGCATGGCAGCAGCGAACAGCCGAGCAGCTCACTAACCTAAGAGCAAAAGGATCTTCCAGCGCAATAGTAGTGAAATGGCCTTTCCCAGGAACAAATCTGCCTTGCAGATTTTACCATACAAGCACAATTTATTTATTTGACTTGCCTGATCCAAAAAGAGCTACAATCAAGAAACAAGACCTACCAAAAAACCACAGTGGCCTCAACTTTTCTCCAGGTAACAGGATGAGAAAACAAATGGAAAAGCTCCCAGTTAACTGAATGATTATCCAGGTGCCGATAACACTAACACCAGTAATTCCTACTGCAGGTACTAACCTGTCAATAACACTTTTGGACAATTTTGTTAAGGACATAAAAGTAACGTTAATACTTTGCCAGAGTAATATCTGCATATCCATCTGCTACTGGCAAGTCAATTTCCTAAACCAGAGTAACTGACATTATGCATAGGAATTAAGCTGATTTGTTAATGTTTATTTCCATGAGGAGGAAGAAGAATATCTTAACTCTGAACTTTCCACTTCTGTTAATGATTAAAAGGTTAGTTAAATATTAACTTCATGAAATTAATAATTTATATGACACTCCTAAAATTTACTTACAACACATACTAGTCAAATCTGTTTGTTGTTTTGAGGACAGGTGGATGGAGTGGGTGAAGTATTCAGACAAAACTGAAGAGTTTCCAGTAGAGGGATATAGACCATATTCTATTTATCTGAGAATAACATCTATTATCTAGTGTGGAGCAAATATGTTCAGAGGCTAAGTAGTCTCTTTCAAATGACAGAGGGGTATTTTTTTTTCCTCTTTTTGTTTAGTATAACATGCTCCTGATATACCCAAACAGTTCTATTTAAAAGGCAATCTTTATTAGGTAATTATTGAAATGGGAATTACAATACATACTAGCAAAAATTGCTTGGCTGTTTACTTACTGATTCTTTTCAGAGGCCAATTATTTTACCAACAGTCAAGGCAGAATCTGTTACTAAAAAAACAAACCAAACCAAACCAAACAAACAAACCCACCCACAATAAAAAAAACCACCAAAACCAAAAAGGGACTTTTATGTTAAATCCCATTTATAGCAGTTATTTTGTTTCTAGGTCTGGTCATCTAAAAAAGGGGACAATAAATTGAAGAATGTATCATACTTCAACAAAAATAACTGATGTCCCAAGCACTTTTCATCAAAAAACTCACTGGTACAATTCCTACTTTTCAAGTGAGAAAAAACTATGAGAAAAATGAGCTGGGGTGAGATAATGAATAGAAGAAAAGAAAAGGCTTCCTAACTTCCAGTCTTTTGCTTAGATGATTATGTTACTACTGTCTCTGACTCCGAGATGTTACATCTTTTTTTTTTAAAGGAGAATTTCCTGTGTTTTTAAAGTCTCTCTTGCACATCCACCCATTCATCCATATTTGTGTAACCTGCTATCATGAACAAAACGATCTACCACACAGGTGTCATTGCCATTCAAATATGACATGGAGTACACCATTTTAGTCCTTACAATACTGAGTTTATCTGCATGAACCCCTTAAAACATTGGGTATTTCTCTTCAGCAGAGTGCCTCCAAGGCATACACTTACATAACCCTCCCTGTGATATCACAGACAGCACTTTCCAGTTACGTAGAGGCCCACCATTTAGGGGAAAAAAAAAAAAAGTCAAGAGTTAACAGCAGGATGCTGTCGAGAAAAAAGCCTAACTTAGGAACACATTCAGATTGCCATTGCCCAAAAATCTGAGTAATGTTCCAGATATGTTATGTTAATCTGTTACACAAGATTGTCTGCAATGTTAATATTTTTTTAAGGAGTACTGAGGGTGGTGTTGGGGGTTGGATGAAGGCAGGTGGCCAAAGTCATTACAGAACTGAAGAGGATTATTTTAATTATTATTGGACTATTAACCCTCTGCATGGTCCTAGTTAGCCAGTTTCGGTATGCCTACAAGTAATATGATTTATAACCATTGTACTTGAAATTACTGTGGATCACCAAGCATTTGGGAGTAAAAATAGATATGATTAGATGTGCAAAGCTCATTTGAATACAGTTTATGCACAGACTGGGTTTCTATCCACTAAAAAAATAGCCCTTAATAATAAGTTACCGAGGAAAACGCAGTGAGAAATGATATTTTATGTATAATATGTGATCTGTGTATTCTAGATACACCTCATAATGAACATGACCAAATACTGAACACGAACCGAAGAACAAACCTTTTGTGTTGATGCAAAATTTGAGTGGCAGGAAAAAAAAACATAACAGAAGATAAGGGTTTTCATTCACAATGCAATGTAAATTAAAAAACCATGGATACAAAAGAGTAGAAACAAGAAAGGTAATATAACAAACTTATATTTTGCCCCTCATCATTACAAGGATCAAAACAGGGGCATACATCTTCATTCTAGTCAGATGGCCACTACAGTAATAAATTAGAGTAGCTCATATGAGAAATAAAAATATCGAGGACTTGGTTATATTTTAAATTGAAACAATGCAAACCATGACAATGAAGAAACACAAAAATCCCACACAGTCAGTGATGGTTTTGTTCTTTTACAAATAAGAGGAAAAATACACATGGAAATTAGGTATATGTCTACTTAGGCGATCACTTTGCTTTTAACTTCACTGGGAACAGCATGAAGCTCAGAGACTTCTCTTACCAAGCCTAGTTTCACTCTAAATAGGTCTTGACAGTGTTGTAGCTGCAGAGCCAAAAAAAAAAAAAAAAAAAAAAGAAAACAGAAAACCAACCAAAAAAAAAAACTAGGCCAAATTTTATGTGGTCATGCCAGCATGGTGGAAAAGCTTTTGTGAGGATTTGATGTTGTAACTGCATTTGTACATCTGGCCCTCACAGACCTTCAAAGACTTAGACATCTATAGATACTTACCCGGATTATTAAATGGCCTGTTAGTAAGAGAGGTGGATTCAGGACACTGCCACTTTCGAATTTGGTATCTGCAACTGGACTCTGACATTTCATCTGAATACTTAAGGCATTGATGTTATTGTATCCTTTAGACCCTATATTAACAAGTTTGCTGTAACAGATGGGAGCTTTTTCCAAAAAAATGTAAACAGCTGATCTGAGAGCCAGCACTTTCTATAGACAGACCTTACAGTGAAATATAGCATTCTACTGTTTATTCCAAACACATCATGGCACTGTAAGTAGACCACTTTATACAGTAGAGAAATACAGTAAACATAAAAGGAACAAACCTCAAGAATTTCTATGCTCACTTTCACTTCACTTTCACTAATTCTAAATAGAGTGTTCTCCCTCAAATTCTCAGCTTGCAACCTATTAAAAAAAAAAAAAAAAACCCACAGAAAATATTACCCTCTATAAGACAGGGCAGATAATCTGAACCAAATCTCACTGAGTTTTTTTGTAGGGCTTCTCTTTGCACATTTTTGCCATCATAATATTAAATTTAGCAAAATCCAGAAAAGTTATCGATTATAGTAAATTTTACCATCCAAACAATCTCACAAGGGAACTAAAGAATTCCCATGCATTACACAGTTTTAAGAGTCAGAGTAACAGGGTGCTGGGCCATCTCATTTAATCTATACTATTATCTAGAAAGGTTAGACCAGATGAGCCCTGGAGGTCCCTTCCAACCTGGTATTTTGTGATTCTGTGAATTGTCTGCAATGTGAGTAAGCTTCCTAAACACATACTTACAAACCTGTTCCCTAATATAAACCAACAAATTGCTTCACAAATAAGAGAAGCACAAGAAAGCAGTGAGGGTTTTTTGGAAATCGAGTTTTAACTTTTCTTCTTGGATTACTCTCTTCAGTCTTCAGTTGCATGCTTTTTCTTTCATACGTATTTTAAGGGCATGTTAATAATATAAAAGGTTACAAATACCGAACCATCCAGTTTCTTGATTTTTCACATTGTATATTTGCTTTAGCACAACTGAAATTAATAACAATAGCCACATCTGACTAAGTTGCTTTTTGTATGATTTCTGTGATGCAGTAATAAAAGATACTGAAAGTTCAGGGCTCTGGAACGATAACTCTAATTATTGTAATGTTTACTACAGGAAATTACCTATTGAACCAACCCTGGCTAGAATCCTTAGCAGCAAATGGGACATATTTATATTTGTGGAGAGAAACCACCAGTCTACTGCATCATAAGCAGCAGTGCTTGAAAACTGTCCTCCACTGCATACGGTGAAAGATGGAAAACTACAGCTCCTACATCAACACAATGTGCAACAGATTCCCAGGACTGTATCTGAACATGGATTAGGTTTTTTTCCCCTTGGAAAATATGAAAATCAAACTACTTGAGACAGTGCTCCCAAATAGTCGATAGTATTATCTTAATAACCTGGTTAAATAATTAAAAAAAAAAAAAAATCCTGTTTGCAACAGGCAGTGAAACCATGGGATCGGAGCTGCCTAAACACCATGCTGAAACTCTGTGGTCATAGTCCAACCTGCATACCCTTTTATTCAGATGCTCTTCTCCTTATATGAGTCCATAACATGCTCTTATAATATAGCAAGCCTGCATCAGCAGACCAAATATCCATATTTGTTAGGCTGTAAACACCATTAGAAGTGGTTCTGGTATAACAACCCTTATTTTGCAGTTCTCCATTTCCTACTTCCTTCATCACTTCTCACTCTCATCCATTTACCACTCCCATTTATTGTCTCAGAGCCAGATTTTCAGTACTTTCTGTTATCTCCAGCTTTCTCTGCAGCTTTATATGACAACCAAACTGACTCCCTTGCTGTCATTTGGGATACTTTTAACATTAACTGGGCAAAGTCCACGTTCTGTTACTTCAAATATTTCTTGAGTGTCTATTCACTCTATGCTTCAGAGATCTCCAGACTTTAGTTTATATTCCTGAAGATTTGCTTTTTTTGCCCCAAGTCCAGTATTTTTGTAATGTACCCTTTATATAAAACAAATGTTCCAGTACATGCAGAAGATTAAAGGACTGAAGAAGGTACTCAATTGTCCTTTAATTTTACATGTGTTTAACGTTATCTTGGAGAAGCGTACCCATTTTCATTTTGAATCTAATCTACAAGCTATGCTGGATGATCGTGCAAAGAACCAGCTTGCTAGCTGGTTAAAGAACCAAAATGGAGCCAGGAACAAGCACAGGATGTTCAGCAGCACAATTCACTGGATAATGTTTGCTTACTCTCCAATACTCACTATCCTTATTTCTCATATCCAGAGGATTAAAACCAAGAGGCAATCAGGATGATGTTTTTTGTTTGGCCTCTTACACATAACAGTAGCTAGACATTTCTCATCTCGGTTCAGCTACCAAACTCTTCTTCTAGTGGTGGGAGTGGAGATGAAAGCAGGCTGTTTCAATTAGGCTGGCTATAGAGATGATCTGGAGCTGTGAATTAATTGACTTGAAGACCAAGAGGGACAGCTCCTGCATAATAGAGGCCATGGAATTTCACTCTGTAATTACAGTTAAGTTCAGCTCCAAATCCAACAGAAATCAAAGGTGAACGTCTCAGGCCCATCTCTAATCAAAAGTGGCTCTTTCCCACACCACTAAGTGCAAAACATTCCACGTTTCCTTCTGTTTCAAAAAGCCATTTGGGTCTAAAATGAACCTGCTTGAAAGATCTTTATTCCTGCATGGACAGGAACAAATTTTCCACTGCTGCATGAAAAGACCAGAACAATGGAAGTATTGGGAAGGGAGGTGGCAGGGGGGAAGGAAAGCTCTGCCTTTTTTGGCAGTACTCACAGAACATTAGTTAGGGTAGGTGGAGTCCTGCTGGGTCTAACCAACTGCTCAGATCCCTGTAACATTTTACTGGCCCCCAGCTTTACACTGTACATCTCCAAACACAAGGAGAAAGCTCATATATACATGTATTTTAAAAGACACAAAACTCCAGAGCACACATCCAAAGCCGATCAATTGCCTTTGCAATATTCTCAGAACAAAATGTTCCACCAGCAGATCTGATAAGAAGAGCCAAAAAATGGGAAACACTTGCTACCAATTTATTGCAGTCACCCATAAACTATTACTAGAACATTATGTATTGGCGTTCAAGCCAGAAACCTATTAAAGCGGACTGCACTAGAGTCTTTCCACTATGCTACTTAAGCATTAATAAGTCCTGAGAGAATTGTGTTTATGTTGAAAGAACTATCTTACAATCAAATTTTCACACACACACACAAAAATGCATCTCTTTTTAGATTTACTGCGTGCCTTTGCTCTCTCCCCAACAGTGGCTAGTGTCTCCACAAATACCATCATTTTCTATGCTTCTGTCTGCTCCAAACCCTGATGTACATACTTTGTGTTCCAAGCTGGACAGATTTCAAGATAAATGGTGCTAATTGACAGTGTTAACGGGTGCAGAGTGTACCACATCCTATCCCCCTGTTTTCTCTGCCTAAGTGTGTTTCTCAATCCTTACAGTCATTCTTTGTGCAAGAAGAAAAAGAGTTAAAAGATAATGTTAAAGGAACATCACTATTCTTTTTATTTTTTTTTTAAATTTAAACACATAAATAGCAAACACCCAGTGGTATTCTATGGAACTGTGTTTCCAGTCCTTATTTACAGGATGTCCTCTAATAAATCAAAACTTTCCTTTCCCATTTAAGAGAAAACACTAATACCTGAGCAATATGATGATTAACCCAATGACTTACCAGCTTTACCTCAGAAACTGTTGTTTTTCCTTTGGAAAAAAATATATGCTTTCATTTAAATTGTTTCCTTCTGATAGTACACAGGTGCAAATCATATCACAGAACAGGCTCAGTGAAATGGTGAAAGTTCCTATATCCCTGGAAGCTCCTTAAAACAGTAAATTTTGAGTTGACATGAACTAAGCCATTGTTCCAGAAAGACTTCAGATTCTACTTAAGTATAAAAAAGACATAAAATTCCAAAAAGGGAAACCAAGTCCCATGTATAAATTTATTCATATTATCTGAAGCAATTAGTTTAGTTACAAGCTTAAAATTATTATATTTGTTTATTATTATCATCATCATCACCACCAGATAAGCACTTCACCTGTATCTCCCCTGAGAGTCCTAGAGAGTGCAGGCTAGAGGAACAGTATGGCATTATGAAAAGTTTATGATAACAAAACACCTTTCCTGATTTGCCTCTTCAATCCCTGGAATATCCTTATGGTTTGAGTAGCAAAGCACTCCTGACTGCCACATGACCCATACGCTGCTCTCACTAAGCAGGATAAGTTACACTTCCTTGCAAACAGAGCGAATCCTCAGGAAAAAAAATATCATTGCAGTGGCTTTAAACAAAAATGTGGCTATTTTGTGAACTGGTTTGACAAATTACATTACATTTGATCAAACAATACAGATATACTTGATTTTTTGCCCCTTGTACTCAGCATTGGGAGACCACACTTCGGATACTGTGTTCAGTTTTGGGCCCCTCATTACAACAAGGACATTGAGTGGCTGGAGCACGTCCAGAGAAGGGCAACAAAGCTGGAGAAGGGTCTGGAGAACACATCTGGTGACGAACAGCTGAGGGAACTGGGATTGTTTAGTCTGGAGAAGAGGAGGCTGAGGAGAGACCTCATTGCTTTCTACAACTCCTGGAGAGAAGGCTGTAGTGAAGTGGGAGATGTCTTCTTCTCCCTCCAAGAGGAAATGGCCTGAAACGATGCCAGGGGAGGTTTAGATTGAATATTAGGAAAATTTCTTTCCTGAAAGAGTGGTCAGGCATTAGAACAGGCTGCCCAGGGAGGTGGTAGAATCACCATCCCTGCAGGTGTTCCAGTAATGTGTAGGCATGGCACTTTGGCACACGGTTTAATGGCCATGGTGGTGTTAGGTTGAACTGATGTTCTTAGAGGACTTTTCCAGTCAAACCAGTTCTATGATTCTATGATTCAAATAGTCTGATGTCACTGAAAACTGCAATCTTAGTATCTGGGTTTGACTTAGGCCTTTAGTACACACAGAGAAAAAAAAAAAAAACCAACAAACAAACAAAAAACCCCAACAAAGATAGGAGATCAAATGTATCCCTTAAGTAACTTCATCTGATCCCACTGGTTTTTATACCTCTTGATTAACAACTGTGGGATATACTGCTTGCTCAGGCAGCACATTTATATGTAGAGCTTTTGTACTTGTTTGTGTAATTAGTCACATTCCAATCAAACAGAAAAATAAAGAAGAAATAATTTCTACCTGCACTGGCACACAGGACACCAGAGAGTGATTTTGCAGTAGATGAACAGATCACATCTACAACTAAATCTCTCTATATATCTTGCCTTTTCACAGCAGGATTCAGGCTCTGTTGTCACCAAGAGAGTTAATGAAATCTTCAACTCGAGTGGTCCTTTTTGATTCTTCAAAGAATACAGACAAACGTGCTGACATAAAAACATGTCAGTGAGCCATTTTAAGTGAGACCCTTAATATATAATGTTGAAAAACTCTCATTATGCCAGGAAAAGGAAATGAAAATACTTAAGCATGAAAATCAACACCCCAGAAATGCTTGGAAGCGCTCAGATCTCTGGAGGAGATTTCATCTAGAACCTCTGCAGCAGCTGAATTATTGCACCTTCTGCTTCATTTCCATTAGTCCATACACTTGCAAAGAAGTTGTCTGCTGCTTCACTGAAAGGTTTACATTAAGACAGAAGTCTGGTGCCCAGGAGAAATGACCTAGATGTTTTCCATGCTTAAAAGGCAAGATGTGCCTAATATGATTTTTCAGTAAAGGGCAGCTGCAGTAAAGTATTAATAAAAAATAAACAATGTTAACTTATGTTAAATCTTCCTCTCTTCTCCAGAAATACACAACTGAAAAAAACCCTATCCCATCAGTGCTAATGCACAAGCAAGTCCTTTCCATCTGCCAAATATGTAGGTCATTTCAATGAGTGACAGAGACGAAGAGGCCTGATTTTAATTCGTGAAATATTCCTGGTAATAGCAAAGTTATTGAGACATCTGTTAAAAGCCTGACCTGTTACAATGGAGGGATATCTAAAATGGCTGAAATTTCTATTTAAATTAATGTTACACTATTTTATTGGGCATTTTAAAGAGGTACTGCTATTAACAAAAACATTATACAAATTAGAAACAGGCCTGCAATAATCCTCCAGATAAAATCTGGTGCAGTCTTCTAATGCTAGGGTATGAGCATTTATTTGCATGTGCGCTATGAGTATATATTACAAGGTAGCAGATATGTAAAGAAAAACAATAAATATGTACCTTATGGTATTAGCAGCCCAGTTTAAAGTTTGGCATAGAACAGTTGGCAGATAATAGAAGAAAAAATAAAATACGGAAAAAAAAAAAGTAAATATGTTTCATGGCCTGTATATAATTGAACGTTCTTCAAATTCCTGTAATGGAAATGTCAATACCATGCAAATCCTTGAAGTGTGGACACAGACAGATAAATGTGACTGAAGCCAAACACTTCCACCCAGAACAAATAACAGGCCTTCAGATAAAATAAGTCTACATAGTAATAAACAGTCCCCACTCAACAATACTAATCAAATTAAGTTTTTGCTTTTGGGGTAGGGGTGAGGTGAGCAGAGGGAGGTGGAAGATAGATGACAAAAGCTGTTAGGAGGACTACACTGCAAAGGAAATATACAGATGGGATGTCCCCCTGTCAGAACGCAGAGAAAGGGAGCTAAGAGTCAGGAAGGACCCTTGGGCACTGTGCACATGGTTGGGACCTGGGTCATAACGGAGGCAACAGCGACTCTATGTTTGACTTCCAGAGAGCAAGACTGATGACTAGCTTTCTTCTCTTCATGTTAGGTGATATACTAGAAAATCCATCTCATGGGTGGTGAGTACCTCATCCTCTAAGGGTGGACAGTGCTTCAGGAGCTCTTTGCTCAGTGCTCTTCTTCTCTTTGGCTGACTCCCAAAAGCCAGTGTTAGTAGAAAGGAGAGGCTGAGTTTTCCCAGGCTGCAGAGATGTGAGCTAGAACGAGGAGCACAGGTCCCAGGACTTTCCTACAGTTCCTCAAAGAACACTCAGCACAGCGTCTCAGTTCCAAACCAAAGTGAACATGCACCAGCCTGTTTTTTTTTTTGTCTTTCTCCCCCACGTCCTGGTTTCCTTGCAAGATCCTCCATGCCCACACAGGTGGACTGTAGGGCTTTCTGCACTATTGGCCCTGCTACGGATGCATTGTGGACTGACAAAATACTGCAATGTATAGCAGAAGCACAAAAATAACCACTCTCACTAGAAGAGAAAACTCAGAGATATCATTTTTAAAAAAGTGTGGGTCAGTCAAGATAAACTCAATACCTATTAAAAAAAATTACTACCATATGAAGAAAATATAAGGTCTACTATGTATACGCCTTCACCATTACAAGAGATCATGCATACCCACCCCCAGTATCCACTTAAGTCATACCATAGAGCCACTTGATGTACCACCTATGAGAAATATACTCTTTTATTATAAAATTTGCTAGCCAGAGATCTGGAATTTGCTGTTTCTCCTGAGATGCTCTATGAATGTTCAGAGTTTTTACAAGCATGTCTTTATTTCTTCCCTCCACAACCTGTATTTTACTACTTACTGCTTTTTCCTTCTTTTATTGCTGTGTGAGACATGAATGTACAATGCAAAATACATAGGGAGGCAAAGGTACAAAACATACAGAATTTTTTCTTCAGCATTCAGCTATAAAGACACTACATGCAGCTACCAACAGTAAGAGAGAAAAGTGATACTTCTAAACTGCCAGTCTCCCCTTGGCAATAAAATGTTAAACCTTGACTTCTCTACTCTCTGAATTCTAAATACTTCTCTGTGCAGTTCTAGTAACTTCTTAAATGTATTTTGCAATTGATTTTGAGCACACCATAACAAAGCAAAATATCAGCTAACAGTGTCTAGATGGGTCGTATTCTACTCTGGTAAGATTGAGGGATATTTTTGTATTATTTCATCCCTCTTTCCAAATTCATGTTCTTCTGGTGCAGATAGTGGTTTCAGGGGAAAATATTAAAATCCCTACTTGACTAGGATCAAGTAAATGTCACTGAAGAAGAATAACTGTGCCTTTGCTTGTAGTCATTATGAAATAGGCATTATGAAATGAAAATGGAGTATCTAAACGTCTCATCATTATTTAGTAATACTTTCCTCCCTTTCCACCTCATTCAGGATCTTCCTATTTTAGACCACCATTGCAAACAAACAAAAAGCACAATCCTATCATGCACTCCAGGGCAGGAAAGGAGAGTGGACGTAAGGTATGGACAATGAATTTGTGGGTAAAATTCCCTACTGGAGAATTGCATTGCCATGTTCTCAGCCCACTGAAAAGTAAAAAGCACAATGAAAAGCACAATGATACTTAAGAAGTAGGTTATTTACATCAGTGAAAACTCCTCATAATGAAATATCTTCCACTTGAAAACCAGTGTGTCCAGCAGGAGGAGAGAAATGATCAAGCCTCTGTACTAGGCCCTGCTTGAGTACTGTGTTCAATTCTGGGCACCACAGGATAAGAAAGTCATTGAGGTCCTGGAGGGTGTCCAGAGAAGAGCAGCGAGGCTGGCGAGTGGTTTGCAGGGCATGTCGTATGAGGAGCAGCTGAGGGAGCTGGGGTTGTTTAGTCTGGAGAAGAGGAGACTGAGAGGAGATCTTACTGCTCTCTACAACTACCTGGAAAGGCAGTTGCAGCAAGGCTGCTGTTGGTCTCCTCTCAGAAGTACCTAGTGATAGGACAAGAGGAAATGGGTTTAAGTTGTGCCAGGGGAGGTTTAGGTTGGATATTAGGAAAAATTTCTCTACTGAGAGAGTGGTCAGGTGTTAGAAGAGGCTGCCCAGGGAGGTGGTGGAGTCACCATCCCTAGAGGTGTTCAAGAAGCGTAGAGATGGGGCACTTCAGGATATACTTTAGTGGTCACGGTATTTGGGTTACAGTTGGACTCAATGATCTCAAAGGTCTTTTCCAGCCTTGATGATTCCATGAAAAAAAACCCAAACAACCAAACCCACAAACCCCCAGCCTGTATTCTATGCATTTTTTTGCACTAAATATGGTTAGAATTAACAGAAGTGAAAGATAATAGTGGGAGAAAACATTACCCAGTTTTCAATGTAAGTGTTCCAATAATAAGTGTGATAAAAAGATTCACTGCTTGCCCATGTAGTCAGGAGTTCCCAATCCTGTGAGCAAGTCTGTCTCCTCACACCTTGCAGTCATACACAACTCAGCTGAAATCACTGCAGTTCTCTTTAGAGATTCCTCTAAAGACATTCCTTTAAGCCTGATGACTTTGTTTCAGTAGGTCCTTCTAACTTAGTAGGGAGTAAATAAAAGTCTTTATTTATTATGATTTTGCTTTTTAAAGAACTTTGACTATGCTCCTCATGAGCAGTACAGTAGGAGCCGGGATTCCATTTCCTGCTTTACGATATAGTCGGTCTGCAAAATGCTTTTTACTTTAACAGTGAAAGCATTGCTTCAACATCTTCTAGACCACAGCAGAACACTCCCCCTGTTCCAAGAGCCTTTACAGTGCAATTTTTTCCTATTCTTGATCAGAAGGGAGTCGTGTTCTCTTGAGTCATTCATGGAAAGAATATGAAAGGTAAAACAGACTTAATTTCAAACATGTGAGTCTCAGGGACAGAACCTTGCTGTCTTATTCAAAAAGAGGACTTGCTCCCCATCTCAGGCAAAGTGACTCAGCCATAAGGCAACTGACCATTATAACTGGATTCTCAAAGTTCCCATTATTTGGACTAGGCTTTTTTTAGGAAGGATATAAACCCCATGAAATCATTAATGAAATCTGGTAATATCCATTAAAAACATGGACATCAAATGCAATCTCCACTAATGTCAATATTACCACATCTAATGATTAAATACCAGTTTCTCTGAGGTGATCACTTTCTCTGCAAGCATATTTGCACAGACTTGTTTGCAAGTCTTTTTTCTGGCTACCAAGCTCCACTGGAAATCACAGGAAATTTTCAGGAAAGTATAATTTTCTTTAAAACAGGAAAGGGAGTTAAATACAAGACAGAAGTCCAAACAGAACTTCAAGTGGCCTGGGATTCCCCAGGTTTGGCACAACTTTCTCTGGCACCTCTGTAAACACAGGAAGGTTTAAGCATAGAGGACAAAGTGCCCGGTGCTGCACTTTGGCCACAACAACCCCATGCAGAGCTACAGGCTGGGGTCAGAGTGGCTGGAGAGCAGCCAGGTGGAAAGGGACCTGGGGGTACTGATTGACAGTAGGCTGAACATGAGCCAGCAGTGTGCCCAGGTGGCCAAGAGAGCCAATGGCATCCTGGCCTGCATCAGGCATAGTGTGGCCAGCAGGAGCAGGGAGGTCATTGTAGCCCTGTACACAGCACTGGTTAGGCCACACCTTGAGTACTGTGTCCAGTTCTGGGCCCCTCAGTTTAGGAAAGATGTTGAATTGCTGGAGCATGTCCAGAGAAGGGCAACGAGGCTGGGGAGAGCCCTTGAGCACAAGCCCTATGAGGAGAGGCTGAGGGAGCTGGGACTGTTTAGCCTGGAGAAGAGGAGGCTCAGGGGAGACCTCATTGCTGTCTACAACTCCCTGAAGGGAGGTTGTAGCCAGGAGAGGTTTGGTCTCTTCTCCCAGGCAAGCAGCACCAGAACAAGAGGACACAGTCTCAAGCTGTGCCAGGGGAGGTTTAGGCTGGAGGTGAGGAGAAAGTTCTTCACAGAGAGAGTGGTTGGCCATTGGAATGGGCTGCCCAGGGAGGTGGTGGAGTCACCATCCCTGGAGGTGTTCAAGAGGGGATTGGACGTGGCACTTGGTGCCATGGTTTAGATAGTCATGAGGTTTAGGGTGACAGGTTGGACTCGATGATCTTTGAGGTCTCTTCCAGCCTTCTTGATTCTATGATTCTATGACATGCAGCAAGAAATTTTTGTCATCACAAGAAATTTTAGTCACCTGAGAAGTATTAGAGAGGTTTATATTGGGCCCAGTGCTATTAGAGGTAATTCAGAAGTTCTCACTCCTGCAGTAACAGCTGGAACAAGGCTGTGGTCCCAAACTCAGCAGCTGCAGAACCAACCCTTCACCAACTTACAGTGGCTGCATGGGTGGGGTTCCACCAGATCAGACTGTTTCCACATGCATGCATTTCAGAGGGATAGAGTGGAGAAAATCAAGTCCTATGAATTAGCCTTCAAACAATACAGTTGAAATCTCGGTTCCTTTTTGGCTTTTAGAAAGTAAAAGCCTGTGTCTGCAAAGGGAAGGTGAAGAAAATCAAGAGTTTACACTTTACATTCCCATTTTGTCTCACACCTTACAAGGTGCCTGAAAACGACTATGAGGGGACTAGGGATCTTCAGTAAATGGCATCCTGCTGTAACATTTGCACTCACAGTTAGTGATGTGTTTCTGTATTCCAGCATTTTGGTTTCACAGAAGATAATGAGAAACTAAGTTTAAGTTCCCCTTCTTCTTTCACAGCCAAAAGATGCTTCCAAGAGCAGTGCCTGCGCATCCCTAAATTGCTGTCCAGGTGTCACCTGGGCAGGAGATGACTGTTCCCAATATCAACTTGTTCCCATTTTACAGTAACTTAATGGTGTATTTTTACTCAGGAAGGTGTATGCTTGAAAGGGATTCTGTAAAGGTACCAAACAGACCCGAGAAGTTCAAATCTTTGCAGAGATTAGACCTTTTCTGAAGTTCATAACATCATAGAATTATTAAGGTTGGAAAAGATGTCTAAAATCATCAAGTCCAACCTTCTACTGAACACCTACATGACCACTAGACCATGTCCCAAACTGTCACATCTACACAGTTTTTTAACACTTCCAGGGATGGTGACTCCACCACCTTCCTGGGCCACCTGTTCCAATGCTTGACTCTTTCAGGAAAGAAATTCTTCTTAATATCCAACCTAAACTTCCCCTGGACACGGCTTGAGGCCATTTCCGCTTGTCCTGTTGTTAGCTACTTGTGAAAAGAGGACAATACCAGCCTCACTACAACCTCCTTTTAGGTGGCTGTAGGGAGCAGTAAGGTCTTCCCTCAGCCTCCTTTTCTTCAGGCTAAACAATCCCAGCTCCCTCAGCCCCTCCACATACGACATGCTCTCCAAACCCCTCACCAGCTTCTTTGCCTAAGTTCCACTATACAAACAGGCTGTCTATAAACACAGAACCCTCATTTCAATGCTGACAAGACATAAGATGTTGTTCTTTCTTTCCTAGAAGTGAAAGAAGAGTATAAAAGATTTCCTAAGTGGCTGTGATAGATGTCTCCACAATAGATTGGCACATTTTGTACATACTAAGTTTGTCATAAAGAAAAAACGCACCAGGTACACGCTGTGGAGCATCGAGTTCACCCAGAGGCTCTGTACATATGCTGTTACTTTTGGCAAGTGGCAGCCTCACTATGCTCCAATTTCTCATCTAAGAAATGAAAATAATAGCCCTGCCTCTCCATCAGCATTGCACAACTAACCGTGCTAAAGCTCTGTTAGTAAATACGAGGGTAAGAGGGGCATCATTCCCTGTTACTGAAGACTGAACAATTATTTTTTTAAACCTAGCTGGTTGGACTTTCCATGCTAAAAGCCAAGAGTGGTTTTGGATGAAATTTATGGCATATTGGACAAAAGCTGCAGGATACACGCACAGGAGCTATTTTTCTCATCTGTGCCTCTCTCCTAGACTTTTAGGGAACTGCAGTGAAGAGCATAATATTATTTTCAGTGCCACAAAAGTTGTGAGAACTTTGAATATTATGCTAGTCATAAAGTAAGCATTTAAACAGTTTCTGAAAGTAGAAAAGGCTTTTAGGGAATGGAATGCAAAAAGAAAACACAGGATGCTGGAAGGCAGCATGGAGAATAGCATATTGAAAAGATTTAACCTGAAATATTTCTAAATTTATTTGCATTTTTGAGCCCTAATATTCAACCTAAACCTTCCAGAAGTTTCAAGTTGTACTTTTATATCTCTGGAATACAGTCTGCCAGCCTGAATTCAAAGCTTCTGTTCTTTTCACTTGTTTTCCAACACCACTACTATACAATGTAAAAAAACTTAAAAAAACCAAACCCACCTAAATCCATCAAGTTGTGTTTAATTTACACAGGAAAAAAAAAATTATATACTTCTTTGTAAATCAGATACTCCTGTTACCAAACTATAGATTAAAATACGAAGTTAGACCTAAATGTGGGCTTAATGTAGACTTTAAACTGGCTGGATTTGGTTAAAAGCAGCTACAATGAAATTTAAGAAACAAGAAAAAGTTACATGAGAGAAACCACTGGTGTTTGGATTGAGCTGGATTTTTATTCATGTTTATTAAACATTTCCCAAGAAAGAAAACATTTTACCACTGAATGCCTTCCACAGGAACCCACTAAAGAACATTCAACTTAGTCTAAGAAATATGTCGAGAAGCAAAGAAAGCAACTACATTCACAAATTCTCTTTTCCCTTTCACACGCAAGACAAAGAGTTGCCCAGATGCATACAAACAGAAGTGAAGCATATGGGCCAGTATAGAAACCTCACATTTTGATTCAACCTTAGCAGGCATATACTCAGCTGGCATAAATCATCACAGACCATGGATGGAAGCTGACAGCAAGCATCTGATTATTTGGCCATCCACTCTGTCCTGTCTAATGTTGGAAGCAGAGAGTCCACAGAGCTTCCATTTACCCACAAACTCACTCGCACCTTATATATAAGGTGCTATTCTCTGCTATATATATATATATTCTCTGCTATACCTTTTATAGCAGAGAAGTCCTCAAGTCTCCATTTAACTTCAGTTGAGAATCCCTAAATAGTAGCACAGTGCCTCAATAACACCAAAGTGAACAGACATCCTTCAAGCCAACAAGATCTGCTGCTGTTCCACCTTCTTGATAAAAGGACACCTACCAACGGCATATGACAGGGCAGATTCTCAATTCAAACATGACATAGAAAAGAACCACTGTTTCACCTTAACACAATCTTTAGTGTCACAAACCCAGCTACCCCATTCTTATTGAAGACTGTCGCCCCCTTTTACCTCAGGCAGATGATTTCTGGTCACACATGTCCCTACAGCAACCTAAAATATTTTTAAACTTGAGAGTGATCCAAACTCCTAAGCCTACATGCCAGAGGCTAGTTCATAGCCACACTGCTCAAAGCTAAAATGTCCCTACAGAAGACTTGTCTTGAACAGAATTACTTGAGAAATTACAAAGTGGAGCCACAGGGAGACCTACATGTGAACTGCATAGATGAGCAAGAGTCATGTGCTTGAACTCGCCCTCCTGGCCCACTCCCATTTAGGAGAACTAATTAGCCACAGTTGAGAATTTCCAGACTTTAACCAAAGTTACTGTGTCATTTACAACTCATTTTCAAAAGTAACTTTGGGTATTTTTGATCCCAAGACAAAACAATCCTAAAAAAAAACTTTAAGGATGTTCAAGGTGCTTTTCATACAGGATAGGCAGATAGAAGTGAGTAAGAACCAAGTGAGAAAACCCTTTCACATGTAAACATCTACTAGCTGGCATGTAGTTTTGTTCTTCTGATACTACTTAAAAAAATCTCCACTTATCCAAAGTCATAACAGTACTGAGATTTCTATCTCAACTGCCCAAAGTCAAGCCATCTTTAATTTATCTGTCACATAGAAATCACTTTTTCAATAAATCAAACTTCCAATAAAGATCACCAAAAACTTCTACAAAAGTCTCTATTGAGTACTGTGGTTATGAAGTTTTGAGGGTGCTCCAAAACTGAAAAAGCTGTGTCCCCCCTGACCATCACTGGCAAAGCAAGTTGGAAGACAAAGTTCAGCTCCTGTCCTGAATACAACTTTACATGAAAAAAATAAAAAAAAAAAAAAGTAAAGTAACTAACCAGAAGAAGTTTCAAGAGTCTTTTGACCCAGAGTCATCATGCTGTAATCAGTTCTGATTTCTGTAACACCTTCTTTCCTCCACATCCTAACTTTATTATTTTTTTTTCAGCTCTGCAAAATGGTGTTCAAGTACAGTTATCTATTATTCTTGCTGATCAATACCATCTGTGGCAAAGGACTAGAGAGTTACACTCGACAGATTAGGCACTGAGAGGCTTTCTAAATTACCAAGAAATCAAGTGCAATGCACAGTTCTGTTGACTGGTCTGGATTAATTCCTAAAATAGGCTGATAGAAAAATGTGAGAAACTTTCCAACAAGTTAAAACTTGTAGCTAATAAAAGTAGCTGCAATATGAAAAATTAGGCTCTTCTCCCTTTAAATCACAGCCCATAGAGGCATTGAAGTAAATCCCTTAATCTCTTTTTAAGTAGCTATTTTATTCCAACTTCCTCTGTGGTTTATACCCTCAAAGCATCTACACCACAACTCAAGAACAGTCTACACGAAGAGCTTCAAATTCCCTTTCTTCAAAAACCATCTGTAAGAAAAAAGAAAACAATAACCAGAAAAACCCCACCAAACTAAAGGAACTACTAACCTGAGCTTGTTCTCTCTCATCTTTTAAATCTGTGCACACAACCATCCACCAAAAAGAAACATTCACCACTCTTAAAAGCACCATCCTATATTTGTTGAGGCATGCCAATGGTTAAAATATTGTATCTTTGCATCGTTTACAAATCCATAACAGATTAAGAATCTGTTTTCATTCTTGTAACCAATTTATGGATGAGAAAAGCAGAACAGCAATTTTTTAGGCTTCAAGTCTGTAGCCATGGACAAGTTTTCTGCCTTCTTCACCACAGTATTTAGGAGAACTTTGGGCAGATGCAAGGTGATATGTCAAGATTCAGTTCACAACAGACAAATTAACTTGCTTCAAGTTAATGGTGACACATTCTTTTATACTTTTTGGGGGTTTTTTAACTATACTTTGCATTTTCACAGAACTTTACAAACATTGAATAACTATCATAATCTTCACCACAGGGAAAGTATCACTATCAGCACATTATAGATAGGAAAGTCAAGGCAGAACAGTTGGGTAACACCTCTATGACCACAGAGGAAGTTCTACTATTGCCAAGAGGAACAGATCCTTGCCCCCAGACTCACATTTGCATCATGCCTCTCACATTGCATATTAGAATGGTCTCCATTTGATAATAAAAGTCCGTTCTATCTTCAACTTTTTATGAAGACTAGAACTGTAGATGTAAACACCATTTACCTTGAGATCTTGATGATTCCACTAGCTCATCAGAGGAAACACCAGTGTAACGTTGAAGGCTACAGACCAAAGTAGAAGATCACCAGATTTTGAGGAACATGCCAGAGGCGCAGATGGTTACATAGTAATGAGAAGAGAGCATTATAAACTGAAACAACATTCTACAATCTCCTTCCTTGTTTAGACATATGCACCCTGACTATTTACTAAACCCATCTCATGTCTTTACATTTAATCATCTGCATCAGCTCTGAATTTTTTTGTGTTTTGGCTTAAATAAAAATAAGCAGAAATCTTCATACCTGATGCTCGTGTTTAAAGTCACAACACAGATAAAGAACCACTCATGAACTGGGAAAAGGGATGCTCAATAGCTGAATTATGGGTTCCCATAACATTTCATTCCTTTGGTTAATGCATTTCTTTGAACTCCTCTGTCCTAAGTGCACAGGATATATGAGTTTATCAAGAGTTTCTTGACAGCCCAAATCACTGACTTTCCACAGCAGTAGATTGACATGTCATGGAGAGGGTGATTAGAAGGTCATCAGAGTACACAAAGTACCAGATTAAAGCTCAAAACCAAGACATATTTGCTCCTTTGGTTATTAAAAAAAAAAAAAAAAAATCAGCAGAGGGGGAAAAATTCTCTGTTGTAATTGAAAAAGTTGAGGCTTAATATATAGCTGGAAATGCTTCTGTGGAAGGCTACTTGGGATTTTTTCAGCCAACAGTATGTTATCTTTTGACATTTATTACAATGTGGCCTCTAGTTAGAATGGCAGGCCAGCACCATTTGTTGCTGCACCAAATGCTTGAAAAAACAGTAATAAAAAAATCCCAAACAAACAAAACTGATGAGAAGCAGGATGAATACATGTTTCTATCTTTGAGATCTTTTGGATTCTCTCTGTAGATTGTGTCACTGACTTTATTACAAAAAAGCTGGTAATTCTTTGGAATTTTCATATTCTGGCCATCTCTAGCCCACTATAATCCACCTTTTTCATTGTTAATACAGGAATCTGAGTCTGTCAGCTCACTATCCTTTCTGAGAAAATCTATTAAAAAAGAAGGGAAGCAGGCAAGCTATCAATATCCCACTGATGTCCAGGAAATGCCAGCCTAGCAGCTGTTACAACAAAGCAACTTCAAAGTCACAGCAAAAAAAAAAAAAGAACAATTGCCCTTACTAACACTGAATTATTAACAAAAAAAAAAAAAAAAAAAAAAAAAAAAAGAGAATCAGAACCAGTTTAAGAAGGAGAAGGAGGAATTAAAAAAAAAAAAAAAGAGTAGGCAGGGAGTTCTTGTTGTTGATTTTTTTTTTCCCTTTTGAAGGAGAGATCCAAACACCCACATTCTCCAAAACGTCCTTGATTAAATCTTCAAGAAAGTTATCATTCATGCCACCTCTAACCTTATGTCTTCTTGCTGAAAATTTTCAAGGAAAAATGCTTCCATCACGTCCTTGGTGTAAGTACTCACGGATGTGCCTTTCTCATGAGCTCTGAAAATTTTTACCCCCCTTATCTCCTTGAAGGAAGTAAATGGATGGCTGCTAAACACTTAGGTTTACATAACAGTTCTTCCTCCTTATTTATTGAAAAATAAAGTCTTTTTAGAAAGCACTTCATATTTTGAGAGCATTGAATGCTTTCTTTCTTTTTTTTTTTTTTTAGTATTTTTGGCAAAGTATGTTTTTGATTATTTAAAGATAATCTCTATTCTAAATTGCATCTGACTCACATAACCTCCATACTTTAGAAACCACAATAAAAGTGCCATATATTAGCTTTAAATGAATAGGGAGTGAGTCAGTGAATAGTTAAGGACATTCCATGGAAATACATGAGCCGCATACTAAGTTTTTAGAAAAATATTCTATCTCGTTTTAGAATTAACAGTATAGGTTACTTGGAACAAAGAAAATACTCTTCTTTTTTAATTCCCAGATGCAATGTGTTTTGTTTTCCTGATGCATCTTTGTCTACTGTACAAAGAGACCTTTACTGAAGTGACAGAAACACTGCTGTTTCCAGAGGAAGAATAGTCATTCGTACATACTAAAGCATTTCTGTAATTAAGATTTTTTTTAACTCTTTCACTGGGAATACTTAATTCTTTGGCCTCTGTAATATCATTTTACAGAAATTACTTTAGGGAAAAGGCATGTTTTTCTCCAGTTACTGACTTCAAATATGCTTAAATTTAGTGCTTTAACTATTAAAAAGAAGTTGATACTTCTGCTTGCCAAGGCTCATGGTCTCAGTGATGTCCTCATATTGACCAAATGAAGGAGTTCATTAAACACTATCTGAAGTTTTCCATGCATCATCTTATTTGCAGATCCAGACTGGGCAGTCATGCCCCTTACCACATGAATCCTAGCACCCAGTAAGTGTGGTATAAATAACTACATAAAATCCTAAGTAGGGGACATGAGACAATCAGAATTCTTACAGCACAGGATTATGGTTATAAAAAGAGCCATAATAACTCCCATTCTATCACTTATAGGTACTGCCTGAAAAACAACTTTTTTTCAAGATCAGAATCTGACAGAGGTAAAACACAGCAGATGAACTTAAGAGAAAAGTTCTTTATTCCAACTTAAAAGACAGAAAAGTTGGCAGGACCATAATCTGAGTATAAACTTACATGTGATGTGGAAACATATACAGGATAGGGCCTTAGCAATCCTGGCAGTCACCATTTACTTTCAAAAACACCATTAACCACATAGATGCTAAGCATGCTGGTGGACCCCAGCACAAAGCGAGGAAAAACAAACAAACAAAACCAAAACCAAAGCATGGTTAGGAAATGCTTAATGGGCATAGGTGTACCAAAAAACCAAAGGCATACATTATTCTTTCCCACTGCCTTTCCTGACTTGGGCTGCACTAGGTGGTTGGAGAATGCAGGTCAAATTCCACCACAATCATCCAGCCACGTCTCAGATATCCTCTGGAAGGGAGGGGTAAGTAGTCAAGGACCCCCAGAATAACAGAAAACAACAGTTTTGATTAGTTACTAATCTCACATTGAACCATGGGGACTGAAGAGGACAGGCTTTTGTAGCAAGTATTCTGCAGTCATAGATCAAGGTCATACAGAGCTCTGCAGACAGATCAGTGTTGACCCCAGGGCCTGTGCTGGCAGAATCTTCCTTTTTACCATCCCTAATCATCTGTCACTACCACACAGGGAAAGTTCAAGGTTCAAGGGAGAGTTCACCCATCGATACCTTTGGCTCAGTGGCAGTATTAAGCAATCCCTCTGTTAAACGACAGCTTGGGACAGCAGCTCTTTGAGCTGAGTACCTAAATAAAGAATCCTTGGGCAGGATACTAGTAACAAATCTTAGATCAGTAGCTGTTTTCTATACACAATAAAATAAGGATTTCCTTAGATGAGACAGGTGTGGGAGATCCTAAAACCTTTCCCCCTTAATCCTCCTACCAAAAACAACAACAACAAAAGTGTCCACCCAGACAGCAATTGCAAATCTTTTCACCTCTTCTTAGATGAAGATGAACACTCCCTTGATATCTCTGCCAATAAAACCAGAAGGAGGAGCGAAACTTAATGAGATATAAAAATATAACTGGATTCCTTTTTGTATCATTTGCTGGTTTTATTTTTGGACTGTTTACCCACTGAGGTGACATGATCTGTAGCAACACAGCACAACTGAAAACCCAGCATCCCTCTCTGCAACACTTTCTCTAGTGTGTCCAGGCTGAAGCCAAACAACACAGATCATCCACACTCAGAACATGAGTCACAGCAGAAAGAGGGATAAAATAATTCTTATTCTTCAGGGTTTAGCTTGTAGCTGGCCACACATGCCAGAGAGCTTAGGAGATGGGAAAGGTTCTTCCCAAGTATATGGTCAGGGCAGGCAGCCCAGCATTTTCCATTGGGGAAGATAATCATTCTAATGAACCTAAGGAAAACAACAACTGCTTTATATCATGGAACTTTAAGATGTTTTTCAAGAGTAGAAGGACTAATTAGGTCATGGCAAAACTACACATACTGTCAGCAAAGACTGGAGTGGCTTTGCTGAAGTCATCTCTTCTGTAATCAAAACTGGCCTATCTCTTCAGCCTTCCCCCAACAGCCTTTCTCTGTGGCCTCAGTCTGACCAAACAGTCTCTCGCTTTGCCCAGCCAGGTACTTTTACAAAGCAGAACAAGGTGCTTTTATCAAATCAAAAGCCCTAGCCTAGCACAGTAAATGACATTTCAAAACATAGCTGGCTCACCTGGTGCAATTTCCCTCTCTGCTTCCAGCAGTTTACAAGTAACGTAGGATTACCAAAGTTGGGCATGCTCCCAGCTTTATATTTGGAGTACTATAAAGAATGGTATTTGGTTTGCTTTCTCCTCTACATGCCAGTGAAGTAGGACTTTCTTAAATTAAGCCACTCCAGAACCAAAATATTCCAGTAACTTAATATCACATAAAGGCCTATCCCCGGATATGTGCTTAGAGTTGCCCAGTAAATTCAAAGCCACGAACACAACTCCCTTCACAGATTCACAGATTGCACTGTGTTGGAAAAGACCCCCAAAAGTTCTCTTGTCCAACCCTCCTGCAGTCAGCAGGGACACCTCCAACTAGATCAGGCTGCCTAGGGCCACATCAAGTCTGATCTTGAATGTCACCAGGGCTGGGACCTCCACCAACTCTCTGGGCAACCTGTTCCAGTAGTTTACTACCCTCTTTGTAACGAACTTCCTCCTCATATCTAAACTAAACCTACCCTGCTCCAGTTTAAAACCATTATCCCTCATCCTATCACTTCAAGCCCTTCTAAACGTCCTTCCCTAGCCTTCCTGTAGGTCCCCTTCAGATATTGAAAGGTAGTTATAAGGTGTCTCTGGAGCCTTCTCTTTTCCAAGGAGAACAGCCCAAATTCTTTCATTCTCCTTTCACAGGAGAGCTGCTCCAGCACTCTGCACCTCCCCTGGACCTTCTCCAGCAGATCTATGCCTCTCTTGTGTTGGAGGCCCCAGGGCTGGACACAGTACTCCAGGTGAGGTCTTGCCAGAGCAGAGTGGCAGAATCATCACCTCTTTCAAGCTGCTGGCCACGCTCATTTTGATGTAGCTCAGGATGCACTGAGCTACAGTATGCATGCAACACTTGAGTGCTGCTCTGAAGTTGGAAACAAACACTATTTATACTGCAACAGAAAGCAAGTTTGGTCTTAACAGGAGGGATGCCAGCTTCCCAAGCTGGCATGCATGATGGTTTTGCACACAGGAAATTAAAAATGAGGAACAGAGGGCAGAGGAGAGAGCAAGAACTTTAGTCCTCACTCCTTCTGTCTGTATCCATTATGAGTGCAAAACCAGCTGTAAACAGTAAAGATGTCCCTATTAAGCAAAAATATCATCCCAACTAAAGAGTGGTCATGACATTAAATATTTTTAGTCTTCAATTAGTCCACTGCAATTTACTAGGATGATAAAAGACATCCTAACTAAACATAACATACAGTGAAAATCTGCAGCCTTTATCAGAATGAATAGGTGTTGAGAATGTTTCTTGGAGGGAAAAAAAAATCTACTGAAAAACAGTTTCAAATGTCATTGCACCAATTTACAGAGATGAAAGAACAGGGTAAAAGGAAAAAGAAAACGCCTAACATGTCACATCAGTCTTTTGCCAGGATACTGCAAAATACTATTCTTCACTACATTTCCTTCAGTCTTCCTTCAGCCTATATTTTGTTGGTGACAGCTTGATTCTGCCTACGCCTACCAAATGGAAGGGTGCATGCGCAGCCATATGATGGAAAAGGGGCTTCTCCATAAAACAGCAGCTGAAGTCAGCTTGCTGCCACCAGGACATGCCCTCCATCCTGCAGCTCTTTCAGCAGCAGCACATGGGAAAGCCCAATATGGGACACAGGCCAAGCTGGCTGTCCAGATGGGCCACACAGAGCCCAGTGCAGTGGGCTCAAGGCAGCTGCTCAGATTGGATGGCACCAGACTGGTGTGCTTCTGTGTGCATGTGTGTGTGATCTCTGGCCCTGTGTGAAGGTCTAGGCCTTTTACCACCTTCTGGCAGAATCCACTCCGTGATTCCAGGACGTGCAATTCTCAGGAAGCTTTTGTGATTCACACTGAAATGTTTCCTTACTGAGTTTTACCCCTCTGAACATCTTAAAATAATTTTTTTTTTGTCTTACTATTTTACACCCTTCAAATACTTGTAGATTGTTATCATATGTCTTAGTCATAATTTATTCCAAACTGTACATATTAAATCTTGTATCTTTGCTCCTATTTCAATCTCTTCAGCCTTTTCACTTCTGCTGTTCTTCTCTGAATTCTCCGCTGTATCTTGACAAGTTTTTGGCAACAGAGTGGCCAGAATAATAGTGTCATGGACACCTTACAGTTGTACAGAGATAAAGAGAGAAATTTGTACAACACCAAAATGACATTTGCTCTTCTCCCCAAAACAACAAATATGTCTAACCTGTTGTCCACTTTTAGTAGCTGCATCATGAAATTCTCCGAAATACAAATATCCACCTAAAACTAACAACTTGTAAACAGAGTTTAACAGACTCAAAACTGTATTTAATTAAACTTCATGTCACCTGTGAGAAACGTAACATGGAACAATATTTATCTGCAGTACTGGAGAGAAAATGAGCCATAGAAAAGAGGCCACACCAAAGAATCCAAACAGTTTCTTCACCACAAACCAAATGAAGGAACACAATACAATCAAAAAGGTAAAGAGATGAAGCAAGTCTTAAAAAGGAAATCTTTGGTGGGAAAAAACCAACCAACCACCAACAACAAAACAAAACAAAAAAACCCCACAACAAAGAAAGAAAGAAACCAACTATTCCCAACTCTAGAAAATTCTAACATAGAAAATAAGACAAAGTACAGTAGCTTTCTGTTTTGTATATCTGGACAGTGGAAACCATCTTCAGATAAATTTGATCAGGCATGGGACTAACATGCATATAATCTACCTTCCTCAAAGTTAAGTATCTAACTAAAGCCACCATAATCATCACCAGAGAGCCATTAATCCCATCCTGAAACTATAATATATTTAGGATGAATAGGTCTCTAGAGGTATTTCTCCTCCTTTCCACTGATAACAGACAGAGACTAAATAGCTGATTTGACTGCATTTTCCTTTAAGATTACTAAAGTTAAGTAACCTGTATCCAGAAACCATTTTTAAATGCTGGTCTCTAAAGGAATTAATGTAAGCAATTAGATTGTGTAGGCACTTTAAATATTATCGTTGGAATTTTCCAATTATCTTGTATTAAAGCCAAAACCAAGACAAACAAAAGGAAAAATCTACAGATTCGTATTCAGATGTCCTTCCATATTTCCAAGACCAAGGAATATTGAATCACAGAATTATAGAATGGATTGGGTTGGAAGGCACCTTAGAGATTCTTTACTCCAACCTCCCCACTACAGGCAGGGACACCTCTTAATTAGACTCAGCTGCCCAAGGCCTCATCCAGCCTGGCCCCCAGGGAGGAGGCATCCGCAACCTCCCTGGGCAGCCTATTGCAGAGTCCCACCACCATTGTACTGAAGAACTTCATCCTAAGCCCCAGTCTAAGCCTATTATCCCTCAGCTTTAAAACCATTCCCTCTTATCCTGTCACTAGACAATCTTATGAAAAGTCCCTCTCCACCCTTCCTGTAGGATCCCTTCAGCTGCAAGGCAGCTCTAAGATCCCACCACAGTCTTCTCTTCTCGAGGCTGAACTCCAGGTCCCTCAGCCTATCCTCATAGCAGAGGTGTTCCAGCCCTTGGATCATATTTGTGCCTCTCCTCTGCAGCTGCTCCAATAGCTCTGCATCCTTCTTACGATGGGACATGAGAATATGTAGCTTGCATGGAAGATTTCCCTTCAAACAAGTCTGCAGACATTGGTGGCAAGATGACAAGTCCAATACAACAGAAATCTGTTATTGCCTTAAGATGTGTGGTTCAAATTCTCCGAAATGGCTAATAACTAAATAAATAAAGTTTGGGAAAGAGCATACAACCTTCATCTGGTTCACAATAGGCTGAAACAGCAAATGAGGATGACCAATGTTAGTCAACAGAGAAGACTCACACAAAGCTGTGACAGAAATTGGACAAAAGGTTTCATCGTTCTAGCACTGATCTGCAAAGTTTCCAAAAATGCTACCAAGGAAAGAAAATTGTATATGAGGAAAGAATAGCAAGTCTATTAAGACACAGATGACATCAGAGAACACAAGCCCTTGCTGCAAGGAAGTGCAGGCTAAGAGGGGTGAGCAAGACAGAAATGCTAGAGGGACAAAGAGAAAAAAAGGAAGATAAAATGTTTATCAGATAAGCATATTCTGTGTCCACAAAACACAAGAAGTTTGGTGAAGAGAAAAACAAACTAGAAATCTTAACACATCATCAAGATTGTGACTTAATGAGCACAACAGAAATCTGACAGGATAACTCACATGACTTCAACAGTAATAGAAAAGGGTATATAACCTTTGTGAGAAGGACATGGAAGAGGAAGAAAGGAAAGGAGTGTTGCCTTGCAAAACTCCTGCATAGGCATGTTCTGAGATCCAGAATGCAAAGAGTCAAACTTACTCAAAAACTACAGGCAGTGATTGAATACAAAAGAAACTAGTTCCACAATGATGAGGAAACACCAGAGAGTACCAGCTCAGAAGATGAATGCGGCTTTTGAAAACTATTAGTGAAGCAAAGGGTTTGCATGAAAAGCTTGGTGAAGATGGGGATTCATTATGCTTATTGAGTGGAGAAACAAACACAGCTTTCCAGCATCTTCACAGAATCTTATAACCACAGGATGGTTTGGGTTGGAATGAACCTTTAAGGGTCTTATAGTCCAATTCCCTTGCACTGATTAGGGACATCCTCAATTAGATCAGGTCGCTGAGAGCCCCATTCAGCTTGACCTGGAACGTTTCCAGGGATGAGGCATCTGACACCATGTTCCAGTACTTCAACATCCTTGTTGTAAAAACTTTCTTCCTTCTATCTAGTCCGTATCTCCTCTCTTTTATTTTAAAACCATTACCCTTTGTCCTGTCACAATAGGCCCTGTCAAAAGATTGGCCCATGTTTCTTATAGGCTCCCTTTAAGTACTGCAAGGACAGAATTTGCTTCAGACTATGCTTCAGACTTTTTTTCAGAATTTGCTTCAGAATATGCTTCAGACTTTTTTTTTTTTTTTTTCTCAATTCAGAAAGTGAAGAAAGGACCAAAGGGACATTTCTGCCAGATTGGACTCTAGCCTGTGTGGATCACAGTATCACAGTACATCAGAGGTTGGAAGGGACCTCAAGAGATCATCAGGTCCAACCCCCCTGCCAGAGCAGGATCACTTAGGGTAGTCCATGCAGGAATGCATCCAGGTGGGTTTTGAAAGTCTCCAGAGATGGAGACTCCACAACCTCCCTGGGCAGCCTGTTCCAGTGCTCTGTCACCCTCACTGTAAAGAAGTTTCTCCTCATGTTGAGGTGAAATCTTCTATGTTCAAGTTTGAACCCATTGTTCCTTGTCATATCACTGTGAACCACCAAAAAGAGCCTGGCCCCCTCCACTTGACACCCACCCCTCAGATATTCATATACATTGATGAGATCCCCTCTCAGTCTTCTCTTCTCCAGACTAAATAGCCCCAGGGATCTCAGTCTTTCTTCATAGGGGAGATGCTCAAGTCCCCTAATCATCCTCGTGGCTCTCCATTGGACTCCCTTCAGCAGGTCCCTGTCTCTCTTGAACTGGGGAGCCCAAAACTGGATGCAGTATTCCAGGTGTGGTCTCACCAGGGCAGAGAGGTAGAAGAACTTCCCTAGACCTGTTGGACACACCTTTTTTGGAGCACCCCAGGATCCCATTGGCTCTCTTGGCCACCAGAGCACATTGCTGTCCCATGGAGAACTTGCTGTCCACCAGCACTCCAAGGTCTTTCTCTGTGGAGCTGCTTTCCAGCAGGGCAGCCCCTAACCTGTACTGGTGCCTGCTGTTATTCCTCCCCAGATGTAGGACCCTGCACTTGTCCTTATTAAACTTCATGAGGTTTGCCTGCACCCAGCTCTCCAGCCTGTCCAGGTCACATTGGATGGCTGCACAGCCTGACAGGTGTCAGCCAACCCCAGGGTGTTTGGATGAACAAATTGAGTGCCTAAGAGTGCAAGACAGAGTAATTAAGTTCATAATTCTTCAGAAAAGAAAGAGGGTGAAAATCAAAGTAAACCCAACAAACTTCTGGAACGTAGATCTCAATGACCTAGTAGATAAAAATCCCTGGGAGAGTCTACAGGAAAAAAAAGAAGTTAAAGAGTCATAACTTTAGTCATAACATAAAGTCTTGTTATTCCAAGAATATATAGCAATATTATAAACACAAGCTATCCTAATATAGAGGAAAGAAAGAGAATAGTAGAGTTTTAGTATCACTAACTCACAAGTTCTTTACTGCTACCAAGACACAAAGAAAAGTCTGAAGAAAGCAGAAGGATATCAGTATACATAAGTATAAATATTGCACAAATATGTAAAGCCAAAATCATAGTCAAAGCACAAAATTAATAGCGGATATCAAGAGTAACACAAAATCATTCTATTAGTAAATTTAGTCAGATGAGTGAAAATGTAGCTGTGTTAATGAGTGGAGAGAAAGATCAACTGACAGATGATGTGAGTAGGCTGAGGTGGTTAACACCTTTTTATACCACCTTTCATTCAAAATTTTGAGTGGAGAGACATAGATAATTCAATTAATACTCATCAAGAGGGTTATGGTCTTACTCCAAAAGAACAAGCAAACAGATTAGAGAGTACTTAGCGGTGTTAGGTATTTTTCAAGTCATTTGTGTATAAATTTCATCCTGCTATTCTTAAAGGGCTGTCTGAACGAGACTTTGAGACTTTGTAGAGGACAAGGAAAGGATCAAAGAATAAATCTAGTACTGTCCATGAAAACAGAGAGAAAAAAAGAAAGAACAGGGGAATCCTAGACCACTCAGTTTAAGCTCAATTCACAGAAAAACTATGGAACGATCAAACTAAATACCTAAGTACAAAAGACGAGTAGCAATCAACTCTATTCTAAGAAAAAAATCATGCCAAAACAATCTAATTGCCTTCTACAACAGGATAAGAAACCTTGTAGCAAGCAAATGTCACATACCTTGACTCCACATTTTGACCTTTCACAGTCATCTATAATATTCTTACATACAAGGTAGAAACAAAACAAGCATAGCCATGATATCACATGGATGCAAAACTATTTGGATAAGGGAATCCACACAGTAATTGTGAAGATAGAAGAATACATCAACCAGGTTTCTGCCCTGAGTTTTGCTCTGTTTGACTTTTTCATTAATAACCTAGATGATGAAATAGAAAACATGTTGATTAAACTTGCAGACAACACGAACCTAGGAGGGCACTGAACGACTGAATAAAATTCAAAATTACCTTGGCAAATAAATTAAATGGTCTAGAGGCACTGGATGAGATTCAACAAGAACATGACTGAAGTACCTAAGCAGAAATTATTAATGATACAAACGCAAGATGGTGATAACTGAGCAGGTAGCAGTTTTCAAGAAAAGGATTTAGAGGCACGGTGAATTAGAGAGATATAAGTTAGAAATATCTTGGCAAAGCAAGGAGTCAACATTGAGGTCCTGGAGGGTGTCCAGAGAAGAGCAACGAGGCTGGGGAGGGGTTTGGAGGGCATGTCATACAAGGAGCAGCTGAGGGAGCTGGGGTTGTTTAGTCTGGAGAAGAGAAGGCTGAAGGGGGATCTTACTGCTCTCAAAGCTACCTGAAAGGAGGTTGTAGTGGGGTCGGTGTTGGTCTCTTCTCCCGAGTAACCAGCAATAAGATGAAAGAAAATGGGCTTAAGTTGTGCCAGGGGAGGTTTAGGTTGGATATTAGGAAAAATTTCTTTACTGAAAGAGTGGTGAGGCATTGGAACAGTCTGCCCAGGGAGCTGGTGGAGGTATTCCTCCTCCTTGGAGGTGTTCAAGCAGTGTGTAGATGTGGATATAATTTAGTGGTCATGGTAGCTGGGTTGTGGTTGGACTTGATCTTAAGAGTCTTTTCCAACTTTAATGATTCTGTGATTCCCATCAATCAAACTCCACTTGTTTAACAGGAAGTTTGCATTTTTTTCCTAGAATCAGTAATGCAGGCATAGTTTAAAAGGCCCATTCCTACTAATGTAAGCGGCAGAATAGTTTGGGGAATGAGACCATGATTAAGGTTTAACATCTTCCAAGGAAACTGAAGAAACCATTACCCAAAATCATTATTCAAATTCTTCAGACTCTTTCCAAATGCACTACTTCTAAACACAGTCATAAGCGTAGGCATCAACACCAGTATGCTTCTGCCATGATAGCAGCTAACTAGAAAGCCACTGGAATCCTACTAATGACAGGACACACATGTCTACCAGATAACAAAACTGAGATACCAGGAAACAAATTCATGTCGTAGTGATTCATGTTTCTGACTTAGTTTAGTTGCTCATGACTGTCTGCCTCTACATTGCTTGAAATCTCAAAAATCCAAACAGCTTTCGCAATATCCTCACACAAAACCTCATAAAAAAAATAAACCATTTCCTTTCCTGTATGAATCAAGTTGTACATCATAAGAAATCTGCTTCAAAAGTAACACTGAGACGAAAAGCTTATTGAAAAAAAAAAAAAAGAAAAAAAAGAGAACTTTCATATGAGTAGTAGGAATATCTACTACTAAGTCAGATCTCTAATTGAGTAGAAAACCTACATCTACATTGTTCAAAGACTTGGTCTGTTATCCCATGGCAGAGTAAGTTAGGAACTTCCTCCATGGCTAGCTTTTTCCGTACTTGTTCATCAGAAGGCTTTCCCTACCTACCTCAGAAATTTTTGACAATTCTAGGAGCAGAGATAACTGAACTATGTGAATAATTTACTTGATTTCTTCAACAGGTCTTGTTTCCTTACAGATACCCACATTTTAAAAACATGTCCTCATACAGAAGGTTTTCACTGTGCAAATTCAATGTTGTCTAGTGCAAAGATTTTATCAACTAACTCACAATCAGTTTATTAATTATGAACTTTGTGAATTAATGGCATTTTAATCTTATATGTGTACTTAGGAACAAAGTCAAATTAAACAGATTTAATCTGAGTAAGACTGGTAAACATACTCTAAAACATTCTTCAGAGCACAATCTCAACGTACAATTACAGACTCCTTCTCTGGAGACTTTCAAAACCCACCTGGCCACCTGCGTGGCCTGCCCTAGGTGATGCTGCTTTGGCAGGGAGGTTGGACTCGATTTCTAGAGGTCCCTTCCAATCCCTAACATTCTGTGATTACTACGCTCCCACCGTATTTCTGTTCTGGTATCACAACTGAAAAAAAGTCACTCCAAAACCCTCCATCTCATCTTTGAGCTAACCCTACACCAGATTAGCCAAATGTAAATAAAGCAGCTAGTTGCCAGGCAGAAACAGAACTTGTGAATACACATCCACTTTTCTTGTAATGTTTTACTCCCAAATACTGTCTGTATGCACAAACTGACTGTAACAGAGAGCTACTTTCAGTAACTGTAGACCCTCCAAAAACTGCACAGGAAAACGAGGTGGCAAGGCAACCAAGGGCAGGACAACTGTTGTCTGTCAAGAACAGTGCTATAGCTGGCATGGTAATATCTTCCTCAGAGGAAAGATGTTATTGAAATTTGTTTGTTCTGGATCTCCAGTACAGAGCAAATTGCTTGGGACAGTTCATCTATCTCTTAAGCCAAGTCTGCATGGGGATGTTAAAGCAAATCAACTAAAGGTCTGACACCATTATGCACACATTTAAGTTATGAGTAGATGCTCTAATTCAACAGCAAAGCTCCCTGTAGCTGCTTATTCAGTTAAGCTACATTGGTCTAAGACTAATTTACTCCTGAACTGAAGCAGTTCCCCAAGAATTTAGCACAAGTAATTTTTGCATGGTGAATTCATGCATTTAGCCAGTTTGCTTCAGCTCTTTCTGAGTTCCCCAAGTGTTAAGGAGTTTTCACCCTATAGCTGATGGGAGCTTGGCTACTTCACTTTTGACACTGAGAACATCAAATTGGGTGCGTAATTCAGTATTTTCCATCTAGAACACAGGAAAACTAAGGAGAAAGTCCTCATGTTGCTTAGCTGCTTCCTGCTCCAGGGTGAAAATTCAGTGGTTTGGGAATCTACAATTTCCTTGCTCCTACTCTCACCCTTTGACTTTGTGAAAGTCTTGGGAACTGGCATGCTACCACACAGGGGAAAAAAGCAGAAACAGGCAATGGAAAAAATGCAACAAAGTGGGACTTGAATTGTCACATCGCCTTCTTTAGAGACTTAAAATCATGTCAAAGCTCTATCTACTGACACTGATTTTGTTCATCATGATTTGGAAATCATAATCATATCACCATGCCTTATTGTTTCTCATTGAAGCTACTGTTGTGGTACCTCAGCACTTTCTGGAAATGCATCACATTCCATAAATTCAATACTAATTCAATTCAATACTAAACCTAAACTGGGATTGATATTTCACAGAAGATTCTAATAAAATTATCTATAGAAAGGACCAATGATTTTTAAAGTAAACTAGTTGCTTCGTTACAGTAAGAGCTCAGGCTACAATTTTATTTTGGTCAAAATTTAAAGCACTTCTCAGACAAAATGCACTTAGGAGAAGTAAACATGTCCTTGTTCCATCCAAGGTCATTAAAACTTACCTGGGCACTGGCAGCAGTTGGTCAATGCTTTGGCCTTACTGCATGGATGTTCAGGTTTCAGTGATGCTTTGAATGCCACACTCATGTGCAGAAGATAACCCAAGGCATCTCGGCAAATTAAGTTCCTGTATTAAGATCACTGATTCATAGAATGGTTTTGGTTGGAAGGGACCTTAAAATCATCTAGTTCCAACTGCCCTGCCATGTGCAGAGACACCTTTCACTAGACCTGGATGCTCAAGGCCTCATCCAACCCACCCTTGAATGCCTCCACAGAGGGGGCATCCACAACCTCCCTGGGCAACCTGTTTCAGTGTCTTGCCGCTCTCACCATAAAGAATTTCTTTCAAATACCCAGCCTAAATCTACCCTCCTCATGCTTCAATCCATTCTCTCTCATCCTGTCACTACAAGCCCTTGTAAAAAGTCCCTTCCTAGCTTTCCTTTAGCCCCACTTCAGGTATTGGAAGGCTGACACAAGGTTTCCCCAGAGCCTTCTCTTCTCCAGGCTGAACAGACCCATCTCTCACAGCTTGTCCCCATAACTGGAGCACTCCAGCCCTCTGCTCATCTTTGTGGCCTGGACCCACTCCTCTGGACCCACTCCAGCAGTTTGATGTCCTTATTCTGTGGGCACTGGAACTGGACATAGTACTCCAGGTAGTGTCTCACAAGAGCATAGTAGAGGGGAAGAATCACCTCCCTCATCCTGCTGGTCACAATTCTTTTGATGCAGCCCAGGACATGGTTGCCTTTTGGGCTGCAAATGACCATTGCTGGCTCATGTTGATTTTTTCATCAACTGACACCCACAAGTCCTTCTCCTCAAGACTGCTATCTTGATTGAGCTCTCTGAAGAATAGAGTTATAGGTCCTACTGTACAGTAGTTAGCAGAAAGGAGTGTTTAGAGGAATAAACAAATATACATAATTCCTGATGTTTCCTTTTCCCAAAATAAATTCATTATTATAAACGAACTGTCACATCATCGCCTTTAGAGACTCAAAATCACATCAAAGCTGTCAACTGACACTGGTTTTTATTCAGCACAATTGGGAAACGCAATCTTATCACCATGCTCTACCATTTTCTCACTGCAACAAATGTTGTGGTACCTCAGCACTTCCTGGAAATGAATCACATTCCATGAATTTAAGCGCAGCTCTAACACTTTAAAACATCAATAAAGCCAGGTAACACTAAGACAAGTAAGTGGGTAGTATGGAGCGTGGACTTTCTAAACTTGCATTTTTAATTCTAGATGTTTCTAAACCAGAATATTTAACCTCTCCATGTCAATACCTGAGAAGTTATCCCAGTCCCAAAGTGATTTGTGTAGCATTATCAAACAGGAAATTTTTAATATTTTGATATAATATTCTACTCAAAATAATGGAGGTAAAGCCCTCTGGACAATATTTTTACTGATTGATGGAGAGAAGGACCCCCAGTGACCAGCTGTATTTTAGCCAGCCTGGGGTCTGGTGACTACCCAGCAGCCAGGATGAGAAAACAATCTTTGCTTGTAAACACTTTTCTAGCTCTCTTATTTGGAAACCAAGTGATTAAAAGGAAAAAAATGCATGTAGACAGTTCTGCTTTCTTAAACTAATTATTTCAAACTATTATCAAGGTATCATGTGATCATCTGGACTCTGAGGATTCATCATTACTGCTGAACAGGAATGTGCCTTGGCACAACAGTTTCAGTGGTTGATTATGCATTGCAGACACCTATAGATAAACATCTCTATTGCTAAAAAATGAGCACCGTCTCCAAGAGCAGTTTCTGATGAAGCTTTAAAAGCTGCATCAAAAACCTGTAATGCTAGGAGGATGAGGCTGCCCAGCCCTGTCATATAGTAGCACTGCTTTCTAAGAGGAAAAATAAAATAAAACAGAATAAATCTGCAGCATTCCTTATGATCAGGGTTTTACCCATTTATTTGGCTAATCATTCAAATGGCTAAACAGACCTCTAATTTGAAAATAAAAACCGATTGATGCAATCACAAACAAGTTCTGAAATTGTGATTTATAAAAAAAGAGAGGAAATCTTGTTCTAAGCCAAAACACACACACAGTTACCTTTTTCTAATCAGAGCATTCATTTCTCCTCATTATGATCTCACAAGCACATTAAAATCTTATTAACATTAATTACTTCTGAGCGTCTATGCATGAGCAGCGACAGGCTTGCGTGTGCGCGTGTGTGTGTGTCTCTGGATCATATCTACATTTATATACCTTGCTGCACTTTGCTTATAAAACATGTGAAAATATTGCTGCTAACACCAATTAGCTAATTTCACACACACAGATAGTAAGCTGCTGTCTCACTGCACAGCTTATTATAGACCCGCAGACAGATGGACAGACAAACAGACGCAAAAAGCATCACGGCTCCTCCTAAACGCAAGATCTGAAATGCCTGGCACCCCAGGAGTGCGAGTTTTATCCTCCTAAGTCTGAGGGAACAAAATGACACAAATAACAATAATACAAAAAATAATAAAAAGCAAGACAGCCAAATATCCCATTTTCTACACAGATGGGTTCAATGATGAAGTGATAGAGACAAAGAAAAAACTGGCAGGCAGACAAGCAGCAGGCGCACAGAGAGATAGACAGAGACAGATAAACAAAGCAACAGCGAAAGAGCTGAAAGCGTATTCATCAATGCGAATTTGGCCTAAGCAATATCAACTTTATCCCACCAATAATGTAAGGAAAGAAATGGCAGAGCCAAGAGTCAGAATAGGTTTGAATTCCACAAGCGAAATAAAATCCGGACACTCTACAAAACTATTTATGGATTCTATTTACGCTGAGCACACCACACACAGCACTGCTGCTGGTGAGACTGAGCTCCACCACAAACTCCAGAACACATCCACGCATCTAGACAGTTATTGCTGTTGAACTGCACCTTTGTCTTCTTTTTCATTCTTTGTTTCCATCTATTTAGATTCACCTCTATCCTACTTCTAAATCCTGTCCTCCTGAACAATTCTCTCTGCCAGGGGTTAAGACACAAACAAGACATCATCATCCTTTATCACACCAAAGCCATGTTTCTCTATCACTGAAGGATTAACCTCCCAAATGGAGTGATTTACCATTGGAATGGGCTGCCCAGGGAGGTGGTTGAGTCATCGTCCCTGGATGAGGCACTTACTGTCATGGTTAAGTTGATTAGATGGCGTTGGGTGATAGGTTGGACTTGATGATCTTGAAGGTCTTTTCCAACCTGATTCTGTGAAATGCAAGTCTTCCATCCTTTGCAGAACCCAGGTGAACACCTGCTGGTTTTTTTCCTCTATACCCGAACACCCACCTCTGTTTGTCCTCTGCAAGTCTGAGAACTAACTGCAGTCCTCAACTAGAATTAAAATTTCCACTGACATTGGTAAGATACAAGGTTCAGAAGTGTTAAAATTTGCCTTTTAGCACTGTTACCCTTTCTTACACCTCTGTATTCTTCCACTGACTATGTGATCAGGAGGGAAAGGATTGAAGTTTCAGAAGAGAGTTTTCTAAAGAATTTACCAGGTGGCATGAAAGGCTTCTTTATTGGGAACTTATTTAGATGTACATATCTTAATTTTTCATGGCAACACAAGTGTATGCATTTTCTGCTTGCTCCTCTCAGACCACAAGAGAAGGTCAATGTGGCAATAGTCACTGTTTTACCCCCTGCTTTTTTCATCTAAAGATTTCTGAGCACTTCACAAAGGTTTCTTTAAACATCAAGGAATGCAGAAGTTACTTTCATCACTCCATTTTACTGCTAAGGAACAGAAGAGCAGAGAGGTGAAGCTGAAGCACCCACATCAGTAAGAAGGTCTGCAGCACACCCAGAAAGTCCTCTTATTTATGTTTCTCACATCTTCTCTTCCTACATATGTCCTAAGGTAATCATAAACAGTACCTGGATATAAATAAAAATTCAGTTTTGAGGATTGTAGTTAGGATGCTTGACTTCTGTCTCACTCATGACCTTCTCCTGATGATGCTCATCCAGAAGGACCTACTCCCACACAACCCCAACACAGCTGCTGAGAGAACTACCATCAATGCAGTCAAGTAACTTTGGGACACGTCAGGCATACTTCAAACATCCAAATTAGTTATGGCACATTTATAGTAAATTCAGTGACTCCAGGAAGCTTTGGAGCATCATTACAGTTGCAACACACACAAACGGTAAACTTGGTACACCTTGACCAAATTCTGCCCAGCTCAGTTTTACTGTGCACACACCACAGATCTGGTCACATCACAGAGAAGGAACCATGGCATATGGCCTGTATTGCAACACTGAGCAAGTACATGACCTGCTCAGGCAGAAAATAAGGAAGCATATTGAACACCACTCCATTTACTCAGCTGACTATGCTTCTTCTGTTAAGGTTAAATATACAGGTGTTGAGAGTAAAGACAGAGAAAAGTAAAAGCTTTATTAAGTTAGCAAAAAGCAATGAAGATTTGAAGATTTACAGTTTTATACATATGACTAAGTAGGCTCTTGTCTGCCTGTTTCCTAAAAAGTAGAGCATAAACCATTAAACTCTCTCTTGAATCATGCAGAATTACTTCCTGGCCTTTCCCTAAAGTGCTCTGAGAAGAAGCAAGATTCTCTCTAACAAGACAAGGAGCCTCACCAACACTGGATAACAGTGGTAACAGAAGATCTACACATTTACACAGGCTTTCCAGGAAAGTCAGCAAAATACTTGGTCAGTTGTTCTTCCAGATTTCAAGCTTTCCACTATGCCCAAATTTCATAGATCTCTAGGCACATTTGAAACTTAGGAAAACAAGAGGGCTAGTGAGAATTTCCCCTTAAATACATCAGTGATCCCCATTAAAACCAAAGGAATGCCTACAAAGACAGGTGAGTTTAATAAAATGGTTAAGAACTAAGCACCCACTAGATCTGCTCACTTAATGCCTACATAGTGGTTGACTCCTTAATCCATCTTTCCTCAAAACCCATATAGATATATAATGGTTCAGGGAACTCAGAAAGAGAAACATTGTGTCCTATAAAAGCACTCCTTTGGAATTCTTAAGACTCCTTGTGTCCTAATGACATACAGTAAAAGCTGTACCTCAGTAAATTAGAAAACAAACCCAGATGCTCATTTATTTAACGCACAAGAACTGGAGATACTTAATGAGGGAAAATTTTTGCCAGTTTTTATTATCACAATAGCTTGTAGAGGGGATTATGTAATAGGGAACCACTGCAGAACTTCCGCTGTGTCTGTATATTAGCATGTAAAGTGGACATAAGTGTCCTAAAAAGTAAGTGGACTCAAAAACAATTGACTTCAGGATCTCTCATAGGACCAATGCTTATCAGCAGAGACAAACTAATCTCAGAGACTGTTCAATCTATCGAACAGGTCATTATGTGAAAGGGGAAGAAAGGTGAAATCCGTCCTTAAGGGTTGAAGAGAGGGGAAGACAGCTATGGGCTCTCCTGTACAAAGAAGGTTGACCAGACTTTAGCAGGTGAAAATTCTCCAAGTAAACCTGGTCTCCTCATCTACTGTATTCATCTACTTCATGACCCTTATTGCACTCTGTCTACCAGAGGTTACAGTAGGCTAAGACAGTGTAAGAGTGCTTAAGAGATACACTTGGCATCCAGATCTGCGTTGCAATCCAAACCCCTTTGTGTCCTTTTGGACATTAATAACATGAGGTTTTACTGACTCCATCCTGGCTTTTATAAGCTTTTGGGGATTACCGAAATTGGAGATTGCATATGAAAAAGCTGGTTCATCCGTTTCCTAGAAGAGACATTCATCCAGTTTGCCCTTCGATCCTTGAAATGTGAGGTATGCCTGAGGAGAGTTCTTTGTTCCAACGTCTCACAAGTATATCCAGTGATGGTGAGTCCATATGTCTCTGATAAAAGGGAAAACCTTATTGTGTATTCCAGCCCTTTGTTTTGTAAACATACTACACTAGATGAATTTGCCTCTCAAAGAAGAAAGTATTAATTGTGCTGGCTAATGAAAATTTCTGTTGCTGTCCTTCCAATCTGGTTTTCTAAGCATCAACAGACATTAAAAGTGGCCCTTGGGCTGTGAAAAGATATTTCAAAGCAGTACAAACCCAAGACTTATTTGCAAGTTTACAAGAATTAAGATCTGAATCTCAGTCTCACGTAACAAAAAGTTAAATGCAGCTACTCATTGTACAGTCTTCAGGTTGAACGTACAAACAACTCAGTTCCTCCTACTGTTGATTTTCTGACAGATGCCTTAGCATCAAAACATCTGCTCTGCCCAAATCCAGTACTTGCAAGCTCCCATTATTATTTGCATGTGTTTTGTCTCCACTGACAGTTTAAACAGACAAGTAACAACCCTCTTTAAATGCTTCCTTGTGTGCAAATAACCCTTAGAGGCTATTTACCCCTTTACATATCACAGCTCTCAAAGAGGTGAACAGCAGCATTTGCACACACAGGCAGTTGCACATAGTAGAAGTTCACAACAATGTAACTATTCAAAGGTACTTTTGTCTTTAAATTGATGAGTATTCTCCTAAGCAAGCAACGTCACTATGCATTCCAGATGGGTATAATCTTCCCCTATAATTACTACTGTACCAAAAGAGGTGACAGAGTGGTCCAGTTTTCTAACACCTACCTCTTGGATGCTTCTTTTCAGCTGTGGAAAATCCAACCCGGAAAAAATATAATTGTTGCTTACACGTCTCTGAAATTATATTAGCTGAGTTAAGAGACTAATTATAAATAATATGCAAACCAAAAATAATGTTAAAAAAATTTAATCTGCTATCAGAAATAAGAGTATGTGTACATGTTGGTATGTTAAATGTGTTTGGGCTAAATTTTCAGTTACCGTAGGACCTTTCTATCCCATTCTGAAATTAGAAAAATTACCTTAATGGCCAAGAAGTTGCATATGCATTACACCACCACAATGGTGTAAAAAAAAAAAAAATTCTAACAGTCTTTAACATAGCCAAGAATCACCTGGGCTTCCTTTGTCCATGGAACATGGTCATTACTTTTCCAAGTCCCATCTGCATGTATAATACACTGAGGAAGGAAGAAAGAAAGGCATCGCTTCCTTTCTCTCTGTGCCTCGATTGTTCCTGATTAAAAAATTGAAATAACGTTGATTCAGCTACTGGAGTTAAGCAAAACTAAATTAAATACTTTGGTTAAATGCTGCAAGATATTTGAATAAGCTTCTTCAGAAATGCAAAGTGCTATTTATTCGTATCAGTAGCTATCTCTAGATAAACTGTCCTGGAACCTTTTGTGAGCGTTGCCTTCTCCAGCTGAACTCAGCTGATAATTGCTCTCTGTTTTGAAGTACATATGTCCCTCCTTTATCTAAAGAAGACTAGGAAAGACTTAGAACTGGCACCTCTTTTCTTTTAGGCAATGAGAAAAAAGCAAAACAAAACGAACAAAAAAAAATTCAGATAAAAGTCTCAAAATTAAACCTTTGCACCAAAAAAACCAACCAAAAAAGATTTTTTTTTAATATTAAATTCTTTGCAGATTTTGCCTGGGCATTATGAAAATAATCACCAACACTTCCTAAAAGCAGACCTTTTCATCAACTCTGTAAGCTCAGATTTCAAGGATAGATCTGGTAAGAATCTTATTAATACACCTATGTATGCTGCCACAAGGGAGACAGTATCTAACACAGTAAAAATGAGGTCAAATTCAGCAGCATTGTCCTGAAGAAAACTGTCTCCTGGTCACAAATCACTTGTGGAGTGCCATGCATCATCTTTATTGCTTCAGATGTATGCCAGCTGCAGCCAGTAAGCTAGAAATACAAAGCTAAATTCATCTCTCAGTTCACTGTTGATTCTTCTAAATTTCATGGAATTGGTCCACTTTTATACAAATGTAACTTAGAGCAAAATACAACCCATAAACACTTTAGCAGAGATACAGATGTTCAGAAATTTCACGTGGAACTTCTTATCCCAAAAGTAGAGTCCTCTGAAAATGATTTTTATATGATGATTATTCCAGCTCACTGCTCATGAAAGAAAAGGAAAGCTCTGTGGCCTCATCCCAGTCCACTCTGGTCCTGTTTATACAGAATCAGGCAACTAATTTTTTTCCCTCTCCTGCCAGTGGGACCAAGTTAGCCCCTCTTTTTGCGTGAAGTTTAGACTTTTTGTCCTCATTTTCTTTGAGCAGCTCTGCCCCCTGCCTGCATCTCAGCTTGTATTTCTTCTAGCTGCTCACATGCTTCCCAAAGCTTCCCTCCTAAATGCTCCATTTGTATCCTTCTACCACACTGAAGCCAACGTTCCATAGTAACATTACTCAACCAGATTTTAATAACTCTTTAAAAGAGCTTACAGTCAACTAAACTGTGTTCCTGCACAATCAGTCTTAACCAGGAAAATTCACAAAAGTTAACTCTAGCTCACCCCCTTCCACCCCCCCCCCCCCCTTTTTTTTTCACCTGAAAAAGATATTGGATGAAAAATTAATTTAATTTTTGTAGCAGATTAAATTATCCTGGGGCTGGATACGGATGTGATCTAGACAAGAGGGCTCTCACCTCACCATAGAGACAGCTTTTACAGAGCTAGATCAGATATTAATAGCAGTTTGGCCAAGACAGCCTTGGGCTGAATACACTGAAAACATGCAAAATTCACCTGAGATCCAGCATAATACAGGCTCATGATCAGGGCAAAAGAGTTACTGCTACCTAAGCTACCAAAGTAAATGCTAGCTCTTCATCACCACGAGGTGAAAACTTCCTCAAAACAAATTAAAATAAAGACCTCAGGAGACAGCTGCATTCTGACATGTCAGAGAAAGACCACAAGTACTCAAAAACTTCATTGGGAGGCTAAAACAAACCCATCAGAATAAAGAAAGGGGTTGCAATGCACATTTAGGACGATAACGGGACACAAATTTGAGAGGGAAAGACAAAATCAGCTATAACTAGCCCTCTCCCAACTGCTCTCAGAAACTAATAAAGATTATTATCCCTGTCTTGAAGGCAACATCTACAAATGTAGAAACATTTGTAGAAACATCTACAAATGATCTGTTGACAGTTACACAGAAAACTAGAAACAAAGTACAAATCTTGTTTCCCTAATCAGTGGGCTCTTACTGGTACCTATGTACTTATATGTATCACAGGAGTGACCACACTGCAATGTGGTTATGACTTCTGATACTGTATCACAGCTCTGTCCTGACAAAAGGATTTAAGATCTCTGTACACAGTTTAAAAAATAAAAAAAGTCTAACAAAAGTTTTAAGACAGGCTTCAAACCGGATCTGGTTCCCTGTAAAAAGAGACTGAAATTAGCAGAGAAAGTTATTTTCAGCATGCAGGAATGCCCAGCACCAGGGAAAAATCCTGAGCTTTCTCTTGTCTAGCACAAAGTACAGCACAGTTGAATGTACTACAAAAGCACAGCTGGCTTTTAACCTCTTTCAGGAGCAGCTGCTTTCACAGCAATGAAATGTTTCAGACTGAGCCTGACTGACTTAGTGGATAAATTATTTGAAGCTGGTATAGCTCAGAAGGAACCAGTTCATTTAGGAAATGTCACTATCTTGAAACCACACTTTTCCTACCCAATTGGAGCGAGCTTTGAAGCTTTCAAAACATGGTCATGACATGAAGAAGAAAATAAAGGCAGCATTTTTATGAAATGCTGGACATTCAACACAGCTTGGACTTCAAATGGTCCACCCATGAACCTGGGACAGGCTGGAGCTTTGCTGGGAACTCATGTCACTTCTAATCATAGAATAGTAAGGGCTGGAAGGGACTGCTGAGATCACTGAGTCCAATCTCCCTGCCAAAGCAGGATCACCTAGGGTAGGCCACACTGGAACACATCTAGGTGGGTTTTGAAAGCATCGTGGCAGGTTTTGAAAGTCTCCAGAGAAAGAGACTACACAACCTCTCTGGGCAGCCTGTTCCAGGGCTCCAACTCCCTCACAGGAAAGAAGTCTTCCTTCATGTCGAGGTGGAACCTCCTGTGTTCCATTTTGTTTGATGCCACTCATCCTATAACAGGGCAGCACTGAATCACTTGTATTCCTTTAGCACTAGCAAAATGTGTCAGATTGGTAGCCCCATGTGCTGAATTCTGGGTTTATCCCCAAAGCAGGTACAGCAGGAGGGCCAAGTATCAGAGAAACCAATCCCTGCTGCGATTCCTCACATTCAGGGACTTGACAGGAGGTTGATGTGGTCTCAGTGCTGTACTGGTTTCCTGATGTCTCTGCTGTGACTGCCCACACAGGGGCCAGTTCCCTGCACTGTGTTTCAGGAGGATGGACTCTTTAAACTGTAGTGCCTATGAAAGGGAAATAATGGAGAATCATCCCATGAGCATCCTCCCAGACTCTGAGAAATAAGAACCAGGGTTTATCTTCTTCACATTATAATTCTAGCTGTCTCAAAATGAACGAATACTAGAGAGAGCAATGAGGCCAGAGAGAGTCAATGTGCTGAGTACAGGTAAGATTTACATGTGGCTTGAGTCATTCCAGCCAATTAGCTACCCACCAAGCTGTTTGGGTTATTGTCCCTGATGTATAAAGATTTAATAAGCAGTCACCTAGATGAGAAGCTTGAGACTTGCAGAAAGGAAACTTTTCACTACTCTACATGGAAAACTTGAGCCCAGTCTTGCAACAGCTCTGCACAGCTGATTCCCACTGATGTGTCAATGGCTGCAAGATGAGGCTCTTTAGCATCACAGTCCACACAGGTGGAACAGATGAGAAACACAGGACAACATTTCATTATATAGTTACCATGTCAGAAATCTTCCACACATTCCAAATATTCTATGAGAATTAAACAAGCTTTCTTCATTTTTTTTCTCTCCAATAGTCAGTCTTATCCAGGACTTAGACATTCTCTACAGCATGGAAGTATAAAATGCTGGATTTTAAAAACTTATCTACTGGGGAAATGTGCTGTGTAGGGAACGTATTAAACAACTCAGTCTATGTTTGGAAAAGAAATACAGATTCATCACAACGAGGAAGGATATTCAAGAGTATCCTGAAAAAACAGCCAGTATTCAAGCCAAAGGACAGGATAAAGTGGGCACAACAGTACAAAGCTGACAAGCAGATTTAACTGACAGTGACAGAAAGAATTGGAAGCTGCCAAAGTCTGAGCTACACTAGGGTTTCTTCAGAGACTACGTGCACTAGAACTGAAACTAAAAGCACCAATGAGAAATTTTAAAACTCCTTTGGATGGGAAAAATCCTAGCAGCAAAATAGAAAATACAAACTTTGGGAAATGACAGAAAAAGAAATGCCTATCAAATATAAGTAAGACTGGAAACAAAGCAAGAAAGGCTGAATTACAGGACTGGATATTTCACAGCCCACCTCAGCAGTCATGCCTGGTATGTAAGGCTTTAGTGTATTTTGTCAGAAGACTTTTCCTGTTAATGCTGTTGGTGGCAAGAGAGCTCAAATCCACTTTTTGTAAGGCAGTGCAGTGTCCCACAGGGTGTGGCCTGGTCTCCTGGGAAGAGCATTTGTTAGTTTCAGACAACCAGCAGAGGGAGCACATTAGCAATTAAACATGGTTTTCTCTGTTTGTACCTAAACAACGTGATTTTTTGGTTGGGTTTTTTTGTTGTTTTGATTTTATTCTCAGCCTTCCTCCCTCTCACTAATATCTGTGACTCACTTAGGTATCAAATTTCTAAGCCTTTAGCAGCCAACAGGAAAATAACAGGCTCCACATCCAGTTCACACAAAATGATAGTGGACATACCTAGCTGTCTTCCTTCATTCTGTCCCTGTACCAGTCTCCATCTTACCCATTCTTGACATCCTGCTCATGAAATCTTGTGTTGCCACATGACCATTACTCTTGAATTCCTGCACTGTGACCACTAACTTTCTAGCCAGAAATAAAGGCCTACAGATCTCTAGGGAGGAAAGATAAATCAATAATTAACTTTCAGTCAGCTGAAAGGACAGCTCTGAAGTCCATAAGGCAACTTTCCCAGTCCTACTTTTGTATCCACAAGCATCGATCACATTTCCAGCTACTGATGATTTTGGAAGCAAGATATTAGAAGGATTGTCTTTCACGTGGGGAAAAAATCAAAAAACAAAACCAACAATCAACCAACCAACCACAAAAAAAAAAAAAAAAAGCCCAAGGAAAAAAAAAAACCCACCAAGCCAAAACAAACAAACAGAATCACCCCAAAACATGCTGTATTTACATCAGAATCAAATGTCACACTATATTTGCCTGCATTTTTAGCTCTACCACAATGCCAAGATAACCTGACTATGGAAGTATAACATTAAGAGGTCACCTACAGGTGTAACTTACAGAAAGGAACCACTTCTGTCCTGCTAAGGATTTCTCATAGGATCTCTTCAGAGAGTCAGAAGCATTGCCTATTCAAGCTTCCTTTCCTTTCCTCTGCAATCACCAACTGCTTTTAATACAGACTTGAACAATCACTGATTTGATACTACCTCAAACATTCAGGAAGACAATATGAGTTTAGGTTCACCCTCTGTCCTGTTCTTTACACAGTCCACTTTACACTGAACATAAAATGCTACCTAGGGGTCTGTGTCCACCCACTTCAGAAAAGCACAAGGAGAGGCATGTGACATAAGGCACTGAAAAATAAACTCCTAAAGATGCTGCGAGTGTTTGAATTAGGTAGGAATGGTTGGTGTTAGAACACCTATCTTTCATAAAGAATGCTGCAGAACAGTAGTAAAACCAAGTACAGCATAGCTACAAATCTGCCCTCCATGGGGCTGGCAGGGCAGGCTGTTGATGATGGGAAGAGTCCATTTCTTGGCAGGAAAGGACTGAAGTCTTTGCGCTGCCATAGTCCGTGGCCTTTCTTCCCATAGTGCCACCTAGTGCTGACTTGGTCAGCAGCTCACTTTTCTGCAAGATGAACGTCTGCCCTATTAGCAATAGGCCGGGGGAACCCTCCACACTCATTCCACCAAAGTCAAACCCCATCTGTCTTTAAAGACAGCTTTATCCCATTAGCTTACTTTCCCACTCCTGCATTTTGTTTTCTTCAAGATATGCAGTCTTCAGTGTACTGCACAAAAGCTGAACTTTTTCTTTGCAAACCTCGGGGATATGTAGCAATCTGTCCCACGGCACCATCAGACCTGGCTGCCCCAGGCTATGGAAGGAGGAGGTGGCACAGATCCCCATGCTTCCCAAAACCATTTTACAAGACCCATCTGCAAAGAGAACTCACACCAGTGCCAGGCAGTCAAAATGCTGTCATAGTACATGATGGCACTCAAGAATTAAATAAAAATTGCACAAAACCTTGAAAGACATAAGCAGTAATCATTCTCAAATGCCAGTTTTCCATTAGAGGAAAATTGGATCAGTGCCGCTAGAACTAAATATTAACTTTTAAGATAAATAATAACCAGGAATACAGGCAACACCTTCAAAGCTAAAACCATCCCTGACAAAAGCATTTGCCTTTATTCACTCCTCACCAAAAGTTTGATTAATGCATGAGAAACTTCTTAAGTTAAAGCTGTACAAACGTCACAAAAGTATCTCAAAATTTAGTGCACAAACACTATTCCTTACCAAGAGAAACCTGGATTATTGGCACAGGCAGATTATTAAAAAAAGAAGTTATTTTTCACAGTTGATTTGTTTATTTTCTGAATTTTCATGGGCCAAATCAAGAAGATCAGTGAAGTCAGCTTCACTTTGACTTGCCTTCATTTTCCCTCTGCAGCATAGTTTGAATTGCAGACCCTACAGAGGGAAGAAATTATTCTTTAGAAGTAACTATTTCCAGTGCATTGTTTCACTTAAAAACAATAATAAATTTAAAACATTTATAAAGGATTTGGATTTTCTAAAAGTTTTGCTTGAAAAAAAAAAAAATCTAACTTCAAGTTAGATTTCAGTACTTAATATTACATTAACATTTATTAATTTCTTCTAGTAAAAGCTGTTCCCCACATGGATCACAGTGTAAAAAAGTCCTATAAAAAGAGACAGGAGTAAAACCAACTGAAATCTATAAGGCCACAGCATGCCATCAATTTCCAAACAGAACTCCTATTCAAATCATTCTGCTTAAAACCTCATATGGGCTGCAAAAACGAATAGGGTTTTCCTGAAATAATTTAAATAACAATTTATCTAAGCCTGTAATCTCTCTTGTATGGGATTTGTAAGCCATCCCACAGAATTCTCTAGCAGGGGACACTGTTTCCTATTTACATCAAAGTTTTATATAAATAACATTACTCTCTTTTTCTGCAGCTGTTTTCCCTTATGAATAAGCCAGGCCTATGATGAAAATGTGAAAATAGGAAAATTGTGAGTAATATTTATAATTATTATATATCCAACTCAGGAAATTGCTACGACTGTCTTTATCAAAATAAACAAGACTGATATTTTTTCCTTCTTTAAGAGAAAAGCAAAATCCCCTCCTATTAAAATTGAGTTGGTATTTGTTTGGTATTTGGATTTGACTGCCTTATACCCCAATTTTCATCCTGTTGAAAAAAAATTTTAAAAAATACAAAACCCCACAAAAACATACACACACAAAAACCCCAACGGTGTTGCTTCTCGTCCCACAGGAGTGAGCAAGGCACATACACACGCCATTCAGCCCAAAATTACTCTAGCTACAGGGCATGGCAAAGCATGAAATAACTGCTCCAGAGCACTTCCTCATGTGGGTGTGTTAGATAACTGTCTGCTCCAACGCTAAAATAAAGCACACTGTGACCCAATCAACACGGCGAGCTCTGCTCCACACAGCTGCCCAGGCTGCATGCAGGGGAACCCTGAGAACCCCACGATGCCCCGCACGTGCTGCTCTGCCAAACTCAGTCCCATCCCCCTGGCCAACAGGTTGGATGCTCCCCAAGTTCCAGCTACAGCATCATATGCTGGATTTAAGTTTACTTAGGCATACTTTACCCTTTGCTGCTGTCTCCAGATTGCAAATGGACTTTGTGCTATTGAAAGGGCTAAGTTTTTTTTTTTGTTTTTTTTTTTTGCTACAATATACTTGGGGTTCAAAGAAAATTCAGTCCTCCTAGTGCAAATATTTTTAAGTTTCAAAAAAGATTTTACTGCATAATGAAAAACGGTTCTCCTACTCTGACTCTCTTTCTCTGCTTCATAAAAGCTACATAAAAATGTAGCCATTTTTAAAGTTTTTAAAAAATATTAAGATGTGGACAGGTTTCTGCTAAATGCATGCACAAGAATCCTGAGGACAAGTCTATGCTTTCCTACAAAAAAACCTGGGCTGTTGAGGAACATACACCTTCACTTGTTCAGGAGAAGATGACAGGTGCCTGAAAACCCATCCATCCCACAATGGGGATGGCTGCTAATGCTCCAGCTGCATCACTCCAAGCTGACCACCAGCCAAAGGCATCAGCAACTCCACCTTTTAAGACCCCTACTTGTCTGTCATAACTTCAGTATTCCCTCTATGCCCAAACCTGAGTTTCAAAGCTTGAAATTCAAACTTTAGGAGAGGAGGAAATTCCTTGCTACAGTTAACAGGTCTTTTGAAGTCCATCAACAAAATATTAATTTAGAAGCTTGACTAAAAAGGAGGAGGGGGAAAAAAAAGGAATGTCATTCCCCAGCTAACAGACGAGCCACCAGTTCCTGGCACACTGAGAATATAAAACCTTGAAAAGTTTTGCTCAGGTTCTGAAAATAAAGCTGTTGATAAAATGGAGCAAGTAGTTTCTATAGTTTCAGTGCCAGTGAATAGATCTGCTGCTTTGGATTTCAATTAACTTAGTTTGTTCAGCAAGGAGGCACTTCTGTTGAAACTGGGGAGTTGTAAGTTAAGGGACAGCCAAAAAATAAAGAAAACCCCCAAATGACAGCAAAAAAAACCCTGTTGGCAGCAGAAGTTCTTTGGTTTTAAAATAATGGATTTTTAAGAAACACTTCAAATGATTTGAAGGTTTTGGAGAATCTCCTAGGTAGTCCCAGGTGGGTTAGGAATATTGCATTACGGACTTCTTTGTGCTCAGAGAAAGGCCTAATGCATGTTTTTAAGAAGTCCGTCTCTTGCTATTAAATAATTTTCTATTAAAAAAGGTGTTTGCTATTGATGAGATATCTCCACTGATCAGTGTCCATTTTATATAATTACTCATGATTCTCCAGAACATTTTATATAACTCACACCATTTCTTTTTTTCTTTTTTCTGTTGTTACTATCAGAGTAGCAGTTTTACTCTCCAACAGAAATGACAGAAGCTCAGATGAAAAGACCATTTCAAACGGATCAATTTAAGCAGTTTTTAGAACCTATGATAAATCTGGGCTCCAAAAACTCAACAATGCTAAATGGCCTATGAAATATATAACCAATCCCTCCCCAGGAAAAAAAAAAAAAAAAAAAGGAAGAAGGAAAAAGAAAGAGATTAATTCAGGGGAAAGCTTCAATGTTTGAAATTACAAATAAGTAGCATATTTGTGGAATGAGGAATGGTAAATAAATAGTTACTATTTCTGGACAAAATGGCTCGATAGATTTCATAATTTGCCACCACTGTAAAAAAATATCTATTCCCTTCCCCCCCTCCCTTCGCCGGCAGTACACACGGAAACACAAGCATAACCATGCATAAAGTGGGAGGGTGGGGGGCAGCCAAGGATACAAACTCCCTCTTAGAAAGTTTGAATTCCTATTAACCCAGTGATGCCTCCATAACATTACATGAGATCAGCAACATAAAAGTTGGACTGCATGTCTCCTTTCTTCCTAGCAAAGGAAACTGGAAAAACACTAATAATGAAAAATAGACGTTAAAAATATCTAGGAGGAAAAAGTACATGTACAATAACCAATATTAACCCCTTCCATCCCCACAACAAAACAGACAAACAGCAAAATCTCTCTGAATTAAAATCTTGTCAGGAGGAGTGGAACCTGCTTTCTCTCTCTCCTTTTTTTTTTTTTTTTTTTTTTTGCTTTTATTTACTGTATGCTAAGCATGGACTTTAAACTTACAGCATGCATACATACATAGATATAGTTATAGATAGGTAGATATATAAAACAAAGAACGAGTCACCGTTAATCCTGGTCACCGGCATTACAGTCAAAAGTCATTGGCAAATACTAATAAAACCCCATTTAGCAGCAAATAAGGAGAACATGATATATGGACGGACAGATGGAACTGCATAAACAGAAAAGAAAGCGCAGAGAGACCCACAAACAGAGAGGGCTGTTTCAAAAGAGTGAAAGATATTGATTTACTTAGTGTTGGAAAACAAACGTATTTGCTTCTTTCTTGATTAAAAAAAAAAAAGTAATTAAAGTGAATCATAAGGGGGCACACCCTTAAATAAGTAGAAGGGGGGGGAACATTTGTAGAGGGTAAGGCCTTCTATAGATGTTCCGAATTTTAAGCTAGCAAATAGGTCTGGCAAACTTACATCTCTAAATTAAAAATCAAGGCGGGGAGGGAGGGGGAATGGGGGCGGGGGGGGGGGGGACGGTGGAGAGAATAAAGAAGTGCTGGTGGTTTAAGGAGAGCAGAGGCTTTATTCTTTTATTTTTTATAAAAGTTGACTGGCCTACCTTGTTCCCCAGTCCTCAGTTTGTCTCCTCATAGTCGCTGTCTCCCTGGAAGTACAGTGTGAGTGGTAATGACTGCCTGCCTCCCTAATGAGTCCATTTTCCTGCTCTTGATGTTGTGTATATACACACACTGCAACCTACCTTACAAACCACAGAGACGGGAAAGGGAGAGGGAGCGAGAGAGCGAGCGTGAGCGAGCGAGAGTGCGAGAGACAGGCAGAGAGAGGGAGAGCGAGAGAAAGGCGCACACAGACAAAGCCCTCCTACCAGACAGCAGACAACCCTCCTTCGCCAGCCAGCAAAATACAACTCGGCTAATGCAGCAACAGGTTCAATGCTGCCAGGCTGAGGCAGCCTCCGAAAGGTACACGGGGCTGAGCAGGATTGCTGGCAAATAAACAGTTTAGTACTGCCTGGCTCCACCTTTCTTATTTATGTTACAGGATGTTGGCATGCATTGTTTCAGACACTCCATACAATTACCATAAATACATTTTTTTGTGTGTGTATTAGCATGGAGCGCTGAAACATAGCAGCCATTCTGCTCCGTAACCTTAGAGCTTTAACACATGCAGGGAAGGTGTAAACATATCTCTTTTGACAGGCAGGCTACACAAAGAGCCCACTGATGATTTTAAAGTCATGAGATCTTTCAAGAAAGACGCTCCTGAAGATAGGTTTCCCCAGACAATAGGGGAGCAGGGAAAATTGATCTTGATGAGGAAGAAGTCTTCCTATGAGACTGCTCGGTAAACAATTGAAAAGAGAGGGCTATTCACCCCAGGATTCTCCCCTTTTAAAACATATGTATTGGGAAGCTTCTACCCCTACAGCTATAATAATGTGCTGTGCTTATGTCTGAACAGGTGCAATGCATATAGTACATGGTGTTACAAGGACAGAAATAAATCTCCCAAGTAAAAAAAAAAAAAAAAAAAAAAAAAAAAAAAAAAAAAAAAAAACCTCACACCAATATTTTCCCAGTTACAAACAGGCCAAGGTTATTTAAAATATAGATCTCATTTGAAAAATGTTTTCCCCACTACTATATTTTTTTGGTGGGAGGGCTAGAAGGCAGGGGTGAAGGGGAGGCAAAGATCAGAAAAATCAATACACGTAACCAGTTACTAGATTTTTGTTTTTACAATAATTTGTCATAGCTGAAGAAGATATATGCTGCTTCAAAAATAATTTTCACTCAGCCCTGCCTCTTGTCAGATGTAAACTTATGCTGTCTCAAAAATTTTGTGGATTTTAATGGCAACTGCATCCATGTGAAAGTAGCAGGAAAACAAGGTTTTGCGCCTTTATTTCATCTTTGGACATAGGTTTTCCATGAACTTTATCCTCAGGGTGTTTTTACAGGGAGAAAAGGAAGTCCAACGGGAAAAAAAAAATGGTTAAGTGATACTCCCAAGGTTATACTGTAAAATCAGTGGGAAAACAGACAAGAACCCAAATCTCCCGATGGTTAACACAGAATTTGCCTGAAGTAACTCATACCCACCTAAAAGTTTAAAGCGCTCTACCTAAGCCACTTGAGTAGGCTCCCTCTATTGTCAGAGGAGAGACAGGCACCTCCCAAAAGTGATTCATCCCAGCTTCCTCTCTTCTCTCTCTCTCTCTCCACTGAGGACAGAACCTACACAACTAGTTTAGGCTAGGCAGCTAGGTTGTAGTTGGCTAAAATTAAGTAAAATTAATCTCACTTTTGATCTAAAGCTCTGTTACAACATCCTGCTTCCCAAAATACATTTTTATTACCACATTTATTATTAGGCAATATATGCCTAAACTGTAATGATCGAAAAGGGATAGCCTGCTGACTAAAAGAGACAGGTAAACTCCCTAGATTCATGGATTTGTACCCTCAGGCTGGCTGAGTATTCATGATTCACACAGTCTTTACAATATTAACCAACCTGGTGACTGGTGAATTTGATTAGTTTTATCCACTGGTAGCTGATACACATTTTTGTATCATTTGTAAACACTCTGTTTTCATCTGTATGTACCGTAAATACAAAAGAATTAAGTATTTTTTTTTAAGGTTGATTTTCATTACTGTTTTCATCAAAACACAACGTTTCTTACCTTAAGGTAAAACATAAAGAGTAAATAGCTCTATTAGGTGACTTAGTTCTACTCCTTCTGTAATATTCAGATACATACACACCTGGTGTGTGTAGATGCTGCTCTTACAAGTTACTCTAAAGATATATTGCAAAAATTTAACCCTATTACATATTTGCTTCTCTGGACTTTATGATCATATTCACCTTACTGAAGGGTATGTAAGGTCAGAAAAGCAGAAGGAACATTTGTAGACTTTGCTTCTAACTGCAGAAACTTGATCTGGCCATGTTTCTACCAATTGACCACTCACTACCTCATTTTTTTCCATCTGTAAAATGGACTCAACTGTAGTTCCATATATTTATGGTACCATCTGCTCATGAAGTGTTTCATCTTCCTATCCTAGCCTGGCATTTTTTCAGAGCTTTATGAGGGAGAATGTTAGGGGGAAAATATACTTTCTTGAGGTGATCTGTACAAAAGCCAACTGACAAAAATCACAAGATTTTATGTACTTCTATTCAGTTCAAATAATAGCCTTTGCATTTAAAATTAGAAAATTAGATATACACCAAACTGAGGATATCAGATGTAAGAAGGTCTTAATATTCTAGAACATTTGACCCCAAACTAACATTCATTACTCAATCATACCTACCTTAAACATACAAATCTGAAAGTAAATCAAAATTGTACCAAGTCTGAATAAAACACAGGCTTGAACCCTTCAAATTTAACAGAGATTCAAGATGAATTCCAAGTTCTAAGTTGGAAACATTTAAGTTAAAAGAAATGTTCAGATTTGCAATCGATCTAGATCCAAAGTTGGGAGGCATCTAGATCCTGACTTCCTGTAACTTTCTAGAAATGTAATACATGCATCTGAATTCAGGATCATGGGCCAAATTTCTTCATGTTTTGAGGAAGTCTGAATCTCAGCAAGAACATTAGAACAAAGACTGTTTCCATCCAGTTATGGCAACACTTAGAACCTCCCCCAAAATGGCACCTAAAGCCATCCCTCCCAGTGTTTCATAGGGGTTGTGTACATGCAGAACCGAAGAACTTAAACCAAACATTTGTTTGAAAGCAAATATGAAGCAGCTTCCAACTTAATTAATCCAATTAGCCATAATCTTTATAAAATCCAAGTATCTGTCTGACCTGAATGAAAACCTTGCAAGACGCAATCCACACAACTGGTTTCTTGCCTGCAAGTCTTTCTAAATGGATCCAAGACACCAGTGGACTAATTCTTTGTTGTAAATAATTCAGTCTACCTATATCATGCCAAAAAAAAAAAATTTTTGGAAAAAGAATCCTAAGTGGAGCAGTTGAACAAAGAATCCCAATTTAATATTTTGCCAGCATAAAAATCTTTGCCTATGCTTTATTCAAATTGCTCAGTGAGAGCTAGCTCACCCTCACACCACAATCTTGTAGGTCTGCAGCTCCTTCTCTCTATTATGTGAGTTGGTCTACGGCTATGTGCTTGGTTCACTTGCAGAAATAGGAAAGAGGACGTGTAACTGCTGACAGCTTTCAGTCCTGTCCTGTCACAGGACTGGACACACACCTGCCATGTGATGGTGAGGCCCTGCATGGAAGTCACATGGCTGGCCTATGCTTGGCCACACAACAGAACAGGCAAATGAGATCCTATCTCATGCCTGGGGCGCACCTCTGCCACAGCTGCAGCAAGGAATTTTGGTTGTGCCACATATGGGGTCACCTCATGAGAAAGAGACTGGATTGGATATTAGGAAAAAATTCTTTACTGAAAGTGATCAGGTATTGGAACAGGCTGCCAAAGGATGTGGTGGAGCCACTATCTCTGAAGGTGTTCAAGAAACATGGCACTTCAGGACATGGTTTAACAGGCATGGTGGTATTGACAGTTGGTCTCGATGATCTTGGAGGTCTTTTCCAACCACAACAATTCTATGATTCTATGAATCATAGAATCATAGAATCAAGAAGGCTGGAAGAGACCTCAAAGATCATCGAGACCAACCTGTCACCCTAGAGGGCCCGCAGCTGTTGTAGTAAAAGGCTGAATTATCCATCCTGAATGCAAAAACATGCAAGGATGGTCTTCCCAGCAGATGATAATACTGGTTTTCTTTTTCTGTTATCTTGTCATCTTGGCTCATCTCTAGCACCTGCAATAAGGGAGGCAAGCCCCTCTAGCAAAGCCTTAAAAGGAATGAAAAAATTACTAGCACTCACTATAAGGCAGGTGGAAAATTCTGGTGCTTGGCACAACAGCGGCCCCACCTACAGTTCTCCCTGGGAGCTGCAGAGCCTTAAGAGCATCCTGATCCGCAACAGGAAGGGGAGATCCAAAAAATCGAACTGCCTACCAGAACTGTGAAATACTTCCTTGCAAAGGACACTCTTCTGGATGATGGACTAGGAGGGAAAAGAAGTGCTTCTGTGCCAAGTAGCATGGCTTTCCTTTTTATGCTGCCAGGAACACCAAGATGTTGAGTTTAGGCATATATTGCTGGAAACCACAACCAGAAAAGGAGTCGTGGCATCATATAACCATGCCTGAGGCTAAGAGCTACTTCATCTGAAAGAAAATTGGCTGTTTAGCAGTTATCTCAGAGCTGATTTTCAAATCATAAAGAATTTTAAGTGGGACTGACTCAATTAACTGGTTGAATATTCTGCCCATCCTTGTGGTGAGTTAACACACCAGTTTTGATGTAGTCCTCATATCCATCCTATAACAGTTCCACCAGTGCCTTCAGGAAGCTCCACTCTACTAGAATCCCAGGAATTGTTCTTACAAACCAGTCTGGTTTAACAACGTGCTGGTAAATTCATATTGCAGTGCTCTTTCACATGGTATCGGCAGGGCCTAGAAACACTGACAGTAGCATGTCTGAACTTGATTGCATCCACTTAGTCCCTTTCACCACATCTCCTAGACTCCCCCGGTATATCACACCATCCTGTTGCCAGCCCAACAAGATCGGTGATTCAGATTTCTCTACTGGTGTCCTGCAGTGTCTCTGCAACTTTGTTCAAATGTAATGAGAAAGATACCAATTAAAAAAGCACAAGAGTCCTGCAGCTTGGCAGGCTGATTCAAATTAGATACCTGTATGAAGTGATTAAAAATAGTTTTTCTATACCTGAAGATAACAGGAGGACAGTAAGTTTGATTTACATCAGCAGGGGCCAGCAAAACTGTAAAAGAACCAAAAAAAGCTCTTTATTCCTGTAGATGTACTGGTGAAGATGCTGAGGATGGAAGAAAACACAGCACACTTACGGTGTCTTTCAATATGCAAAGAATCTCAATTGTTCTCCCATCTCAGCAGTCATTGCTTACTGCCAGACCTCCAAATAAGTAATACTTGGCTTTAATTTAGCAACTTTGATCCATCTTTCCATGGTTCAGCTACACATACGCATTAAAAATACCCAATTTCACAACTTCCTGTGTGACATTCTGCTTTTACAGATAGTAAAAACTAATGGGAAGAGTTAATCACTGATTGAGAAGTCAGGCCTTCCTGATCAGAAGTTCAGACTACGTTGCCTCTATGGATCAGGCTCTCAGACAGCCCAATTGATTGGAAAGACTGGGGCACACTTGCTGAACCACAACTTTTCTAATGTTGATTTTTTTTTTTTTTTTAATCCTAGAATGTCCTGAATAATAGATCAGAAGCAAAGCTGACAAGTCTCTAACAGTTTCAATGGATTTGTGAAAATCTGTCTGCAAGTAATGTGAACCAAGTTCCACAAAGGCCCACTCTCTTTTATGATCGCCCTACCAGCACTTTGGTAAAGGAGAATTCTGCATAAGAACTGTTCTCTTACAACCCTTAGGCCTCTTTGCACAACAGCTGTAAAATCAGGTTTCCACTGCATAATAATCCCATGTCAGATACAACAGTACTGCAATATTCTTGTATTGTGTTGTGTAAATATTGCTGCTAGATCAGTAAATTGTAACAGTGAGATCTAGACAATATAAGAAACATTGTGCCAATGAGGCAAACCCCTTGTTTTTCATACCCATCAACGCTGGTGTGTTATCAGTCACCACCTACAGGGACTAAGAGTCCTTATTTACACTCACAGAATCATTTCAATTGGAAAAGACCTCTAAGCTCATTGAGTCCAACCATCAACCTAAGACCACCATGGCCATTAAACCACGTCCCCAAGTGCCATATCCACACGTTTCTTGAACATCTTCAGGGACAGTGTCTCTACCACCTCCCCGGGCAGCCTGTTCCAATGCTTGATATAACAATACAACAAATTTCAGAAGACCACTAACATACCAACATACCATTTTCCAGTTCAAAAACAAAACTACAAAAAAAGTCTTCAGATTCTCACATGCTTTATACCCATCTCCCCATTCACATACATGCACACACACTTGGGATGTTCATGTCATAGCTTTGTCTTGAATGTACCTGGTGTTGTAATTATTTAACACCTAATAACCTGTAGTGACCTATGTGGCCTCTCCCCTTACAGAATGTTGAGGTATTATCTTTATTTGCATCAGCAGGCCATTTGTGACCAATTTAGCTGTTGAGCTAACATGCAAGGCCCTCATCCAAGATGTGGAGTTACAATGGAGTGAGATCTTGTTTCACAGCCTACTGCAGCATATGGTGCACCCTCTATTATGTAACTACATGGTTCTCAAAAGGTTACCTATAATTCACTTACAAAGAATCAGGTTGCAGTTCAGTCAACGTATAAGGACTAGAAATTTGATGATTTACTTCAGGAAATTCATACTGAATCCATCCCAAACTGAACAACAAATTGTGAAACAAACTTCTGCAACTCTAGTGATAGCCGTATCAGCTGAGATGCACCAAATTTATCATAAATGAAGATCTGATCTAGTTGGGGAAAAAAGTGAGAAGCATCACTAGCAGTATTTTTGGAAGCTGCTATTTTTAGCCTTTGGGTGCAACAATATTTTCACACACTTATAAGCAGAAATCCATTCTACCTGGAAAATATTAATGTCAGCATTTTCAAAGATGCTTTTCTTTCTAGAGGTCATTATTTTCTAGTCTAGAGAATAAAACCTGAGAGTATGGCCCCCTAAATGAATAGATACTTCTGGAAAGAATAAAAACAAAAATGCAGTTACGTGTATCTGATGTACAAAGATAGAAGTTCCACACTTTAATTTTTATTTGATTGGCTATACATGAAGTGGACACTAAACACCTCTATAGGAAAGAGACAGTATTGAATCTTCAAGCATCCAAAAAATCTTGAGTAAGCTCTAAAACTTATGCGACTGTCTTAAAAGGAAGGAAATGTTTTCTAAAATCTCTGTTATGCTCCCAAGTACTTTTTAAGCTTTTCTATACAATTATCAAAAGTAGAAACTTCTTTGTTTTCTTAAGCTAAGAGTGTATGACCAGCATCTACAATAACGCCATAATTTTTGAGAGTAGCAACATTAAGTGCCATTATTCCTTTAAAACTTCATCATGAAATCTCTTTGGTTGATGCAGGATTATTTTCCTCAAGTATAAGCACTGTATGAAAGTTCCTATATAAGATTTTTCTAGCATTCTAGGCAAGGGGAAAACAATGCATTTACCAGGCAGACTGGAGTTGTATGTTACTGAAAAGGCTGAACCTCTCAGAGCTGTGTGGCTTCTATCACACTTCAAAGCAGCTCAGCACAAAAATTCACCCTAAAACCCAGATTTGGATGGATCCAATCCCTGCTAAGTCCTCATGCTTAGTGTTTCTGTGCATATATGCCCCACAAATCCCATTGCCAGCTAATAGAAAATATCAGGCACAGGGACTTGTGGTGCTTAGGCCAACTGACACTGACCTGTCATTATATACAACTTCCTGATTCTGTTTTAGGGCAAACTAAATAATACAGATACCATGGAGTAAAGAAATTAAAACGAGTGAAATATCAAACAAAGGCTTATCCTTGTCAGTGTGAGACAACACTTCAAGCAAAAAAACTAAACTGTTGACCTCTATATCAAACACACAGGAAACACCAGTTAACATGTAACCATTTTACTAGCACTAACGCTACCAAAATTAAGTATAAGAAGTCTCACTTTCACATACTTAGATTATTTGTAGACCACCTCAAGAGGATTAACTTTGTGTGTAGGTGGGCAGGATTCATTATCTTTGAAACATTTGGTTAAAGATGTTTCTGAAAAATAAAATCTAAATGTACTAGATGTAACAAACAAAAGGAATGTTCTGGTCTGAATATTTTTTTATTTCGAGTAAAGTACATTCTCTTAGAAAACCTAGATGAGACTATTTCCAATTAGGCCTTTAGATTTAGCCTAAAGGAGAATATTTTTTTATAATCTGAACACTGTTTGCTTAGCTGTTTTAAAGGACACTTTTAGAGGTGCATTTCTTTGCTTGAAATATTAAGTGAAATTCATTTTGTAACCAAAAGATGAAAGAGTTCATTATTTAAAGCCAAAGAAACTAAAAGTAGAAAGTTGTATTAACTGAAAATTAAGCCTCAGGTCTCATTTTACACAAGAACAGTGAGATCTATGAAAAAAAATTGAAAGATCTGTGGATGTTGGTGGTGTCAGCCTGACAGAAATGACCTTGGATATCCTATAGACAAACAACTCTTCTTTTGCCTCTGTTTGAACAAAAGAGTCTTTCATTACAAAACTAGAACGTACAGAACAAGGTGACATAATATTTTCAAAATTATATAATGGAAACAAAGTGTACCAACTCCAGTGCTACTCTTCAGATGGGTTTTGTAATGAGCCCAAGTTAGATACTATTTTATAGAAAAGGAGCCCTTTCACTATAAGTTTCTTTACAATTACTAGCTAGGACTGTAATATTTGGTACTGCTACCAAGATGGTCTATGATTATGTAATGAGAGATCCCCTTTGTAATATCTCTGCAATTAGGCATAATTAAGTTTGTCAAGGAAACTTTAATTTCCTGATTTTTGAGTAAATAAAGAAGAACTGTTTGCACTAATCACTACTAACATTTAATTTGGTTTCAAAATCAGAGGTCACATTGTGAAACCATTTGATAGTATGCAATGAAAAAAAACCCAACAAAATAAACAGAAGTTGGAATAAAGATAACTTTATATTTACTAGTACTTTGCTGTCCTACTGTTCCATTTGTTGAGTTGTTCTGAAGCCAACAAAATATCGGTAAGAATCAGGACACAAATATGACTTAAGTACTCTCTGTTGTGATCTCGGAATGAATCAGCATTTGTTTTCCCACACTGTGATAACATCACAGATGTTAGAATCATAAATGCCAGTATACCTTAAAGCTTTCTGTTACAGAAACAAGGTACTATCAGTATAGCCAAATGAAAAGTCTTGACTAGCTTCAGCAGACCATTTTGGGCAAGGCACCAAGCAAGAGACAAAAATGATGTCTGATAGACATCCCACATAAATATCAAGCTATACTTCATTCATTCATCCAACTGAGTAAGTAAAACTGAGTTTCAGTCCAAAATTGCTGGGGATTCATATAGTAAAGCTACAACACACCACAAAAATTCTTTGGGGAATTATCAGACATGGGCTTGGGGGAGGGGGGGAACTAGGAGTGCCCTGTTAATGGCTACCTGGTATAATGCATCTATTCTCAGGCATGAAAGCTGTGACTGCCTGTTCAGGTACCACACCCAGCCCATGCATGCCTCTGGTGCTGATAATCATTCACAGTTTAAAAACAGATATAAGAAAGGTAGTCACAGGATTATAATGAAGAGAATTTATGGGGCATTACTCTCGCAAATTGCTGTTTCAATCTGAACACTACTCTGGGTTTGAGGTATCAAAATGTAGCAACAATCCTCAAGGTTTCCATAACCGGATTATCTCTTTTCTTTCCTGCCTTATTCCTGGAAACAAAACCAAAACCAACCAACCAAACAAAAAACTCCAATCACACCAGTATAACAGAGATAGTTTTAACATCTAAATGAATGTCAATAGTCTTTATAGTCAGCTCTGCTTCAAACATCCAAGACTTCTTTTGTTAGGAGGTTCACTGCAAATAACCAAGTGTCAGCTTGCATCTAGCGAAATCTTTAATTAGAACTTCACAGTCGAGCTTTTTACCTCCTAAATTAAAGCTGTAATTTTGGAGTACAGTAAGTCAACCACTAGGGGAAAAAAAAAACAAAACAACAAAAACAGTTTACCATACTGCTACAAGTCAGCTCAGCCTGATTCCTGCCTCAAAATATGAATGACATAAATTATATCATTTTCTGGAAAAGCTACACCATAACAATTTCTTTGAGTTTTTGGTAGTAGGTACTTAATGAAGTTTTTTGGGATTACTTTACAGGCTACTGCTCCAAGAAAAGAAAAGTTATATGCAAGACAGATGAGAACCAAAAAGTTTACTTACACTCAGCACTCAGCACTAGCTACAGGCCTCAAAGCTCAAGATTATCTATCTCTATCTAAGGCAAGAGATCCGTTTCAGAGTAACAAAAATATTTGCTTCTCAGTAGCTCAAAGGTGTTCAAATCCCTGCAAGATACTAACACTACATTCCATTCATTTTAAACAGAAAATAGATGTCCAAATTCTCACAGCCAGCCCTTTTACCACTGGGCCCAAAGAAACAGGCTACATGAAAACATCTTTTCATCACAAGAGAAGACAGGAAAAAACTTCCAATTAAAATTGATGGAATTGGTCAAAAATGAATGCTATTAAGGTACAGACAAGCAAAACAGGGAATAAAATAAGGGTAAAGTGTGTAAGTGCATCTCACTCCCCTTCAGAAGTATCAAAAAACTCCCTAGAAGAGTAAAAGATAAAAGACATGCAGATTAAAGACTAGGAAGCATGTTGAAAATTGTGGCAAAGGCAGACCATAAAGTTGGAAGTAAAACATTCTAATTGGTATTACTCCATTATCACAACGATATGACCAGGAAGCCCTCTGGTGCTTTAGGAGTAGCTACCAAGCACCTCTGACTTCATGGATTTCAATTTGAACTGAAGTCCCTTCAATTAAAAAAAAATTTCCCAGACAGCACTGTTTGGGACAGTTATCCCCCACATTCTCCTGATGTAGCCAGGCTCTCAACCCACAGAAAGCTTCTTGGGACTTCCCAAAGTACCTGTTAAGTCCTTCTCACTCTTAAAGCAGTGTGGGTACTCCCATCTTTGTGAAAATGCCAATAAATAATCACAGCACTACCTGTAAGACCATGTAGATAGTACTGGCATACAGACAGATACTACTTTGCAGCCATGAGAGACCAAAAAAAAAAAAAAAGGCAAGAAAAAACCCCCAAAACAATAAAGGATCACTAAATATGCCAATGACAAATATGAAAAAGAGCAGCACAAATTGTATGGTATTGGTAAATTATCATTTATCTCATTATTCAGCAGCTGAAAGCAGATAAATGCTTGCTTTTAGAGAGGTATTTCTCCTGCCCTCCCATTTAAACACCAACCCAAAACTCACATGAATGTGATTGAAGAGACAGAGACCCAACATTCAAATCTATAGGTGGTTTCTAAAGCAGAAATAAATTTGACTCAAGACATCAGGCCAGAATCTACATCACATGAGTTATAGTAGAACTCTCCTCATCCCCACACAATGGCCCCAAGAGAGATGTTATTACATTTTACTGCTGTTGCTTATATCTAGTTTGGCCAAGAGTCATGACACCTGTATTTACAATGTCAGATACAGGAACAATCCAGTGGCATTTTTTCTGTTAGTGCTCCTTATTTGGGATCTGCAGCTCAGAAACATTTACATGACAATAACAAAGAATAGGAACATTTGATACTTGAAAAATTTGACTCTAATTTCAATTTGCAAATTAAACATTTAAACATCCTGAAACTTAATAGTGAAGTTACAAGAATCAAATGATTTCTGCCCCTTGAAAAAGACAGCAAAAAATGTACCCTTTTGCCTACCACTTACATGGGGAACAAGGAATGCTTTTAGGGCCTGATGAGACAGATGCTGCTAGTTGATTGAATCATTTTGTCATCAAATGCTAAAAAGAAAGTAATAAATGAAACTAGTTTTGAACATGAATTTACAATATTTTTAACATCTACAGACTGCCATTAAGTAGTCTGAGCATTCTATAACAAGGGTTTAACAAAAGATAGCTATCTCACTCAGATTTTCAATCCTAATTATGAAATCCAAACAACAGGGTTTTTTCTCTACTGTTAATATTAAGATAACAGTGTTCCAAATTGGAGCTTAAGAGCTTAATGGTTAACACACATAAGAATATTCATTTATTTGACTTCAAGAGAATTTGAAGAAAGCAACAGGAAACAAGAGTATGCATATACCAAAGTAATATACCCAGCATTTAACAGTATAGTACAGGACTTGTCAAAAATTGTCCAAGTTAGGATGAATTCATATCCATCTTAAACAGTGCAGACAATACATTTCTCTAGACCCCTGAAGACAAGGTATTCTCTTAAGTGAAACTACTGAAGCAGATCTCTGATGAGTTTGATGATCCTGAAAGTGATGTGTGTTTAGTGCTATCATTATCATTATTAAACATAGCTGCAATGACAATTTAAATCTGTATTCCAAACCTCCTAGACGTTCTTCAACATTAGACACCTTTGTGTCTTGAAGACCCAGAACTAAGCTTACTAGTTGATTATGCTATAAAGAAAATCTCTGCTTAACAAGACAGATGCAACTTTATTTTACCTGAACGACATTGTCTTCAATGGAAGACATAATGAGCAATTCATAGCAATCATTGAAACGTTTCATCTTAGAGACTTGTAAATTCAGCTGTCCACTACAAGAATCACAAAATTAAGAAACAGGGGTAATAATAAAAGAAATAGTAACAGCACCGAGCAGTCGTATCAGTGCAGGTTAGCCAGGTGAACATGACAAATGACCTCCTAATGGCCACAAGCATACAGACAATGAAATGTACGTTCTTGTAAGCTGCTATTAAACCTCTATCAGAATGAAACCCATGAACACTGGAGCAGTCTTCCCAAAGACAGCATCCAACAACAAATAGGAAAGCATGAAAAAGATGTCTTTACTACTTGGTTAGACAACAAAACCAAAATTGAAAGAAGAGCATTTAAAACCATTTCTCTGCTTCTGATATACGTCTGCTCAGTGCTGCATTTCAACCACACTGAGTGAAAAAGTAGCAAACAAATTTTCCCAAAATTGTACTGTAAAGCCTAAAAATAAAAAATAACTCTGCTATCACCAGTAGCCTAGCTAACTTGAGTGAAAAAGAAAGACATGATGTCCCTGTTACTCCTCAGGAACATGTGCCTCTGTTTGCATCAACAAGTGTCTTGAAATTTGCACTGAGAACAAGGACTTTGATCAAGAGAAGCACACACTTTACTCTGCAAGGAACTTTGCAGAGAGGTAGTAAATTCACAGAAGCAGCTGAAGGAGGTTTCAGAGGAACTTGACAGATTACAGGCTGATGACACTACCGTTACAGCCTCAGTGGAAATGTGGTTTGATCTAATTAACAACAAAGAACTAAAACCACTGAAGAACAAAATAACAAAATTCTTCAAAGACACTGGGAAGCTTTCCATTTTGTAGCCACCAGGACTGATTCCAAACACAGACAGATGGGATTAAACCCAGGATAGGATGTCAAGGTTAAGACAGGCAACAGAACATATTCCAGAGATCTCAAGTCTTCTAAGACTAAAACCTGAAGTTTTGTATTTTTGCTTTAAATATGTAATTACAAAATTGATTGGTTTGAAAGCAATTCAATCATACAGCTGGAAAATACAGATACTGAATTAGGGCAGAAACAATAGCTGAACTTAGAACTACTGGATTTTAGAACAGATGCATTGCTGTCCAGCCAACTCAGCATCACATTTTACACATTTTCAGTTTATTCATATCACTTTGATTGAAACTATGTAACAGCATAGATGCTAAAATCAAAGAATCTGGTGAAGTGCAGAGTTAGACATAAAGCCTCAGAGAGCTAACTTTTTTTTTTCACAGAGACCATGAGTATTTTCTTACTTTTTAATTACAGAATCATACCCTTTACATTTCAGATGTGTCTTTTTGTGTTTAAGGAATAAATATGCCCACAAATTAAATCACATCACATGCATGTGCTGTTTCAGTGGATAAAATGCTACATTTGTGTGTTTTCTCTGACAGGCTTTTACAGAAATAACAAAAAAGATAGTCAGGCCAGGGAGAAAAATTCAACTCTGATATGTTGGCTGCGTTTCCACATACAAATTCTCTCTACACACCCAACAGAGAACAACATACCTCAGCTGAACAATTGTGAGCATATGTTAGCTATGCCAATATCCTGTGGAAAGTAACAAAAGGCTTTAACTTATTTTTAACTAAGAAGGGTTGTGCTTTAGAATTTCAAGTCAGATTTGGGATTACTGTATTTCCCTCTTCAGGAAGTTGTATGATTACTAATCTTATAATTAAAAAAGTAAAAGTTAATGAGGAAATGTTAACATCAAGTGATTTACGTGCCTATTAATATTAGAAATGTACTAGGGGAAAAAGGGGGGAAAAGGAAAACCCGTTGTGTAATACAGTTCTGATGAAATGCTGGACAATTCTGAGACTGGTAAAGTGAGTCACTGCCAACTGACTCAGCATGACAACAGGAGTTCATTGTTGCATTCGGACCAAAGGAAGCAAGCAGCCAGTTGGTTCAAACTGGATTTAATCTTTCAATAAAATGTGATATTTCCACCATCTTCTTGTTCTTCTTTCAGTTCTTCCATCAGACCCTCTAGTGTCACCAGCACATGCTGCATTTATTAAGCCCTGCACTACTCAGCTAGCATTGGATACAACACACATTAAGCCCTCAGATGCAGCATGTTACAAAATTAACTTAAAAGGCTGGAATACAGCTCCATTTTAAAGTCCCAGTATATTTATATTTCACATATGGTTTTTGCTAGGCTATTCACAGGGGGGACTATAAAGCATCTCAACATGTGAGGTACTCTCATAAACTCTACTATGTCCTCAGTTGCACTTACTGTCCTCAGGCATGGGGGATGCTGTACTGCAAGTATTAACACAGATATACGTGCCGCTTGTTATATCCACATCTCCCCCTCCCTGCCTGTAGATCTGGCAACTGCAGAATTCAGCTCAAAAAAACGGAATTCCTCCTTGTCTCCAAGGCTTTCCAAAGACTGCCTTCTGTCAGTCACTGCAACTTCACCCAGCACCCTCTGAAGTTAACAAAACAAGATTTCTCAGCAGCTCCCATGGGACTTGGGACTCTTCAGAGTCTGGGCAATGAAACTAAACAAACCATACTCCCCCCATCCTTGAGATCTCTCAGGACCAGAGCTATATAAAGAGGGCTTTTTAAATATTGTAAGAAGGTGGATTTATATTGTTACTACAGAGACTGATCAAGAGAAAGGTTCACCTGTTGCGTAACATCGTACACAGTGTACAAAGCAATGTTACAAAATCTGGTTTGTGGCTCTTCAATATGCCCAAATCTCAGTTTCATCATTCATTCACTATTTTCTGCATTTCTCACTAAAGCTACTTCTCCTGAAGCCTGTCGGAAATATGAAAAGCCACCACCACATTTTTTTTTTCCCCAAAAAGAGATTATTAGAGTTTTAAAAGTTTACTGATTTAACTGCAGCATATGAGAGAATCTTGGAAATAAATTCTTTTTGAGAAGAAACAAGCAACAAGAAAAGTCCATATTTGTTCAGGCAGCTAAAGCATCCCCAGCCATTGTAACTTTTTTTAAAGCATATTTTACAAAAAGGAACTGTGCCACATCAAAAATTATCATGCCAGGACAAGGAAACTCCTCACAACCGAAGACAAGTAAACAAACTTGGGTTATATTCACAACAAGTTGGCAGGTGACTTTGACTAAGCCAAGTCAGTCAGCATCTCTAAATCTCAGTTTATCCATCAGTGCAAGAGGCTACTAACGCTTCCCCATTTCAGGAGGGTGTCTTAAAGCTTAATTAATTGATGTTCATAAAGAACTCATATTCTCAAATGAGAGGCATCAGAGAACATCAAAGTATTATTAATCTCAGGTGCCAAAAAATTATCCCTGCTTTTGTATGAAACAGCTCGGAAATATTTGTGATTTCTATGGTAGCATTATCCCCAGCTCACTTCGCAAACGATGAGAGTTATCCAAGTAAAATAAACGTCTGGTCATCAGAGTAAACAAAGACATCATTTTGCGAGACCAGTCTAAATTGTAGAGATAATCAATATGAGAATAGCAGTGCCCACAATGAAACCTGTATTAATTATGAAGAGAGTTTATGAAAGAAATTAATCATGATTATGGAGTTCGCTGTAGGAATTTAATAGCGTGAGCCAATTTTGCATGACTCTTATGATGCTTGAGGTCAAATATGCTGAGTTTGAAATAAACTTTAATCTACGCTGAACTAACTTTGTATAAAAAAAGAAAGCTTCTCATAAGTTCCACAGTACTGCCCAAAATAACAAATCTACTCTACCCTATAAGTGCGTGTGGTCTGATATGCCATCCTGAAAATAGATTCTAATGTCTCTCTTCTCTCTCCATTCTTGTTCAAATTTGTGCTACAGGAAAATCATATACACTGATTACAAGAGAAAATTAGATATAGGAAATTACCAATATATTACTTTGGTTGATTTTTTGTTCGGTTGGTTTGGTTTGTTGATTTGTTTGTTTGTTTGTTTGGTTTTTTTTTCCTTAAGTAACCATCCTTCCAAAATACATACAGCATTTATGTAAATAAAGAAACAAATTATACAACTTTAGGTAGCATACCACAGTCAAATAAATACCATTTTCTAATAACACAAACTGGGAGAAAGTCTAATAGAACTTAACCGATAGTAACCAAAACAAAAATCCAAGAGACTTTGTTGCAAAACCCAGAGCTGTTGTAGGCATATCCGTTGGTCAGCTTTGGCATTAATCAATTAATTCTTTTTGCAAGATTATACATTCGCTGGGGAAGAGGCTACGACTGAACGTGTCGAAAATGTTCAATGTTGGCTTAATTCCATCTCCAGTCAAGTCAAGTCATGGTTGTCTTCAAAGGGAGAAGAGCTAGGCTGAAGCTGAGAGCTTCTGAAAAGCTATCCTTTGTATTTATTTGCTTTTGTGAAGCATTTCTTAAAACTGATGAAAGCAGAAAGACGTGAGTAATGAGCCCATCTGAGTAATGAGTACCTCTGAAGTCCATGCTTGGCAAGAACTCCATGGGTCAAAACTGGATAGAGAATTCTTGGGGGGGTTCTTCTTTGGGGTACTTCTGAGCATGTGTGTGAGTTTGTGAAGGGAAGGAAGGTAAGGCATTGGATATAGCCAAGTCAAAAAAGGTTGGCTACCCCTACAAGCACACAAAGAGGTGCAGCAGAAATAGCATCTACTTGCTTTCGCAAACTATAGAATTAGGCATTTTGGAGTCTACTAATAACGTATGCAAAGCTTACAATACTGCCAGCAACAATTAGGTGTGTAAAAGAATGAACCCTTACAATTTTACAAGAACAAACAATCTCCAATTAAAGTCGTCCAAAGGAGCTCAGTGTGAATATTTCTCTGAGCTTCCTTTGTTGATGCCATAAGATTTCTTTGTAGTTGTACGGTTCTGCAAGCTAAAATTCTCTTGGCTTCCTTACTTCTGATCTCATCACACACAGATGGCTCAGGCTTGTAAAATATTATTAGGGGACATGTTGGAGTGGCCTAAACATGGGTCACTCCAGCAGCGTAATATGACTAACAATTTTCCTGGACTCAGTATAACCTCGAGTTCTGCCATTGTCTCCCAAACTGCAAAATGGGAAGAGAGTTTACCTCCTCATGAAGCACTGAGAACATTTGAGCTAAGATACATAACTTTATAAAAAAGGGAGAGCCTTACTGCTATTTGGGGAGAGTAAGATAGGGTCATGTGGGCTTCAGTTTTATTCTCTTCTATGAAGCAAACACCAACACACATATAAATAGTGCCTGCAGAAAAGCAAGGAGTGAACTGTTGCTTGTCTTTTCAAATAATTTGTAGCTTTTGCATGTGAAGTCTGTTTAGAAGAGATCTGAATAGCTTAATAATTAAACCAAAAAATCCTTAGTTCTGAAAGTATTAACATTTACCAGAGTAGGCTTTTTTTCAGTGATGACATAAATTCACAGTATTTACCCACCAGTTCTGGTTTTCATAACAAGACTGTGGTTTTCATTTTGATCACTGGTTAATTTACTGCTGCAGCACATCATTTTGTTTTTTGAGGTTCTGAGGAAAAATAATTCTTTACAGACACTGTTCAGATGGTGTTTTTCAATTAAAAACACTTAAATCAGAAAGGATTGGTTGTCTGGTGGGGGACTGAAGATCAGAGTTCAGTGCTTGGCTCTACAATAGACTCCCTGGGGAAATTTTCAAAGGCACAAATGGCAGGTTGGCACATCACTCCCATGCTTGCTTTAGTGGGAGTTAGTTGCCTCTGAAAACCTCTCTTCCCCTGGATTATCCCAATCTTTCTGTGTCTTGGCCTGCAACCACTATAGTAGGAATTTTAATATTTTGTTTCCCTCACATGTTGCCTGATTTGTCTGTTTAACTACAAACTTACTGAGAGAGCACTTCTGGTTTACTGTAAAAGACACCAAACCAGTGGATGGGGCACTGGTCTCATCTGGGGCTTCTAGGTTCTGATAGGATACATACATGAAAATACTACTAATTAGGAACCTGGAGAGTATCAGTTTCAATTGTTTTCCCAAATCCCAGGTTATTATGTTTTCCATAAACAGTACTGCATTGGTAAAAAGCTGCAGAGAACAGCACTCATAGAACAGGTGCAGGACAGCAAGATGGAGTAAACGTCTCCTACACGGTGCCAAGAAGATGGTCCATTCATTGAAAAGGGGGATTTTTAACCCTTCTCATCTCAGCCTCTGGTTTCTGGTAACTTCACTCAGCCTGTACATTTAAGTCTAAACTCTTTGCAACATCATATATGGAACAAAAAGTGAAGCCTAAGCAAATGTCTTTGAGGCCTTTCAGAAACAAGCTGTGACCGTGAGTATGTATTTGCACCAAGTACTCATCCACTGTGGTAACAAAACTAGTTCTATCTTATTTATCTTGCAAGTCATAACTAGGCAAGACAATTTTTATTTTCAAACCACAAATGTAAAATTCTCCAAAATGTGACATCTGGAACCATTTAAAGGGTGAGAATGACACAATAATGAATAAATGTGCATGACAAGTAAACTTGAGGAAATATTGATCTGTATTTGTTTATTCAAAAAGTGGAGTGCCCCACAGAACTACTCAAATAAAATGGATAATTGTTTTTTCTACTCTAGTGAACTTAAATGTGGTGTGACCATGAGTAAAGATAAAAGCCAATTAATATTCCATGCACAGACATTCATTACCCACTTCTCTACCAGGAGTTACCAAGTTTGCCAAATTAGATGAGGATAGGGTTCACTGTATTCCAGAAGATCACCACTGAGCAATAATTTCTTTCAGATACCCATTAGTGGTTAAACTAGGCTTTCTTATTTTGTCCCACTGCATAACTTATCCTCCAAGCCGTTCATCTTCGACAATGATCTCTTCACAGCTACAAAGAAAGAGCCTAAATTTTGTGGGCATTTTTTCCCCCTCAGGTTAACTTAGCTAAAGCCAGCAGCATTACAGTAGGAATTATTTTTATATAATAATAGCCTTAATGCATACCTTTACGTGCTAGGCACATCCTCCATTTCTTTCTGCATCACCCAGCTTGTATGCATCTATGCGATCAGCCCAGTATGCAATACAAGATAGAATTCCTACAGCAGATGTAAATAATTCAAGGAAGTTTGTAACTCCTCAGGGAGATTTACTCACAGATCACCTATTTACAGAGTTTAAAGAGACGTCAGAAGAGTTCCAGGACGGGAAAGGTTGTGATGAAATATCAGCATTATTACAGCATAGAACTGAAACTGGGTTTGATTTTGGATATATTGACAAACTTCAAAGCGATTGGTCTAAAACTGCCAGTGTAGGAATGCTGTTTGATTGCATCATCTAGTGGGCTGCTGCTGCAGTTGAATTCAGAATGACGCATCACAGACTGACATGGCTCTGATAACAGATAAGTAAACGGTAGGATTCCCAAATGAAGAGATAAAAAAAAAAAAATCCCAGCAAAACTTTAAAAGAGCTGATAAAGCAAATTACACCAACAGAATTTGCAGTGCAACACAAACAAAAGAAACCCAAACAAACCCCATTCCTATTACAGATGGGATGCCCCTGTGTCCCACATGGCATCATTGCAAATGGTTCTGCAGAGAGTGAGAAAGACACCAGCATGCAATTCTTCAGTAACAGCAGCCCACACAGAAAACCACCATTTGCCAACTGAGAATCCTTGACCTACTGGCCACGTGCCTCTATTTCTATTCCACTGATCCACTAAACATTTCAAGTTAGGTTCACAATTGTGGGTGACAACCCCCCAACTTCTTCTGTTTGTGACAATCTTTGCATTTTCCTCCCAAAGGCAAAGTATACTAAGGACATTCTTCACATGTCCGGAGGCCAACAGACTGTCACTTTCTTTACACAGTGTACCACATGTATCTAGGACATAGAAAGGATTATTTAAAACTCCAACGGAGACATTTATACCCAGTACATTTCCAAAATAAGGATGGCAAGTTGCTGAAATAACTTATTTAAAACTTTTTCTCAAGTAGAGAGTGATAGAATTAGAGTAAAATCATCTAGAAGGAGCTGGAAACACTTTTTCATGAAGTCTTAAACATCACTTCTAGTGACGTTAACTTAAGCTACACGTCCCATCGGAGAGCAAGTGTCAGCAAAGTAAATGCATTAGTTAAAGCTTAATAGTAGTTTGGTGTTCGATATCCTGAAATATTTAAGATGTTTTTTTCCCAAAGTAAACTGTTATTCAGTTTTAATGAAGACATTAACCTGCTTGATTTGTAAGCTCCTGTGGGAAGTCAGTCCAAAACACTGTCATAAGAGGTAGGCAGAAGTAACAAGAGCTGTGACAGGAAATCAGGCACATTTTAAATGTTAAAAAAGCAGCCAGAAAGTGAGTCTCAATATGCTCTTGTTTTCTTTTAGTTTTGTTTATTTTTGGGTAATACGATTTCTGCCCTTTAAAAGATGCCAATTAAGGCTGGTTATAACGTAGTTTGCACGTAACTGTGGGTATTGAAATCTATGTGAGTTTTCACCAACTATTTTGTAAACAAGCACTAGAATACAGACTCAAAAAAAGTTTGGGTCAGATTCTGAACTTTGAGACACTTTTCATTTTCCAGCATTGCAGGATGACAGCTTTAAACTGGAATCCACTGTTATACTTTTAGTCACAGTTTGAATTTTCCAGACTGACTTTGCATACAGTCTGCATTTCATGGGAACAGCCAGTCTTGGTGAGTTTTCAGTTTGAAATGATAGTGATATAACAAGATGAGCAAAAATGGTGAGACCCCAAGCAATTAAAGTGGGTGTGTGCTCTTCCTGAAATGCATATTGGTGGTTTGACAAGGGAGACAAGCTGGCTGCTTTGTTTCACAGTAGCTGTGTTTAGTTCATGCTGTCAAGCGTGGATTCTGACACTTAACAGTATTAATATTGCTATTTCTATTGATATAATTAGCACTTCTATAAATAATAGCTAAAGCTGCCATAGCTAAGTATATTACTGCAATCAGCACCATCAGGCCCTTCTTCCTTACACACCCTCCTGGAAATGCAAGCTGATTGATCTCAGCAAGAAAACAGCTACTGAGCAACGCTGTTGATTCTAGTGGCCCAGTTAAGAGCAGCTACCACCATGTAGAAGACTCTTCTAAACATCTAGTTTGTATGTGTGAGACTAAAGTTTCTCACTAGTCTTGCACCTGCCAATGTTTGAATGCTATAAATAGGGACTCTTCTTTTCAGCCACATGATAAAAAAAAATCCTCATGCTGAGTTCAGTGGGTGTTATTCATACACAACAATGGGGGAGAACTGCTACCAATGTTTTGGAGAGAAACTGGACCCAATCTTTATATTTTCAATTATGCAGCACAAAGATTTTATTTACTCAACAGCTATGAAACAGGAAATTGATTAGCAAAACAGGTACTGCTGCTTCTACAGAACAATAGCTGCTCCTGCTAATACAATCCCTATTTTCATTCTGTTACACTTAAAAATATTGAAGAATCACAACTTTTCTAGTGGCCCAGACACCAAACTTCAGGTACTCTAAATCCATTGCAAAGACCTTTGCCCTTCTCTCATTAGAACCATAACTTCTGTGTGAGTTTTCAGGGTGTTCAGTATCTAATTTGAGGTGGTGATGCTTAATGACTGCAACTTACAACTAGCGTCAGTGGGAGAGGGAAATTTACCAGGAGTAGTGGTGATAGAAATAAAGCCAAGGGAGAAGGGGGAGAGAGGGCTGTCTCAAAAGATACATGGCAAAATACAGGCAGTCAAAAATTATCACCAAGTTTTGAAACAGTGAGCGTTTTCTTTCTTCATCTTCCATGGCAAACACCAAAGATTTTCTGAAGGCAAATATTTACAATGTATGGAAATAGAAAGTGTTACATATAAGAAAATCAGCCCAGATTTCTGACCACAGCTTGTTACTAAAAATTGCTTTTAAAGTTTTAAATTCTTGAGATTTAGTAAAATGGATGTGGTAAAGGTCATAGGGAGAATTAAGAACTTTGTGTACATAATTAGTATTGGGTGTGAGAGTCACACATTTTTGAATCCTGTAAGTTCTTCCAGAAACACCACTTGCTAGCTGCAGTACTTGAAAACTTAAAATGGTAAAGAGGATACAATTCCAAAGAAGCTTTGAACTCCTGTACTAGTAATACAGCTCACTCTGTATGAGGCCAAAGCACTCACACAGCACTGTCTTTCAGTAGTATCAAAGCCAAAATCATTCCTGTATAATTCCACTGATGTCACTTCAGTTATTTCAAAGAGGAAATTCATGTCTAAGCCACATTCTGTTTTCTGATGCAAACCCAGGATAACTACACCAAAGTTTATAAAGCTACTGACATAGGCATTTTATTGGCAAGTCAAATAGCCAATGGAATAATTGGCACCTTCCATTTGAAATTATTACTTGACATATTATATATAACCATAACAGCAGCATTTTGGAACTCTCTGTGTACATACCTTTACAAATATTTGTGATGACAGCACATGGTATAATTGCCATTACACAGGTAGGAAACAAAGACTGAGAATTTTCCCCAAAGTCAAATATGCTATTCAGGGCAAACCAGAAAGAATCACAAGTGCCAAGCCCTAAGCCAGGAACCAACACCAGTGAACGAGTACTCAGCCTTCAGTATGCCTTCATGAAAATATAAGCAATAACTGGGCTAGACCTCAGACTTGATGGGGGGGGAGGGGGGGGGACAATAAAGGATTTTTTTTTTTTTTGAGTGAGAAACTAATCGGATTCAGAAGTTTCTATGGTATTATGAGAAAATCTGATTATAAAGGGTTACATTTTGGTATTCTTTGAGGCACCTTTCATGAATATCTGTGAAAATCAGAGTAACAGCTGAGATTTACTAATAACCCCCAAATAATTTACATCCTTCTCTGAAGACTTTCAAGGCCCATCTGGATGCGTTCCTCTGTGACCTGAGCTAGATTGTATGGTCCTGCTCTGGCAAGAGGGTTGGACTCAATGATCTATTTGGGTCCCTTCCAACCCCTGACATCCTGTGATCCTGAAATCTTTTTGTTCTGCTCACACTGCTCAGGCCACATAGTAAAACACACCTTCCAAAACCATCTCCGGTTGTGAAATGCAATGTCAATGCAAACTATTTTCTTTTGCTTTGGAAAGGAACCATGATTCATCTCAGTCAGTATATAGTGTTCATGAAAACTGAAGAACTGAATTTTGTTTTGATTTTGTTGCTCTGATACCCAAGATCACAGATCAGCATGACTATGGAAGGGCAAACAAAGTTTACTAAAAGCTGACAGCTTGACACATGATATTTTGTTTTTCAGTATCATAATGATTTCTGCTCTTTCTGTAATAGCTGGCCTCTTCAGAGAGCTTAAACTGCTGCTAAGATTTCTTGGGCTACTGTGTATGCAATCACAGATGAATTCTGCTCACTTAACATTAATTTGGTACTTTTGAACAAATTAAAAAATAATTATTTTTCCCTATAGCATCTTCTACCTTAATATCTGCAGTCACTCTAGAATCTTAATGAGCTAAACTTCCTAAGTTCTGTCCCTTCTTGGCTAGAAGAAAGCCTCTCTCTTCCTTCATGTTACATGATTATTGGGGAACAGTTTGCAAATCTAAAATCCCACCTGGCTTGAAAGGAGTTGGAGCCTTACATGACAAACTAGACTGAACAATACTAAAAAACTGTGAAAACTAAACAAAAAGAACACATCTATTTTCTAATGCCATGATGGAAATAGTAAGTCTGGAGGGCCACCTGGAATCTGACCAAGGTTACCCGGCAAGGATCAAATCCTATTTGTCACAGGCAGGCAGTCCTGCTGAAATCAAATCAAGCCACAGCACTGATCAGTATACTGGGGCTACGATTTAACCTCTATAAGGCATGCCATAAACCCTTTGCCATAAAATAGGAGCTATGGATTAATTTCTAATCACAAATTGTAACTCCTCGTTCAAAACCTGAAACCCTAGGTCCCCTCACAAATTTAAATAACGATAGAACCATGCTGAGCTCTTTTAAGACTTTACTTTGAAAATATTTTCCAGGATACACAATTAATGCAGTGACAATTAAACCAGTTTGAAGTAACAGATCATACACTATGACACAGCTTTTTTTTTTTTAAATCTGCCTACATATCCAGTCACTAATTTACCCAATAAATTAATTCCACAAGTGGCTCTCCGAGTCATCAGTTTGAATTATCAAGTTTCTGCTGTGTTTCCAAAACAATGCCACGCATGCAAGTGCGTAGGAGGGATGGGACAATGAAGCCAATAGGTGCAGCTGTGGCCTGGGAAGCAGAAGGTCTGTTCAAACTCTGTCACTGACTGCTCTTTGACATTGGGAAGTCATTTCAGTGCTGTTTAATTCAAGGTCTTTCTAGCACATCATATTTTAGCAATGAAGTCACTCCCAAAACATTTGGAAGGCAAAGACAAGCCCTCATGAACTTTATGAAATCTTTTCCCCTCCGAATCAGAAACAGGGGAGAGGAGGGAGGGAGGGTGAAGGGGAAAGGGTGTGTATGGGGGGGAGAAGGGGTATGTGGATCCCAATCTGTTTGGATTTCTTGTCTTTTTGTTTTCAACTTTCACAAACCATCCTTATGCAAGTACAGGTGAAAGACAACCTCTGTAAATTCAGACTACTGAAAGAGCTAGCTGGATCTCATACATCTGGCATCACCATCGCAGGGCATATGAACTGCTCTCCTCTTTACTCTAAAGGCTGGCAACCCTGATTTTAAAGCAGGGGGCTTAGGATTCCATTCCTAACATTGCAATGTAGTAACAGCAACCATCAAATCCTTGGTGAGTTTGTTTTCTTTTTTTTCTTTCCCTCCTGTGCTTGCACAACAAACAAGCCATGTTTTAAACTTATAAACTGTTTCATCTTGGAAGAGACAAGGCATTTACATCTTGAACTGACTAGTCACAGATTCTATATGCTATCAGAAAGGAGTTTTTTCTGATAGAAATGAGGATTATTCAAAAAACCAAAACAAACAAACAAAAAAAACAACAAAAAACCCCACCTACAGGTTAAATGATGAGATTTAAAATAATGCTGAAATCTTCTGTAATGTTCTTCCTGCATTACAAATGGACTATTAAATCAGTGAAGTGCCAATCAAATGCTTTTGTACTTTGAAAGAAAGGTTTAAATAACAAAAGCAGTTTTTCAGGCCTCTCTCTCCCTCGGTAGTCAGTGTCACCTATGCACTAATTACAACATATTTACTCTCTTTTCTAGTAAGATCACAATTGAATAGCTTTTTCAGAACATGATTTTTAAGGAAAGTTGCAATCAGAGTCTCGTGGATTCTGGCTCTTATTAATCCAGCTTTTCTAAGAAAAATACAATGTTGTGCAGTAAACTTCAAGATCTATGACAGAATTGAATAATAACATTATTCAAAGCTGGATTCAGTCTCCAGCTTTAAAAATCAACTCACTGAATGACCTCGGGTGAACCATTAATTAACGAGGGCCAAATCCTCTGTGGACTAAACACAATGGAACAAGCCAGTTTGTACAAGCCAAAGATCTGGCCCCAAGTTTCCAGAAGTTTTGATTCAGGCTGGCCAAACACTGGAATTTTCATCCTATATATATAAAAAAAAAATCCTCAGTTGTGTTTCAGGGTAACAATTAAAGCTCTCACATCCTTTGTGGAATAAAAATTCCAAGCAATTCCTTTAATGAGGGGGGAAAAAAGAAAATAAAAGTAAAAAAAAGGGGAAAAAAACCAACCAAACAAAACCAAAACAAAACATAAAACCAGAAAAGACAAAGGTCTCTCAGGGAAAAATTTAGTTAACTCTGTTTTCTCCCCATAAGCAGAAAGTGGAATTGACAGAATTCTTGAAGGCAGGTAGCCATGAGCCATCACTTTAATTTTCTGGTCACAAAAAGTCAGCTTTTTTTCCAGTGAAACTGAAACTTTCCTGCAGAAAACTGCAACTTCACAAACACCACATTTTCCACTGGGGTGAGAAGGATCCTCCCAATCGGCTCTAATATTGTGTATTCATAGCATTTACTGAAGACCGCCTATATGCTAAAAGAGCCCTTGTCTGTAAAGGTTGTTTGTTTTGGGTTTTTTTCACACAAGAGCAGGATGACACTACTTTCCTATCACAGATTTTTTTTTTTCTGGAGTTAACTCTTTTTTGCACTGCACCCTAAGATTCACAGATACCAAGTGATTCTGCATTTCTACATTAGCCTCATAATTTCAAACACATCATTTATACACCTGCATACATCCCAGGCATTCAGAAAGACACCAGAAGATGTTCAGATTTCAAGATTATTACAGTTGTAAAGAGTCACACGTTTTATGGAGATACTTCTTCCTCCTAAATAATTACTTTGATCCGACAATCTAGCTTCTGGCTTTGTATATTAATTGCTTTTACTAGATCGTGACTCTCACTTTTTCAAAATTTCTCCTCTGCCGTTCGGCAAAGAGGACTACAAGCCTAACAAGAAGGAATTTAACCTGAAAAATAAAAGACTTACTCGGCTACAAAAGGAAGCAAAGTCTGGGTAACAGGACTGGCAGTAAGGGAGCCCGTTTCCTAGTTCTCTCGCTGCAACGACAAGCAAATTCATTTTAGCTTTGTACTCCGATTGATAAATGTGAGATTGATAAATGCCAGGAGTAAAGAAACATGGGTATAAGACCCTGCCATCTTGGCATAAACAGACGCCTGGCATTGGAAGGACAGGCGACTGATTGCTTTTAAAGCCACTGTTGTACACGCGATATAAAGTACCCCGATGGCTCGCTCAGGTAGAAACCCGCTGCCAACCTCAGCGAGGATCACCGTCCATATTTTCGCTAGGAGCCCCAAGGGACGGCACAAAAAAGCAGTTGAGCTCATCGGTGTCGGAGGACGACCAACTCCTCCCAAGCCCCCCTCTCCCCCGCCGCCCAACCACCCACCTGCCCCCCGCAAGACAGCCCCAGTCCCCGCCGCGCACCTTGCGCACCCCGACTACCTCCCCTCCCCGCCGCTCCCTTCCGGGAGCTGCCACTGAGCCACCTCCCGCCCCCGTCCCGGCGGACGCGGCCCTCGCCTTGCCGTCGCGCCGTTCGCCGAAAGGCGCTGGCAACTTTTCCCAGTGGCCCGGCCAGCGGCCCTTCCACGGGGAGAGGAGGAGGAGGAGCGGGATGTGTGTGCGTGTGTCTGTGTCTGTCGGTGCCAACTCTCCCTCCGGCGCACGCATTCTCAAGGGAGTTGCACTGCGGCTACGCGGGATGGCCCCGCCGGCTCCGAAACTTTTTTCGGGACGCAAAGAAAGCTCCGCGAAGCGGCGGAGGGAAGGGGGTATGTGAGGTGAGAGATGCAATGGGTACGGGCTCTCCCTCCCCGTCCAGCCCCAGCGGGATGCCTGAAGAGCGCAACGGAATAGGGGGAGGGGGGGCGGTAGCTCCCCCAGCTCACGCCCAGCTCCTCTCAGGACAGCGGCTAAAGGACCCCAATAGCCCAAGCACAATCTGAGCCAACCACCACCCCAGGCACCCCGAAACACTCCGCTCACTACCCCCACCCTGTTCCGCACCACCAACCCACCCGCCAGCCGCACAGTACGACACAGCTGGCCCAGCCCCCTGGTAGGCGGTGCCCCTGTCAGTCCCGCCCCTAACCCCCCGCTGACCCCGGAAACGCGGTACCTCTCTCATCTTCTCCCTTCCCCTGGTGCGGCAAGCTCGGCACTTTCACAGGCAGTCGCTGCCGCCTCGCCGGCCCCGTCATTGGCCCCCGGCCCCCGCCCGCTGCCCCGCCGGCCTGCTCCCATTGGTTCAAAGCCCCGCCACTCTTGGGCGAGCCCTGCCCCCTGCCACCCCTGCGTGAGTTCGCCCCCCTCCTCGCTACTCATTGCTAATTTTCTATAGGCGAAGCCACGCTCCCCGGCCCGCTACGCCACTCTCCTATTGGAAAAGACAAATGTTGGTCAAAGAGATGCCGTCCTCTCATTGGCCGGAGTTTAGAAGGATAACGGCCGATTTCGCTAGACTAGAGCTTCGACTGGTTCTACAGAGGTGCCACTCCGTCCGGCAGGTGGGCGTCGATTGGCCGCTGGGCAATGCCTTCCCCCTCAGGCAGCATGTTAGGTTGCACGCCCGCCCCCTCCCCCCCACCCTTCCCCCGCCTTCTACGCATTTCTATTTCCCACTTTATTTATTTATTTTACCCATAAACTTAAATGACCCCAGAGGGGCGGGAGGCAAGGCGGGGCCCGGAGGGCAGAGCCGACCAATGAGAAAAAAGATAGGGGTGGAACCTTCAAGCACCTCAGCCAACGGGAGATCAGCAGACAGGCCGCGCTTGGCTCCCAGCCGGCCAATGGAGTGCTGCCATCCGCCTCCGCCCAGTGTCTCCGGTGGATCCCTGCCCGGGGTCGGGGTGTGCATGTAGGAGGTGCGTGGTGGTTGTGCCCCTTTAGTGTTGGCGGAGGTGGCCGGTTACAGCCAGACGGAGGCAGGGAAGGCGCTGCTGGTCCGCCTCACGCAGCAGCGGCGCCGGCCAGCCCGGCCCCAATCTCGGGCCGGGTGTGGGAGGAAGGGACACTTAATCGTTTCCTTCCTCGCGACGGGGCTAGCGGCTCGCAGGGGCCGGGGCTGAGCTGACACCCGCCCCTCTCCCCTTCCCCGTACCGCGCCAAGTCGTTTCCTCAGCCTCGAGCGCCTGAGGGAAGCTTTCCCCGCACTGTGGCGGGATCTTTCCTCCTGCCCGGGCTGTGCAACACCTATAGCCCTCTTTGCGGGCTCTGCTCTGTGTCGGATCCTGCCTTTTCAGGCTGGGAAGCACGGAGGAGTCCATCTCGAGAGTGCTCTAGTCTGCTCTGGACCAGGGATTCCTCGCCTTGGTGCTGGGCGCTATGGGTCTCAGTTTTAGGAGTGAGGTACAGATAACCTGGCCCTCAGACAGAAGCAATGGTTATTTTTACAGTGAAGTCATCATTTGTACATGTTGGTTTTGTAGCCAGGTCCAAAGCGAGGTGACTGAGAGGCCCAAGGTTGGTTTGTGCCACTCGTTCCTTGAGAAGAAACCTGAGAGCACTGGACTGTATAAGTCTCCATTCCTTCCAAGCAAAGACTAAAACCTTCCTTAGTTTTCTTACATGAATGTATTTATGAAGTTTTTACCATTGCTTACACCTCCTGCCTTTTATTTCAGGTTGTGAGCATTCCTGATTGTGGTACTGCATGCTTGCACTGTTCTTTTAGAACTCCTGATCTACCTTCCACTTCCTGCCTGCTTTCTTTTTGTTTCAGGACAAATAAAACTCATGCTTTAAGCAAATTTGCTGCTTATCTTTCCTTCCTGTACAATAACTTACTTTAGATTTTGTGGTTATCATTTCTTTGGATTCTTACCTCCATTTTCTCTGACAGACTACTCCTATATGATCCAACACAACAATTCTCCAGTTCCCTCATGCTAGCATCTTAGTTATGTCTGTTATTATCTGTCCTTCCCTTTGCATGGATCACCCTATCATTAGCTATCACCCTGATTCAAGTTTCCTCCCACAATCGTATCAGAAGTATTTGTCTGTTGCAGTCATGTGGGGAAGAACTCCCAAGCCAGTTGGTTTCTTCATAGAATCATTAAGGTTGGAAAAGACCTGTAATATCATTCAAGTTCAAGCATAACCGTGGCCACTAAACTATATTCTGAAGCACGATGTCTGCCTGCTTCTTGAACACCTCCAGAGATGGTGTCTCTACCACCTCCCTGGGTAGCCTATTTCAATACTTCACTACTCTTTCAGGAAAGTGGTATTTTCTAATGCACAGTTTATGTGCATTTCCACTCTTCCTATCACTGGTTACTTGGGAGAAAGCTTGTCACTATTGTTTTCCAAGAAATGCATCTTACAGAATCGTAGAGCTCATTGGGTTGGAAGGGACCCTCAAAGATTATCTTGTGCAACCACCCTGCAGTAAGCAGGGACATCTTTAACTAGACCAGGTTGGTTGGGGCCCCATCAAGTCTGACCTCCTCCACAACTGAATCTTCCATTGCCATCAGCTTGGGTGATTCTGCTAGTTCTTCGTCTTGTGACTTTGGATTTTGTAGAAGATCCTTATCAAGAGATTGCCCAGACTCTCATCAGTCCCAGGGGCTTCTAGCAGCTCTGACTCACTCAGCATATTTGATTTCAGAACTGGTGTATAATTAACAAGGCCATCTCTCTTTCTCCCCTTACTATCCTCCCTGAACAAGGGGGACTGCCTTTATACTTGTATTCCAGTCATGTGGGTTACCCCCCACCACACCTGTTGCCCCAGTTAGAACACACCGTTTTTGTTTTCAATCTATGTAGCTGTTTTGGAGGGATTTTTTTGTTGTGTTTCTTAATGTAATGGTAGCAATTAGTAAGCAGATTATGACCAGTAGTAAAAGAGGTAAAGGACTCCCATCACACTCAGCACAGTAGTGAAGCACTCGAATTTTAAGCTCTGAGTGCATAGCTGCTTAAATATCAGCAAATGCTGAGGTTCTTTGCTGAATTTCAGCTTTCATTATCTTTTCATTTTCTTGTGGCCTGTTCTGCATTTTTAAGATGAGATGGTGTGTGAAGTAAAACACTTTAAAAAATAATTTCTCTAGGGCATATTCTGTTTGATAATGTCATACCTGGAACTTCATCTGGGCTGTCAAAACAATGGCACATGACAGTAAAACTAAGCACACTTCATATACATAAATCTTTCACAGTTTCTAAGCATGGAGAATGAGCTGAAGGTTCCTCTAGCTGAGTTATTTTACTGAGGGAGAAATTATGTGACCATTAGAAGACAGATACCTCCCAGCCAGTAACTCTAGGTAACAGCTCTAGGTGGTCATGAATATATGAGCATATATAATTAAAAGACATACTGCAGAAGGACAAGAGTTTTTAAAGAGGTGCAGAGGAGGCAGTTCTTCTCCGTGAGCAGTATTTACTATCTATATCAAATCATGAGGCTGAGTTCCTCGTAGGAATTGCAGCTTTATTGGAGATGCCCAGCAAGTTATTGGTGATATGCAGACACAACAGGGAAAAGTACTTCCAGTGATGGTGTCTAACTGCTTCCTTTAATGTAATCATTAATAATTGTGGGATACAGAGCATGCTTTTTAAATGTATGGTTTGAAATCATGCTCAAAAATGCTACAGACCTCTCAGACTCTCAGAGGACACAATTAGACCATGAACCAATTGTGTTGGTGATCCAATGAACAGCCTGGTATTAAATAGAATTGCTAAGCATGGTACAGAAATATAAATCACCTACAGATGTAGTTAAGGAATTTTCTCTTGGAAGAGGAATAACTAACGAGGCAGAAATACTACAGAAGAAGATCTGAGTGGTCAGGCTAGATCATAAGTGAAATACAAAGCAAAGGTAAAAAGGGTAAATCTTATCCTAGGGTGTACAAACTTAAAGTAAGCCCAGGGAGAAACAGTTCTATACTCTGTGCCAAGGAGGTGTCAGCTAGAATACTATCTGTTTTCAGACAGTGCATTTAGAGGAGATTTGGAAGATCAGAGACTAAAAAGTTTGAAGTGGCAATAGAAATAGTCTTAGAAAACATGGCCTGGAAAAAAAAGATAAAAGAGGCAAAAGAACTAGGCTTGTTTAGTCTAGAAAAGGAAAGGAAGAGGGAACGGTACAAAGTTCTTGCTTTAAGTAAAATTACTGTGAGGAAGATAAATAAATCGTTCTCCAAATCCACTGGGTCAAGACAAAAATTAACAGCTTTCATTTGCAGCAGTGTTTTAGTTCAGATACTGGGAAAACCTTTTGTGGGTTCAGCACAGAATCCTTTGAGGCCACATAATTCCAAATACTGAATGCTTTTAGAATTACCACAGATGAGACCAACCACCCTCTGGACAGTTGCCCAAGACAGCAACTGTCTTGGAGGATCTTGAACAGCACACAGCCTTGCTCAGACAGGCTGAAAACTGCAACATTGGAAGCAAAACACCTGTGAGAAATAACCACAAACTCCACATGTCTTTCAGCAACAGCCAGCAGCTTCTGCTTTTCCTGAAGGCAGTCAGGAATGCTACCATTGGGCTACCACCAGTAGGCTCAATGGTAGTTTATTGCCTCTGTAAGCAGCAGCAACTTCCAGCTTCTGCTTGTTTTTGTTTTCAGGCTTAGTGTAAAATCAGGGACTGCAACAGGTCAGGACACCACTGTTGGGAGGCTACCAGATTCTGGGTGTCAAATACTGTCAAGTGTTGTCCCCACCTGTCCCCACAAGATCTTTCAGGTCTGTCCTAAAGGCTCCATGGGGGAGGAGTCCTGCTGGACAATAAGTTATCCACGCAACAGCAATGTGCCCTTTTGGCCACTAAGGCCAATGGCATCCTGGGGGTACCTTAAGAAGAGTGTGTTTGGTAGGTCAAGGGAGGTTCTTCTCCCCCTCTACTCTCTGCTAGTGAGGCCCCATCTGGAGTGTCCAGTTTTGGGCTCCCCCATTCAAGAGAGACAGGGAAATACTAGAAAGAGTCCAACAGAGGACTATGAGGATGATTAAGAGACTGGAACATCTGTCTTATGAGGAAAGACTGAGAGACCTGAGGCTATTTAACCTGGAGAAGAGGAGACTAAGAGGGGATCTGATCAATGTTTACAAATATGTGAAGGGTGGGTGTCAAGAAGGAGGAGTAAGTCTCTTTCCAGTGATGCCCAGTGATAGGATGAGGGGCAACAGACACAAACTGGAACGCAGGATGTTCTACCTCAACATGAAGATAAACTTTACTGTAAGGGTGACAGAGCTCTGGAACAGGCTGCCCAGAGAGGCTGAGGAGTCTCCTTCTTTAGAGACATTTTGTCTGGACAAATTCCTGTATGGTCAGACCTAGGTGATCCTGCTTTGGCAGAGAAGTTGGACTAGATGATCTCCAGAGGTTACTTCTAACCCCTACCATCCTGTGATTCTGATTTTTTTGAACAATGGTTTGACTAGAGGAGTGTTATAACAAAAGGCCACTTCATAGTTCTACATCTCTGTGCTACTTGAGCTAAAGCACTGAGGAGCACAATTTCTTTCAAACAAATAAAGTTGCAAGAAAATACCTTGTCATTTAAGACAAGCCTTTAAAATAAAGTATCTGGTCACATGGTAGAAGGACTGATAAGATTAGAATCCTGTAAGCAGCAACATGGAAATGCATTGCATTTTTGTGTTAACTTTATGCATGTGAATCAGGACTAGAGTAGATTTAGACTGGATATTAGGAAGAAATTATTTGCAGTGAGGGTGATGAGACACTGCAACAGGTTGCCCAGGGAGTTTGTGGATGCTCCTTCCCTAGAGATGTTCAGGGCCAGGTTGGACAGAGCCTTGAGCAACCTGGTCTAGTGGAAGGCGTCCCTGTCTATGCAGGGGGGTTGAAACTAATGATCTTTTAAGATCCCTTCCAACCCAACCCATTCTATGATTCTATGAATATCAAATTCCATATAGTTGCTTACAGAGTTCAAGTTTTGGGGCCTGAATTTCCTACCTTAATTGGCAGGAATGAAGAAGTAATCTCTCACCAGGCAGAGCTCATAGTAAAAGCATAAAAGTCTAATTTATTGCATTCTTTCAACATGACTTCATTTTTTGAGCATTTTGTGATGATCTGACCTAATATTGCACAGATTCAGACAATAGAGTTCTTCTGTTGTACTTTAATGACTGGAAATGTAATTTGCTTCCTGTTTAATATTTAAAACAGCAATAATACCAAAAAGGCTTATTGCTCCTAAGAAAAGATGAAAGGGGCATAACTCCTAAGGTTTTTTGTGTTCAAATTTTGACCTACTTTAAAAATACTAGAAACTCATGGGAATGGTCCTCAGAATTAAAAATACCAATATAAGATTGTTGCCTGGGAATTTTAAGATACATCACTTCTGGCTCATTGAAAAGCAGAATTTCCTTCCCAAGGGAAGTCCAGATAATTCAAAATTAATTTTTGTCCCAAAATACTGAATTAGTAGAGTTTTTCACAGAAAGGGAAGTTTTAAAAGAAAAAAATATTCTGAAGTTCAGAAATATTTAATTTGGGCTTGATGGCTGTTTTGAAAATTTTCAGTCTGTTTGAGTTAAGATTAGACTGTGCTTGCCCTAGCTGCCTCTAGTGACCCTTCTATCACCAGTGCTCTGCAGGCTTAGTCTGTTATTCTCCTTGAAGAAACCAATTCCATGGCTAGACCAGATTGCCTATAAAACTCTTCTGTGGTGAGCAAGGAAGACAAACTTTGGTGTAATGTGTGGAGAAGACATCTCACAAAGGCAGATCTGAAGAGGATAATAGAAACACATGTTATCTGAACTGCTACAACAGTGAGGTATATGGTGGCTAGATAGGGACACAGAGCCACAGAAATAAAGCATCTTGAACAGAGAGCAACACAACTAAAACATGGTCTTCTTATGAGGGTCAGCTGTGGGCTTGCCTTACCTTCCCCCATTAAGGCCCATTGTCTTTTCATTTGGTATTCCTGGACGTCCCATTACAAAGTCGGACAATACTGCATGCACAGCTCCACCAATTCTCCTTTTCCTCTGCTTTGTCCCATTCAGGGACAACATTCCACCATGTTGGCCTCTTATTAGGACTGCCTCTATTGCAGGACTCAGCAGCTTAAGTCTCACACCTACAGAGAGGAAACCTGAGATCCAAGGCTTCATGAAATCTCTCAGGGACAGAACAATTTCAAATACCTTGTGTATTAGAAGTAGTTAAATGTGCACTGTCAAGCCATTGTCATAGTTCCATCTGACAGCTGGATATGCTGTTCTTTGTGTAAAAGTTGTTTTATTTGGGGTTTATTTTTGGTTCTTCGGTTTCTTTGGGTTTTTGGTTGTGGTTTGCTTGGTTTTTGCTTGTTTGTTGGTTTGTTTGGTTTTTAACCTATCCACTTGGGATGACCATTGGGAAACATGTGTAAAAAACCCAACCTAAATATTACCACAAGTAATTCTACACAAATATCTGCATTTTGTCAGGCCCAACTGAAAACACTGCTAAAACTCCCCACTCTATAAGCACACAAAAATGCTGGGTATCACTGGAAGAAAGACAGAGGAGACTAATAATTCTGAACATTTTCTTTTCCTTGGTTGTATAAAAAAGAGTGTGGCATCTCTTTTTAAACCATGACATTTTGACAAACAATGATGCTTTGTGTTACTCTTTAGTGAGAAGAAATGTTAAGAGAACAGTTTCTAGCAATCCAAAAAAGCATCTTGGGAAGGAAGACTGCTGTGTAATATTCCTAGATCAGTTATTTACTTGCTCCATATATTTGTGTAAGATCCTTAGTCCTTATCGCAGAATCACAGAAACATTCAGGTTGGAAAAGACCCTCGGGATCACCAAGTCTGACCGATAACCCTGCTCTACAAGGTTCACTCCTAAACCATATCCTCAAGCCCCACATCCAAATAAACTTTAAACACATCCAGGGTTGGTGACTCAACCACCTCCGTGGGCAGCACATTCCAATACCTGACCACTCTTTCTGTGAAACAATTCTTCCTAATGTCCAGTCTAAACCTACCCAGTTGCAGCTTGAGGCCATTCCCTCTTGTTCTATCACTAATTACCTGTGAGAAGAGACCACCACCAGGCTCTCCACAATGTTCTTTCAGGTAGTGGTAGAGAGCAATGAGGTCTCCCCTCAGCCTTCTCTTTTTCAAATGAAACAGCCCCAGCTCTTTTAGTCACCCTTCATAAGATTTATTCTCCAAGCCCTTCACCAGCTTTGTTGCCCTCCTCTGCATGCCAAGGTTGTAGTGCTTTAACTGTACCAGTTGAGTAAAGCTATGCAAACTCTTTAGTATTAACCCAACTGAATTGGTATTCAAGTACTTTTATTGGAATAATATGTTCACATTGGGAAAAAAATAATCTATCCACAATAACATACCTCTGTACCATCACAACTGCTGGCACATTGGGGAGTTTACTCATCCCTCACCAAAATACTTTTATCTAGTACTATATTGTGTGCAGACAGCCTTTGGTGCCTCACTTTCTGAGGTCTGTAAAAGCCTTTTAGATCTTAACCTTGAAGGGCTGTTGAGCCTTAATTCCCATGTGTAAACAGGGCTTCACAAAATCTGCATGAAAGGTGCGAAGGCTCCAAGGCTTATTTTTAGCCAGTCACAGAAGGTTTTTTTTTGAGTCTCTGAAAAGTTTTTGCAAGCAGTGGCTGTGCCCAAAACATGCTATAGAGGAGGAGTTCAACTGGGCTTGCTTCCTTTTTCTATGAAGATTTCACAATACTTTTGACTCAGACTTTTCTGACAGCTATTTCTTGATATATTGACTGTGAACTTGTCCCTGTTATTTTATGTATTAATGTGAAATCCACTCCTCTGATTCTCCGGGCTTCAGCAA